>NC_092054.1:63113470-63430970 GCF_003086295.3 Arachis hypogaea | reverse complement strand
CAGATCCTTCTCCAACTTGGCTACCTTTACCTCAAGCTCTTCCTTCAGGCCCTTCATCTGGTCGAACTCCTGTTTAGCCTCCTCCATAAATTCTTTGGTGGCATGGAGAGGAAGATTTTGAGCAGTCCGGTACAAGGCAGCCCCCATATATGCCATTTTAACACTGTTTCGGGTCATAAAATTCAGATGGCGAAGGATTGACACATCATCCATGGAGAGGGTACCGTAGGGACCGATTTGCTGATCTACGAACTCGATTGCATTAAAATCAGGGGCGTCAAGGTTAAAGGCCTCAATTGTTTTCTGTTACTTGTTGGGAGGAGCACCAGAAGTAATGGCGAAAGTCTGTGGAGGATCAGTCAGACGAACTCGAGGAGTGGGGATCACCTTCCTCGGCCCAAGAGAACTCGGCACAGGCGGCTTCACTGGAACTTGAGAAGATCCCTCTCCGGCCGCCTTGGCCGAGATGTTTTGAGCAGCAGCAGCCTTCTTCGCCTTCTTGTAGGCCTTCATGGAATCATTATTTTTCGACATCTCTGAAAATACAGAATCAACCATAATGATGAGCAACCTAGGAGAAGAAGAACTAAGAAACAAGTATAGAAACAAGTCAGACAGTACCCAAAGCAGTCCGAACCAAAGATGGATCACTCAAAAATCTTTTTGTATTCAGATGGGGTGGTTCCCCCCACAAATCTTCAAGAACAACTACAAAAGCCCGCTCAACCTCATTAAGCATCTCCCATGTATAACGTGACACTCTCACATTCTTTTGCCACTCTAGAGGAAAAGCAAGCTCGTCATTCTCATCAAGAAAAAAGGGGCGGACCCCCTCAACAGCACGGACTCGGAAGAAATAATTCTTAAAATCTTTAAAAGACTCATCATACATGGCAAAAACTTTATGCCCCTGGGCCGATCTGAAAGAAACCCAGGAAACTTTCCTTTTGGAAGAACCGCCAGGCTTGGCCGAGACAAAAAGATAGAGGAAAAGAGTTTGAGAAGGTGTTATGCCTAACTCTTGGAAAAGCAGTTGAAATATCTTGATAAAACCCCAGGAATACGGATGAAGCTGGGATGGAGCAATGTTACATGACCACAACAAGTCGGTCTCGAAAGCAGTAAAAGGAAAGGTAATGTCCAACTGGCTGAAGAAATATTCATAGGCATAGAAAAAGGGACGCTCCCCCTCGACAGAAGTAGGAAAACAAGCCCTCTCATCAGAGTCAGGAGCTACAAGCTCATAATCACTCTCCCGAACACTGTTACCACAAATCCTATGACGTTTCCTCAGCTCTACACAAAATTCAGTATCCATGACAGAAACACACATTAGGACAAGGGAGTCCAGCCAATCGGACATCCCCTCGGGAACTTTGGAAGACATCTCTACAACGTTATTGCGAGAAGACATGAGGACAACTAATCCTACAAAAAGAAAAGAAGATTGGATTACTAAAAACTATCTCGGAGAAGGGGCAAAGCAACTCGACTAATATGATACAGACGAACAAACAGAAAAGGAAAACCCCAAGACTCAAACCAAAGTCCTGGGGCATCCTTTGGAGGCAGTGACAAAGCAAGGTTTCAGGAAAAATCTACAGCTTACGTCTCGGCATCCCCCAAACAAAAAAAAATAAGATTTCAAACAGCAAGCATTTTCATAGGAAAAAGACAAAACACAAAAAAGTACAAAAAGTCATCAAAGCCACTATCTTTTTACAAAAAGCTACGACAACACCAAACATGCCAAGCAGAGAACCGTCAAAGACACATCCTTTTCTCCAGAATCAAACAAAAACCATCATCGAAAGCACAAGCAGAAACGGTGATAACAGGAAAAAGCCCTAAAAGCATCAAGCAACAGGAAAGACGAAAAAATTCACACAAAAGACGAAGAAACTCCAGAACACGCAACAATCAGGCGCAGTAAAAGCAGAAAGATCCAAACTTTCTCCAAGAAAAATCAAACTCAGACATAAAAAAATGATAGAAGAGGAAAAATCAAACCTGGAAAATAGAAGGAAACCTCAAAAGAAAGCTGAATAGCAAGAAGCGACAGAGCCACCCCTCGAACGGAAAAAAATTCTCCGGAAGAAAACGGAGGGAGAAACCCAGAATCACTCCTTTTCCGCAGAAAGCGGTAGTAGAGTAGGCGTCGCAGGAAGAAACTGTGAAACTCTAGGGAAAAATAGAAAACGAGAGAGTAAAGGGAGAAGTTACAAAGAGGAACGAAGAAGAGAAACCATTTCTGATGGCAAAGTTCAAAATAAAAACCAAGGGAAACGGGGCATTTGAAGCCAATTAATGAGGGTATTAAACCCTTGCATGTTCCCAAAGCGCCGATATAAAAGCACGCGCTTTTAAAGGAAAATGTTCCACATTCAAAAATGCTCTACAAAGAAAGGAATCGACAAAATGCTTGAGTTCGGCTTCACTAGAGAAGGACCGAAGTCAAGGACTCGACCTCAACAAAAGACCGAGCTCAAGCAGGGGCACTGTTCATATCCTGGGTTGAGCTATCCGACCTGGGATGATTGGCGACAAAGCGACCGACCTCTTCAGATCAGGCTACCCGACCTCTTCTCAAAGAGGTCGGCCAAATCGACAGGAAAGCCCAATAAGGGGCCCAAATAGAGGAACACGACCCAAATCCAAAGGCAGTCCAAGCCTATAGAGATAAAGGCGGTTCCCTTGAAGATAAGCTGACCTCACCCAAAGATAAGATAAGATAAGATAACTAACTTATCTTATCGGAAAAGTCAGCCCACACTACTATAAATACACTGGAGCACCCAGGTATAACTCATACTCTGATTCTACAATAAACCTGCTTAATACCCGTGCTAACTTAAGCATCGGAGTCTCTTGCAGGTACCCCCTACCCTCCGGTGACCAAGGATCAGCAGTGCAGTCAGCCAACAAGTCGGACACGACAGCTCCAGCTGCCACTCACCAGCCGGACACGTCGGCACCGACCAGTACAGAAGATCTCGACCGAGATCGATCTCCAGTTTCAGGTAACCCTCGGAACACAACTGCTGTGCAAAACATCTCGGCGAAGGTTTCTGGAGAAGGATCTACCCAAGTTCCTCCTAAGAGGCCGATGATAAACCTCGATTTTGTGGTTTATCTTGTGCTTATTTTGGGAGATTTTATCAATATTTCTCACACTTATTCGCAAGACATGCATAGTTTTGTGTTCACTTCTCAATATTGCTCCATGATGGAAAACATGCTTATTTTACCTTAAAATTGCCATATTTTAATCCTCTTCTATTGCCATTCGATGCCGTGATGTATTTGTTGAGTAATTTCAGGAATTATAGGGTAGGAATGACTTAGAAGAGAGGGAGAAAACATGTACAAAAAGGAAGGAACATGAAGAATTGAAATCTTGGAAGAAGCAGCATCGGCGCGCCCGCGCACCACACGCGCACGCGTGGATGAGGTTGGCTGGAAGTGGCGCGCAAAGATGGACGCATTCGCGCGGATCAGAAGATTCTCATCGACGCACACGCGCACGCATGGCGCGCACGCGTGGGAAGCTGCACGTGACCTCATTAAAGGAAATCATGCCTGGCGATTTCTGAGGCTCATCAGGCCCAATTTCAAGCTGTTTTTGCATGGAAAAGACCCAATGATGCTAGGGGAAAAGGGGGGATCAATCATTTTTACACTAAGACACAATTTTAGAGTTTTTTGGGTTCTTTGATTATTCTAGAGAGAGAAACCCTTGTTCCTCTCTAGATCTAGTTTTAATTTGATCTTCCCTTGTTGGATTGTGAACTGAATCTTGTTAATTACTAGTTTTAGTTGTTCAATTTGAATTCCTTGTTACAATTTTGCTTATATCTAGTGATAGTTTTATGAATCCTTGTTAATTGTCATTTTATACCCATTTCATGAATGTTGTAAATCTTGACTTGTTGATATTACATTGATGCATTCTATGTTTAGCTTTGTTGTTTGGATGATTATATGTTGATAATTGTTAGTGGGTACTTGTAGATTTCAATTTAATTGCTATTTTGAACATGCCTCTTGTTAATGCTTACCATGTGTTTGATGAATTGTTTACTTTGATTATGGAGTAGTCTTCTTTACTCTTGGCCTAGGTCAAGGAAATTGGGTAAACTTGAGTCATTAGGTCTAATGGATTTGATGATTTGGGAACCCTTGGTGGTCAATTTGATACTCATTGATGCCAACCCACTACTAATCTAATTAGTAGGTAGGTTGGGACTTATGGGTTGATGTGATCAAAGCTATTTGACGTACTTCAAGTCTAGGGGTAGATATTACGTACTTAAGACTTTTGGAAGTAGACTTAATGAGCTTGGTTCCTCATAATTGTCAAGATATGGTTGTTAGACAAGGATGGTGACCTCAATTCCCATGCCTAGCCGAGAGTTGCTTTTATTATTCATATTTGAAAACCAAATTTCTCAACTATTTGCCTTAGTTATAGTTACTTGTTTGGTTTATAATAGAATTAATTGGAATGTTACTTGTTCATTGGAATTGCTTATGTTTCGCTTAGTTAATTGAATTAATTTGTTGCAATTTAAGATTACTTGCTTGTTAAGATTTCCATTTATTTTCATGCTCATAACTCACAACCCCGGATTTCTAACCAGTGTTGAAGCACATGTTTGCCCATTCCTTGTGAGACGACCCGAGGTTTGAATACTTCGGTTATTTCTATTGGGGTTGAACTTGTGACAATCAAATCCCTCTTCTAAATTTGACACCCGAGGATTGTTGTTGGTAGAGCTATACTTGCAACGCAATCTTATTGAAGAAAATCTTTACCAATACACCCTTGGGGAACTCCGTCAACCGACCTCAGACACTACTGGGCCGAGAAAAATCATCCCAAATCCTCAGGTTTGTGTGATTCCTTTTGCTCCTCTCCAGTCATCCTCTGGTACTGCCTCTTCTCCTATTGTTGGTCCTCCTCCTAAAAAACAGAAGACTGTGGATCCTTATGACTTGGACGCCCCTGATTTTGATGTTGTGGGGTTTGTTGATAATCAAATTGCTCCTTATGGTCAACTTCTGATGGATGATGTGTCCATCCTTCACCATTTGAATTTTATTACTAATAACAGTATTCGGATGGCCCATATGTGAGCAACTCTATTCCGTACTGTTCAGGGCTCCCCGGTCCATGCGACGAAAGCTTTTCTTCAGGATGCCAAGTCAGAGTTTAATAGAATTAAAGGCTTGAAGGATGAACTGGATGCTAGGGTGGCTAAGCTAGAGCTGGATTTAGAAAAGGAGAAGTCTCGAGCTGTCGAGGCTGAGGCGGCTGCAAAATTAGCTGAGGAGATGACGAAGAAACATAAGGAAAGTTATACCCGCACTTACGCCGAGGTGTTGGAGCTGAAGGAGAGGCTTGAATTTGCTCTTGTGAATTACGCCGATCTCCAGGGCCATCTGGTAGATACCGTGACGGGTACTTATTAAATCTAAAGGCACAAGTCCGAGTTCTTGCTCATGAACTTGACTTGACTCTCTTTAGCCTGGACAATGTGGTGGAAGATGGTAAAATAGTGCCTGCCCCGGATGACGAAGATGATGGGCCTCCTCCTCCTGCACCACCAGCCAAGGCATCTACAGCTACAACTTCTTCAACTCCTTCTACTGAGGTCGAACATCCGAACCTGATCCGGATTGTCAAATTCTTAATCGGGATGATGGGACTGTGGACGCCACCCCTATGAACATTGTTCATCCGCCTTCAGCCACAGATGCTGCTACTGGGGAAACCTTGGACCCCCTATGATTTGTTTTGAGTTTTATCTGTACAGCCTAATTTATGGGCTTTTTAAACTCTATTTTTTATGAAGGTAGACTTCTTTGACTTTTAGTTGCTTCTATGCAACTTAACAAGACACTTTTAAACTCTTGAGGCTTGCCTTTCAGGTGGCCTTTTGAGTCTTTTAAATATTTTTATTTTGATGTGTATATTTCTATACTGTCCATGTCTTTGCCACTTTTGTAGATCTTTATAGAGCATTGGTACTCAATTGTCCAACCTCATTTTGATTAGATCTTTGTTTAGTCCATCTTTTGTTCGGGGCGAGATGACCTTTGGGGCTAACTTCGTCCGATAACTTTTTAGCGTTCTGGTAGAACCCCTTTTTTAGTTAGTCTGGACAATTTCGATAGCCTTGTCGTAGAGCCATGGCTTTTTAGGCTAAACTATATCCCTTTTAGCGCACATTTTTCGTATGTCCGACTTCACTAGTCGGTCCAAGCTGTAGGTTTCGTTGGTCCGACTTCTCTTATCGGTCCAAGCTGTAGCTTTTGTTGGTCTGACTTCTCTTGTCGATCCAAGCTGTAGTTTTTGTTTGTCCGACTTCTCTTGTCGGTCCAAGCTGTAGCTAAGTTATTTTTAGTATTCTATTTTTAGTCAGACCTTGTCAGGCCACTTTTTATGGATTACTTTTTATAACTTCTTGCATTAATCTGTTTTTATCGCTTTCATCTTAGCCGACCTTGTCGAAATCAGGCGATGAATTATGTTTTTAATGCGTCTTGGTAGGAAATTTTTAAATCTGAAAAGTTTTATTCAAGTAGAAATAGGCATATAGATAGGAATATATATATATATATATATATATATATATATATACATACATATGAGTGCTTATCCTTCTAAATCGGGCAATTTTGTAGATCTTGGCTTGGTACCTCATTAAGAAACCTTTTCAGGAAAAAGAGTGCACCTTGAACTAAGATCTTTATTATTTTCTAACTATAGTATCTTCTTAGGTTACAAGCGTGCCATGACCTTGGTAACTCTCATCCCTCTAGGTCGAACACCTTGTAGTAGCCCTTTCCCAGTACCTCTACAACTCGGTAAGGTCCTTTCTAGTTAGCTACTAGCTTCCCTTCTCCTGATCGACCTACTCCTATATCATTTCGGATTAGAATGAGGTTGTTGTCGGCAAAGCTTCGCTAAATTACCCTCTGATTGTACCTTGAAGTCATTCGACGCTTCAGCGCTTCCTCTTTAATCTGAGCTCTTTCTCGAGCTTCTGGAAGTAGGTCGAGTTCTTTCTTTTGATTTTGGGAGTTGGCCTCTTCATTATAAAGGATCATTCTGGAGGATCCTTCCTCTATCTCCACAGGGATCATTGCCTCCATTTCGTAAGCAAGTCGGAAGGGTGATTCTCCTGTAGTGGAATGTGGAGTTGTCCGATATGTCCATAGGACTTGTGGGAGCTCCTCGGCCTAAGCTCCCTTTGCACTCTGTAGTCTCGGTTTTAACCCAGCTAGTATGACTTTGTTGGTAGCTTCTGCCTGTCCGTTAGCTTGTGGGTGTTCTATGGATGTGAATTGGTGCTTTATTTTCAAGTCAGCTACCAAGTTCCTGAAACCCGTATCAGTGAATTGTGTGCCATTATCTGTGGTAATGGAGTAAGGGACCCCAAACCTTGTAATAATGTTCCTGTATAGGAATTTTCGACTTCTTTGGGCGGTCGCATTAGCTAGGGGCTCTGCCTCAATCCATTTTGTGAAATAGTCTACCCCTACAATGAGGAACTTGACTTGTCCCGAACATTGAGGAAAGGGTCCAAGGAGGTCTAGCCCCCACTTTACAAACGGCCAAGGTGACGTTACACTGATGAGCTCTTCTGGTGGAGCGATGTGAAAGTTAGCATGCTTCTGACATGATGGACATGTCTTGACGAACTCTGTTGCTTCCTTTTGTAAGGTTTCACAAAAGAATCCACCTCGGAGTACCTTTTTTGAAAGAGCTCGTGCCCCCAAGTTGTTGCAACACATGCCACTGTGTACTTCTTCTAGGACTTCCCTTGCATTTGAAGGCGCTACGCATTTTAGGAGGGGTGTTGAGATCCCTCTCCTATATAAGATGTCACCCACTATAGTGTAGTACTGTGCTTCTCGTATCAACCTCTTTGCCTCCTTTTTATCTGTGGGGAGTGCCTCTGACTTGAGGTAATTGATTACGGGGGTTTTACATACCCTGGGTCGAGCTGTCCGACCCGGAATGTTTTAACGACAAGTCGACCGACCTCTTCAGGTCAGACTATCCGACCTCTTCAAGAGCTCGGCCAAATCACTACAAAGGCCCAAGAAGGCCCAAACGAAGGAACACAACCAAAATCTAAAGGCAGCCAAAGCCTAGAAAGATAAAGGCGGTTCCCTTGAAGATAAGATGACCTCACCCAAAGATAAGATAGGATAAGATAACTATCTTATCCCCAGAAGGGTCACTCCTCACCATTATAAATACACTGGAGCACCCTTGCTAACTTAAGCATCGGAGTCCCTTGCAGGTACCACCATCCTCTGGTGACAAAGGATCAGTGATGTTAGGATTTTTGCTGGTAAAGAATTTATAAAAATAGTTGCGTTGTAGATATAGTTTCTAAACCTACAGAAATCCCTTCGTACAAACGTTTTGGTTGTCACAAGTAACAAACCCCTAAATAAATTGATAACCGAAGTATTCAAACCTCGGGTCGTCTTCTCAAGGAACTGCAGGGAAGTATGTTCTTATTATCGGTTATGAAGATTGTAAATTGGGGTTTTGAAAGTAAGGGCAAGCAATTTAAATGACACGTAAAATAAATAAATAACTGTAAAATAAATTCTTGGGAAGGTATGAGAAATTGGAAGTCCTATCCTAGTTATCCTTATCAATGGTGATGAGAATTGAGTCTTTATCCCACTTAGTTAGCCTTCACTAAAGCAAAGGAAGATTAAGTGGATTAATTAGTCTGATCTTCAGGTCCTAGTCAATTCCTAAGAAAGGACTGGAATTATTGAAGTTCAATTTAATTAGCAAAGATAACAATTATCAATCGCGTTGAGTTTGATAACTCCTGAGTTATTGATTTCTTAACCAAGGTCAAAAGGGAAAAAGTAAATCTACTGGAATAAAAATGTCTTCAGATTGGAAGCAACAGTAACATAAGTAAAAGAGAGCAGTAATAAACTGAAATACCTCAAATAACATTAATTAAGAGAATTATCTGTAACATAGGAAAGTTTATAAATTAAATTGAGAAGATAATTAATTAAAAAGGAATGTTGAACCTGATAGAAAGGGGCAATCATTAAAGCAAGAAAAATTCTAAATCCTAATCCTAAGAGAGAGAGGAGAGAACCTCTCTCTAAAAACTACATCTAAATCATGAGAAGTGAATAATTGGAGACTCCCTTTTGAATGGATGCATTCCCCCACTTCATAACCTCTGATCTGTGCCTTCTGGACTTGGATTTGGGCCAAAAAGGGCTTCAGAAATCGCTGGGAGCATTCTCTGTCATCTGGAGTTTTCCTTATCACGCGTTCGCTTCGGTCATGCGTCCGCGTCATCTGCGTTTTGCTCTTGGCGCGCGATCGTATCATTCACACGTTTGCGTCGCGCTCTCTTCGCACTGGGCATGCGGCCGCGTCGCCCACGCGTTCGCGTCGCTGCCAGTTTCTTCAAAAAACTCCATTTTGTGCTTTCCTTCCATTTTTGTATGTTTCCTTTCCATCCTTTAAGTCATTCCTGCCTTAGAAGATCTGAAACTACTCAACACATAAATCACGGCATCGAATGGTAATAAAGGGTAATTAAAATAATTATTCTTAAAGCATAGGAAACATGTTTTGTCACATATATCACATAATAAGGAAGGAAAAGTAAAACCATGCAATTAACATGAATAAGTGAGTGAAGGATTGAGTAAATCACTTAAATTAGGCACAAAATATATCATAAAATATGGGTTTATCAACCTCCCCACACTTAAACAATAGCATGTCCTCATGCTAAATCCAAGATAAAGAGTAAGGTTAAAGTTAAAGTGGTGAAATCTCATGCAATGCAATCTATTCTAAATGCAACTACCTAAATGAATCATGCAATTCTAATTGTCATTCACTTGTATATAAAACTTACATGTAGTTGAATTAATCCACATTCTCAAGGAGTCATATATGCATAGCCAAACCTTAGATAATGTCAAAGCACTTTTACAATTGAGATGGGAAAGACAAATATTGTACAAACTTGCAACACAATTAACAATTTAAGCAGAGATATATGTTGATGAGCTATTGAACCCTCACTGGATTTTGTGTTTACTCTCTAGTCACTCAGTGTTTATTGGGTTAATCACTCTATTCTTCTTTTTATCCTTACTTTCTATAACTTTGTTCTTCATCTAACCAATCAACAATTACAGAATACAGACATACAAAAATCATGAGATCTTTATTTAAGGTTGTAATGGGGCCAATGTAAAGGTAAGGGTATATGTATAAGGCTAAGTGAGCTAATGAGTGAATCCTTGATTAGTTTAAGATCTCACCTAACATACATATTTTGTAATTCAAAGGTTTCTTTACCTATTTACCCAAATTTTCTCACTTTGTATTGCAAGCTCATATATTAACTTTAACTTTTGTCCTATGTGCCTTGATTCCTTTATTTTGCAATTGGGGAGTTTCTGTATCCCCTTTATTTAAATAAAAATATTTTTATTATTTTATTTTATTTTTTTAATGCACATGGTAATTTAATTATTTTGATTTCACATGAGCATGCTTTCCAAAACTTTTATTTTGAAATGTCTTTATTCTTTTTAACTTTCTACCTTTGTTATTATCATCCATGTTCCCATAAGGTTCCCCACACTTAAACAATACACAATTTCTATCTTAAGCTAACCAAGGATTCAACTTGAAAATTTTATTTTGTTTTTCTGCTTAAGGCTAGTAATGTGGTTTATAGAACAAGAGGGGATTAAAAGCTCAAGGGGGCTAACAAGGGTGATGTAAAAAGTAGGCTAATTTGGGATAAGTGAGCTGGAATCAAACAATGGCCTCAATCACTTTCTTGGTATGTATCTATATTCTATAATTGGACATATAGATTAAAACAAAGTAAAGAACATCAGAATAAAAAAGAAGGGCGAAACACACAAGAATAAAATATTATGGTTTGAATGTAACCATACAATTAAGCTCAAAACTCACATGCTGTGCTAAAAAATCATATCTCAGTTATATATTTCATGCAAGTGAAAAATTAAGGGTTCCCATTATTCTCAATGTAAACCTCAGGGTGGCTTTAAAGTTTTAGTGTTTCTCCTTGATGAAATGTTGTTAACTAACTAACATGTAACGCTATATATACAAAGTGTGGATTGTTTTTATTATGTTAAAGTCTCTAGTTTACTTCCTTTTTTATTTTCAAATTAAACCAAACTTATCATATTCTAAAAGGGTAAACTATACTAATTAATCCACATATTCTATAACTAATATGTTAGAATTGCAACTAAACTAACTGGCTAAAATATGAACTAAAGTGCAAAATGCATAAAATAGAGTAAAAATACATGAAAAGAGCAATGTATAAGTACTGAGGAATAAAATAAAGATAAAAATACAGAAAAATAGCAAAATAAAATAAAAAGAGTCTGTAGTGGTTCACCAAGAAAAATATGCCAGAGATGGCGACCTCCCCACACTTAATATAAAGCATCGTCCTCGATGCTCACTCAAGCAGGGTGTGAAGGAGTGTCATCACTGGAATGATGTGTGGCTGGAGTCTCTGTGGTGGTGGTCTAAGGATCTGTCTACTGCAGAGGAGGTGCTGACTGTATAGGAACCTCTAGGTCTGCAGCCTGAATCTGATGCGGGGCCTCCTGCTGTGATGCAGCCTGCTCCGGGCCTGCCTGCTCAGCCTCTCTCTGTGGATGGGTCTCCAACTCATGATCATCCGCCTCCTCCTCAGATGGCTCTGATGGTGTGTCAGGCTCGGAGGGGATGTCGCCGCCAGATCGTATCATCAGCATTAGGTGCTCATAGCGTCACTTGCTGCGACGCTCAAATCTCTCATATTGGCGCCGGTTGCGGCGCTCCATCTGGTCTAGCTGCTGAAATAGGCAGTGCACGAGGTGATAAACTGGCTCTGAGGCAGGTGGAGGTGCAATGGTGGTAGCTGGGGTAGCAGTAGATGAAGAGGGGCCAGCTGAAGGTGTGGCTGTCTCATCAGGGGCAGTGAGGAATAGAGGTCTATAGCCCAAAGCCAGAAAGTTCCTGCTGTGAGGGATAATCTTCTTGCATTCTGCAGCAGGTGGCTTCTCATCAGCATCCTCCCAAGGCACGTCAGCCCGACGGCCGAGCTGGGTAATCAGATATGGAAAGGGAAGAGTGCCTCTGACGTGGACCTGGCCATGTAGTACCGGATGAATCGTGGCAGGTATAGGTCCTTACCCTCCATCACACACCAGAGGAGGGTGATCATAGTGGCAGGTAGCTCCGTCTCGTGAGTACTCAGTATAACAAAGTTGCTCAGGATCTGGTGCCAGAGCCGAGCCTCATCATTTAAGTATATCCTCTTGATTCCCTTAGGCATGGTGGTGTTCTGACCTATGACCCATGGGACAGTCGGGTCAAGGGCTATCCTTGCCTTGACCGCATCCCAGTCAAACTTCATGAAGCGCATGTCCTCCTCAGCCTTTTGGTAACCATCAAGCTAATCGGATTTAGGCTGAAGCTGCAGAATATCCTCAATGGCCTCTTTAGTGACCAGTATCTGCTTCCCTCTTAGGTTCACTGCATCTAGGGAAGTTTTGAAGTAATTGCAGTAAAACTCTTTTACCCAAGAAGCATTGACCTCTGTCAAGTTTCTCTCCAGGAAGAACCAGCCTCTTTGTTTGATATGATCGGAGGTGTATTGCTGGAGTTCTTCCAGACTTTTCAGAGTCCACTCCAGGTACAGGTTCCTGGAGGTTACAAACACCAGATACTTCAACTCGCAGTATCTGTTTGCAAACTTAGTGGGATCAGTGGCAGGGAGTAGCTGGTCAGCCTTCTCCTGTGGGGTAAAGTATTTCTCCCGCCAGGAGTCATCATGCATGATGTCCAGGATGGACATAGAGGATTCTCCTCTTTTCTGTTTGCCAGTTGTTACCTTTCCTTTTCCTTTCCTTTGGGTGTCAGACATCCTGAAAAACAGAAATCTATGAAATAATAAAAATAGGAAAACAAGTAGGCAAATAACAAAATAAGCACATAGTGGCAAAGGAGCAGTAGAGTAATGAAATGAGTTGAGTAAATGTGCATTATGGATTGTATAGGAGTTATAAATCTGAGAAAAAATTCACAATCCAAAATGTGATATAAATAGAATTCATGTTAATTAGGAAAAATTATCATCATGCCTTGGTTAGAAGGTTAAAGAGAATAGTGAAAAACCAAGAAGAGATGTTGTGAAAGTTAGGTTGGTTAGGAATGGAAAAGAGGTCAGGAAGTTGAAATCAGTGAGTTAGTAAAAAGAAGGTTAGAGTAAGTGGCAAGATGATCATTTTCTAAGTAACAAGAATTTACAATTAGAAGCTACAGTCAACTCATATTCAAACAAGGAAGTTGATGATGATTCATATAGATATGGAAATAGAGAAAAGTGGACTTGAATCATCCAAAATGCAATTTATCAACCAGAAAATCAAAAAGAATAAGAAAGCTTGCCCGTTCATACATGAATTGGTTTGGTAAAAGCTGAGTAAAGCAGAATTCAAATTGCCAAACCCAAAACATGAATGAAAATCAAAATAATTTATAGAAATTTGGGCAGCATTTCGGCTAAAATCGGATGTTCCAGAAAATAAACATCAAGCAAAATAGTTCATATGAATTAAAATAAACTGCAAATAGATATAAATAATATGAACATGAAAGAGCAGTCGCAATAGCAGCATGAACAGTAAGAACATCATATGAACAATACTTAGATCACAGCAACAGCAGAATTGCAAAAATTATAAAACAAGTAGCAAGAACAGCGCAATTAAACAGGCCTAAGTCCACTAACCACATCCTAGACTACCTAACAACCTAGAATCCACTACAACATGCATTTTTAACTAGCCTAATGTAAACAGAAACGGAAAAAAATGCAATTGACTATGAATTGAAATAAGAGTGGCGTCCGACGGAACCTGGTAGGCGTATGAATGAAAGTAGGGCATAGAGATGGTAGGGGGTGGTTGTGGTGGTGGCTGACGCGGCGGTGCAGGCAGTTGGCGGGGCGATGGTGGCTGTCCGGTGGTAGGGGGTTCGGATAGGGGTAGTGGGAGGGGTAGGGGTTAAGGGGGAAGGAAGGGAAGGGGTGTGGGTGGTGGTGGTTAGTGCGGCTGTGATGGAGCGGTGGTGGTGGCTGTGCGGCGGAGGGAGCAGTGGTGGTGGAGGGGGGGAGAGAAGAGAAAGGGAAGAAAGAGAGGGAAGGGAGAAAAGGGGGGTGGCATCGCGGTGAACAGCTGGGTGGCGAGGGTGGTGCGGCGGTTGAAGGTGGTTGGCTGGGGGTGGGTTGCAGAGAAGAGAGGGAGAAGAAGGGGTTGGGGGGGAAGGCGCGACAGGGTAGGGTTTCGCGTCACTGGGGGGGTTAATGAATTTGAATCCACGCGATCGCGTGGGGCACGCGGTCGCGTGGCTGGGGTGGAATGGGAGTTGACGTAATTGCATGGGTGGCGCGATCTCATGGGGTGGGTAAAAGGATGAATAATGCGGTCGAGTGAGGCATGCGACCGCGTCGCTGGAAATTGTGCGAAACGCACAGTTCCAGCGTCGTTTCAGCGCAACTCTCTGTCTCCACTGGGGGTTCTATGATATCCGCCCGACGCGATCGCATCGCTCACGCTATCGCGTGGGATGGGTGTGGTGCAAATGACGCGATCGCATCAGGGACGCGACCGCGTGGGTCGTTTTGTGCGAAACGCACAACTTTACGCCAATTTTCAGATCACGCGGCTACGTGAATGACGCGGACGCGTGGGAGGTGGTTTTCGCAACTGACGCGATCGCATGAGCAATGCGGTCGCGTCACACGTCTTCTTTTTTTTGTGCAAAAATGCAATTATGCAGCATGCAATGCTAATGAATAATATTCAGGTTTGATTGAAAAATAGAATAAAAATAAATAACACGAAATAAAACTGAAAAAGAAACGACCATACCATGGTGGGTTGTCTCCCACCTAGCATTTTTATTTAAAGTCCTTAAGTTGGACATATGGGGAGCTTCCTGTTATGGTGGCTTGTGCTTAAATTCATCCAGAAATATCCACCAATGCTTGGAATGCCAACAGCCTCCGGGGTCCCAAACTAGGCATGTAAAGCTTCTGAGCAGCTTCAAACAGATTCTCAGGCTCCCGAGGTGACGAATGTCATAATAGATCCCAGGATCCCAAACTTTGCTTTTAAATCCGCCTTCGTCTTGATCTATATTTTTCTATCCGGGCGGCTTAGAAATTGTATTCTCACCAAGATGACCAAATGCCTTCCGTGACCCATCCAATTGAACATGATGCCAATCCGTGCACTTCGAGTTGAAGCGTAGAACCTTATTGAACCTTGTGCACCAGCTCTGAATGCGAGTCATTTCCCTCTTACTCTTAAAGCCGCAGAGAGCTCTAAGCTGGCCATCTGTTTTAAGCAAACCATATTTAAGTGGAAAAGTAAAGTTAAAGGTTAAGGATTGTACCCACTTGAAGCTTGTATTGGGTGGTAATGGCCTTGGGATAGGTGTTTCTAGTAGTTCTGTAAGTTCTACTCCCTTATAATCTTCTGTGAATTCCTCCACTTCTTGGCATAATTCTTCAAATGCAACATCGTCCTGATCAAAGTCTTCTATGTCTTCCACATCACTCAAGTCATAAGCTGGAGGTTGAGAGAAATCTACCTCCGCATCTTCTTCGTATTCACTTGGATAAGGTTCTTTAATCTCAGAGAATTCACTTGCGGATGCAAGTTCATTAATAGAAGAACTTGACTTGTGACTATCATCATCAAGGAAACTTGCTTTTTGGATTATTCCGTCTAGTTCTTCATAAAAGACTTGCCTTGGGAGTTGTGCACTATCCTCCTTAGCATCAATTGTAACGTCCTTGACAGAATTCTCCATAATTCTGGATTCCCATGGAAGTTCAACGTCTCCTAAGTCTTCAACCAACTCTTCTTCTTCTATAATGACAACTTCCTCTACTTGTTCCAGTACGAAGTCATGCTCTGTTCTGTCCACTGGATTTTCTAGTATCTCCTTCATGCTACGCTCTTCATTAGATTGTCCACATGAGGTTGTGGAAGGTTCTTGAATGTTCGAACGTCTAGAAGATAATTGACTTATTGCTTGCTCCAGTTGATGAAGGGTTGTTTGAAGTTGATCTACTATTTCCTTGAGGCGAACCTGTGATTCTGGAGGTGATGGATTTGGACATGGTACATAGGGAAGTGGTGGTGTTTGGGAGTAATCGGATTAGGATTGGGGTAAATAAGGATCATATGGTGGTGAATGGTGAAAAGGCACTTGTGAGTGTTGCGGTTCAAAGCTACGTTGAGAGGGTGGTCTATAGGCACAGAGTGGGGCTTGTTGGTAGTTACAAGGTTGTCCACCATATCTATCAGCTTGGTATGGATTGTAGAATGGTCTTTGTCCATGATATCTTGGAGGGTGTTGTTGCCTAAAGGGTTGATCAAATCCTCTTGGCTCCATCCATCTTTGATTTCTCTGACCTTGATGCATATTCCTGTTATAGCTTTCACTCCTTTCAACAATATTAAAACCAAACTCAAAGCGAGAGGGGTGAGAATTCATAGTAGCTAATAAAAATTAAAAAGCAAAAATAAAAATAGATAAACAGGCAAAATAAAATATTTACAATAACCAATAATAAGGCACACGTTTGCAATTCCCCGGCAACGGCGGCATTTTGACGTTAGAATTTTTGCTGGTAAATAATTTATAAAAATAGTCGTGTTGTAGATATAGTTTCTAAACCTACAGAAATCCCTTCGTACAAATGTTTTGGTTGTCACAAGTAACAAACCCCTAAATAAATTGATAACCGAAGTATTCAAACCTCGGGTCGTCTTCTCAAGGAACTGCAGGGAAGTATGTTCTTATTATCGGTTATGAAGATTGTAAATTGGGGTTTTAAAAGTAAGGGCAAGCAATTTAAATGACAAGTAAAATAAATAAATAACTATAAAATAAATTCTTGGCAAGGTATGAGAAATTGGAAGTCCTATCCTAGTTATCCTTATCAATGGTGATGAGAATTGAGTCTTTATCCCACTTAGTTAGCCTTCACTAAAGCAAAGGAAGATCAAGTGGATTAATTAGTCTGATCTTCAGGTCCTAGTCAATTCCTAAGAAAGGACTAGAATTATTGAAGTTCAATTCAATTAGCAAAGATAACAATTATCAATCACGTTGAGTTTGATAACTCCTGAGTTACTGATTTCTTAACCAAGGCCAAAAGGGAAAAAGTAAATCTACTGGAATAAAAATGTCATCAGATTGGAAGCAACAGTAACATAAGTAAAAGAGAGCAGTAATAAACTGAAATACCTCAAATAACATTAATTAACAGAATTATCTGTAACATAGGAAAGTTCATAAATTAAATTGAGAAGATAATTAATTAAAAAGGAATGTTGAACCTGATAGAAAGGGGCAATCATGAAAGCAAGAAAAATCCTAAATCCTAATCCTAAGAGAGAGAGGAGAGAACCTCTCTCTAAAAACTACATCTAAATCATGAGAAGTGAATAATTGGAGACTCCCTTTTGAATGGATGCATTCCCCCATTTCATAATCTCTGATCTGGACCTTCTGGACTTGGATTTGGGCCAAAAAGGGCTTCAGAAATCGCTGGGAGCGTTCTCTGTAATTTCTGGTTCGTGGCCTCTGTCACGCGTCCGCGTGGGTCACGCGGTCGCGTCATCTGGAGTTTTCCTTATCACACGTTCGCTTCGGTCATGCGTCCGCGTCATCTGCGTTTTGCTCGTGGCGTGCGATCGCGTCATTCACGCGTTCGCGTCGCGATCTCTTCGCGCTGGGCATGCGGCCGCGTCGCCCACGCGTTCGCGTCGCTGCCAGTTTCTTCAAAAAACTCCATTTTGTGCTTTCCTTCCATTTTTGTATGTTCCCTTTCCATCCTTTAAGTCATTCCTGCCTTAGAAGATCTGAAACTACTCAACACACAAATCACGGCATCGAATGGTAATAAAGGGTAATTAAAATAATTATTCTTAAAGCATAGAAAACATGTTTTTTCACATATATCACATAATAAGGAAGGGAAAGTAAAACCATGCAATTAACATGAATAAGTGAGTGAAGGATTGAGTAAATCACTTAAATTAGGCACAAAATATATCATAAAATATGGGTTTATCAATCAGCATCATCATCAAGTCCTACAAGTCGGGCATGGCCGCTCCGGCCACCACCCATAAGTCGGACACATCAGCGCCGATCAGCACAGAAGATCTCATCCGAGATCGACCTACAGTTTCAGGTAACCCTCGGAACATTGGCGCCGTTGCCGGGAACCCTAGAGGTCATTCAATCCACATGGCAGACGACCAGGACAACGACCACAACTCTGGTTTGGTAGACAGAACGCCAAACAAAAACGCAGACACTACACCAAAAGATACTCCTCAACCTAACAAAGACAAAGATTCACCAAATGCGGAAGCCATTGAGGCACTTCAAAACCGCCTAAAACAACTCGAAAAAGAGGTGGAGCATCAACGAGAAGCTGAGAGAGACCTACGAAGGGAAGTTAGGCGGCACCGCGAGTTAAAGGACAAGCTCCTAAAACTAGAAGCAGATCTCAAAGCCAAAACAAACCGATCTGGTCACGAAGACAGCCCCCGTAAAGACCAAGACCCATTCACCAAAGAGATCATGAGGACCAAAATCCCAAAAGACTTCAAACTTCCCGACATGACTCTATACGATGGCACAGCAGATTCCAGTCATCACCTCAGTAATTTCAGAAGTCGAATGTACCTCACCGATGCCTCAGATGCAGTCCGCTGCAAAGCCTTCCCGACTACTTTAACAAAGACAGTGATTAAATGGTTCGAAAATCTGCCCCCTAGGTCCATCTCAAGCTTCGACGACTTAGCCAAAAAGTTTCTGGCCAGGTTCTCCATCCAAAAAGAGAAAGCTAAGCACGCCCCAAGTCTATTAGGAATCAAGCAAGGAGATTGGGAAAGTCTCCGCAGTTACATGGAAAGATTCAACAAAATATGTCTGGACATACAAAGTCTACCAACAGAGGCTGCCATTATGGGTCTCATCAATGGCTTGTGAGAGGGACCTTTTAGCCACTCTATATCGAAAAAATATCCCACATCTCTGAACAAAGTGCAAGAACGAGTAGAGAAGTACATCAACATAGAGGAAAACTCTCGACTAGGAGAGGCCTCAAAACCCGGATCCTCCTACTCCTCCCGAGATAAGGATAAAGAGTTCAAAAGAAAGAAGATCAACATGGGGAAAAGATCAAAAAATACCACAATTATATCCCTCTTCGGGTATCCCTTGTGGATGTCTACAGAGAAGTTTTCCATACTAAAAAAATACCCCCAGCTCGACCACTCAAAAACAAAAAAGGAGGAGGAAATCAGGGTGAATATTGTGAATACCATCGAATCTACAGACACTCCACCAATGAATATTTCGACTTAAAAAATGTCATAGAGAAATTAGTAAAAGAAGGAAAATTAGATTGGTACTTAGCCAGTCGAGCTGAGGAACCAAGAAAAAGAAGAAGGGACGAAGATGTCAGACGAACTGAACGACCACCTCGTACCCCGGACAGACATGTCCACATGATACACAGAGGATTCGCAGGGGGAGGTATCTCCAAATCATCTCACAAAAGACATCTTAAAGATGTATATCATGTCGAGGGAAGAGAGGAAGCACCCGACATCCCCACAATCACTTTTACTAAAGAAGACGTAGCCGGCATCATCTCGGGACATGACGATCCCATGGTCATCACTATCATATTAGCCAACGCAAATCTCTACCGCACATTGGTAGACCAAGGAAGCTCGGCCGACATCTTGTTCAAAACTGCCTTCGACAAACTCGGCCTGGAAGAAAAAGAACTCAGAGCATATCTGAACAGCCTGTTCGGGCTGGGAGACACTCCAACCCAACCACTCGGGTACATCTCACTACACACAACCTTTGGAAAAGGAAACCGGTCAAGAACACTCAATATAGACTACATCGTGGTCAACGTGAGTTCAGCCTACAATGCCCTAATAGGTCGGACAACATTAAACCAGCTCGGCGCAGTAGTCTCGACTCCACATGCATGAAGTTCCCAACCACAGAAGGAATAGCTACAATAAAAGCAGACCAGAAGACAGTGCGCCGCTGTTATAACGAAAGTCTAAACCTCAGAGGCAGAGGAGAAGAAATCCACACCATCGAACTTGGTGGAGTTCGAGGGTGAGAAGAACTCCGTCCACAACCCGAAGGCGAAGTAGAAGAAATCCAGATTGGAGATGTCCCAGACAAAACAACCAATATTGGCACAATCCTAAAAGGAGACATAAAACAATCACTAATACAGTTTTTAAGAGACAACGTCGACCTCTTTGCATGGAAAGCCGCAGACATTCCGGGCAATGACCCGAAGTTAATGTGCCACAAGCTGGCAGTTTACCCAAGATCTCGGCCGGTACAGCAGAGACGCAGAAAGCTCAGACCAAAACGATCCCAAGCTGTGGAAGAACAAGTACAAGCTTTACTGGAGGCAGGATTCATAAGAGAAGTTAAGTACTCACTATGGCTAGCTAACGTCGTCTTGGTGAAAAAATCAAACGGGAAGTGGCGGATGTGCACCGACTACACTGATCTCAACAAAGCCTACCCAAAGGATCCCTATCCACTCCCAAGTATCGATGCTCTGGTGGATGCCTCCTCCGGATATAAATACCTCTTGTTTATGGACGCTTATTTGGGGTACAATAAAATCCCGATGTACCCACCCGATCAAGAAAAAACTTCATTCTTAACCCCAAAAGCAAACTACTACTACATCGTCATGCCTTTCGGACTAAAAAACACGGGAGCTACTTATCAGAGATTAATGAATAAGATCTTTGCAGACCACATCGGGAAAATCATGGAAGTCTATGTGGACGACATGTTAATAAAAATGCAAAGTGAAGAGACATTACTGTCCGACCTCACTCAAGTATTCAACACTATAAGAAGGCATGGCATGCGACTCAACCCTGCAAAATGCACCTTCACAGTAGAAGCCGGTAAATTCTTGGGTTTTATGCTCACACAAAGGGGAATTGAAGCAAATCTGGATAAATGCAAGGCTATACTCAATATGAAAAGTCTGACCTGTGTCAAAGAGGTACAACAACTCAACGGAAGACTGGCAGCCTTGTCCAGATTCCTAGCCGGATCAGCAATAAGATCCCTACCCTTCTACACCACTCTAAGGAAGGGAAAGAGATTCAAATGGACAACGGAGTGCGAGCAAGCCTTCCAAGATTTCAAAAGATTCCTGGGACAACCACCTATCCTAACTCAGCCATGGGAAGGAGAACCACTTGTATTGTACCTTGCAGTAGGCAATCGGGCAGTAGCCTCAGCACTAATCCGAGAAGATGACAATGGGCAACAGCCTGTATATTTTATCAGCAAAGCACTACAAGGATCCGAACTGAACTACCAAAAAATAGAAAAATTCGCCTATGCTCTCATATTAACATCTCGACGACTTCGTCCATACTTCCAAGCCCACATTATTAGTGTTCGGACCAACCAGCCCATAAAAGGCATTATGCAGAAGACAGATTTAGCAGGAAGAATCTTATAATGGGCAGCCGAGCTGTCTGAATTCGACCTTCAATATAAAGTTCGGACAGCCATCAAATCGTAATATTTGGCCGACTTCATTGCAGAATTTACAGACACCCCGAAAATTCCTACAGAATGGAATCTCTATATAGACGGTTCCTCAAACAAAACTGGAAGTGGTGCGGGTGTGATAATTAAAAGTGACCAGGGAACCCAAATCGAACTTTACCTCAAATTTGGGTTCCCTGCCTCAAATAACCAAGCCGAATATGAGGCATTACTAGCTAGTTTGAAGCTGGCTAAGGAGGTTAGAGCTCAAAAGCTTATCATCTTCAGCAACTCACAAGTAGTCACTTCACAAATAGCAGGGAGCTACCAAGCCAAGGATCCCACCATGAGATCCACCATATACCCCGACAACAGAATGCTCGAGCTGATGCACTCTCAAAATTAGCCAGCACCAAACCAGGGGGCAATAATAGAAGCCTCATTGAAAGAGCGAAACTCTCGCGCGATCTAGAATTTTGACTGATGAGTTTGGAAAACTCCAAATTAATATTTATGATGACCAAACATTATTAATATAATTTATTGCAAAATTAACTTTGGATTAAATGTTGATTAAAATAATTTTGCAATACATGTTTATAAATGGGCCGAAATAAAAAGAAATTGTTGCAAGCCCAATTGTGATATATGCTAAAGATCCAATGCTTAATCCAAAATCAATCAGGAAAGCAAATGTTATCATTTGCCTTATGCCTTTCATCGGATCTCATGGATGAAATATTTTTTGGGCCAATTGTGATTATCAATGTTACAAGCCCAAAATAAAATTTCTTGAAGGCAAGCATGTTTGGTCCGAAACCATGAAGCAAAGAAAACAAAGCTTCATTTGCTTCCAACGGATCCAAGAATTTTACCATGCAATGGATTCCAAAACTCATTAAATTGTCATTTATTGCATGGGAAATATGAGAGAGAAATTTGCAGCTGAATTGATTGATTGCCATAGTGCTACACGCTACTCTAGCAAGGGAAGTACAAGCAATTCATTTTAATTAATTTATTCAAACACACTTGATTACTTTTCTTCATACTTTCTTCTCTCTCATCTCTTTCTTCTCTTTGGTCATTAACCAGAAAACCATGAAAGCAAAATGGAGCTACCAAAGTGAAGGAAGAACAAGCTACAAGTCATCACAATGATGGCAAGAAAACATAACAAAATAAAAGTATGTTGTGGCTGAGATATTCACCACTTATGGTAAGATATGGTGATGATATCTTAGCTTCTCCATACCAAAAATAGATGAAGAAGATTCGGCCAACAAGGAAGAGATTCTTGGAGGCATGGCTTGTCTTTGATTCTGCTCAACCACCACAGGAAGTAGTTAGAGTAGCGAAGTGATGGTAGAGGCAGAGATTAAAGCAGATGAAGTCATCATCATCATGAAGCATCAAGGGCCAAAAATCCATCTTGGAGAGCAAGCCAAGGATGGAGAGCTCGGATTGATGAAGAGTGGTGACCAAGGAAGGACTAGAGGTAATTGCATGTTGGGTTTTGCATGGTTATCTCTTCTCTCTCTGTGTGGCCGAACTGGATATGTTTCTTGAAGAAGAAGAAGTTGGCTTGGGTTTTGGCTTCAAAAGTGGAGGCTTCCCTCTTCTATAAAACGAGAGAACAGCCACTGTTTGGAGCAAGGAGTTAGAAGTAAGCAGTGAGAGTTCAAGGCACAAGATCCTCAGAGCTACCTAAGCTTATAGATTTTCTTCTCCTTCAATGTATTCTGTTTTGTATTTTTCTGTTTAATTTTGTCATGTCTTGAGTCTCATGGAAAAAAGGCAAACAGTGAGGTTTGTATGAAAAAGCCATAGAGCGGAAAAAGGCAGAGAGTGCAAAATTAAAAGAAAAAGCCATAGATGTCTTAGAGTTCCTTTGTTCATCTATGTTGTGTTTCATGATTCTGTGGGAATCCCCTTGTAAGTTGGGTTAGCACTTTACAGTCTGTAATCAAGAAGATTATAGTGAAATTCCATCATGGTTGTGATGGAGACTAGATGTAGGCAGCACTGCACTTAGCAGCTGAACCAGGATATATCTGGGTGTAATTTTCTCTCTTCTCTACATCAATTCTGTTTCTATTGCACAGGAGCTCAAACTGAAAAATATCTCGTGCCAAGTGACGAGACAAAAAGAAAAGTCTCGTGCCAAGTGACGAGATAAAAATAAAAGTCTCATGGCTAGGGACGAGACAAAAATTTAAAAGTCTCTTGAAGTTATCTCAAAGGCCAGCAAGTGTTACTAAGCAAAAAGGGGGCTAAGATTCAACCCCCCCTTCTCTTAGCCACTAAAACCATCATTCACAAATAAATTCGCGTTGTAAGTATAGCTTCTAGACCGACAAGAATTCCTTTCTTACAAAAGTTTGGTTGTCACAAGTAACAAAACCCAATAAAATTTATAACCGAAGTAATTAAACCTCGGGTCATCTTCTCAAGGAATTGCAGGGAGGTATGATTTATTATTGGTTATGGAAAAAGATATGTTTTTGGGGTTTTTTAATGTATAAGATAAAAAGCAAGAATAGTAAATGGAAAAAGGAATAAACTAATAACTAGAAACGCTCTTGGCAAGGTATGAGAACCAGAAATCCTATCCTAGTTATCCTTATCGATTGTGATGAGAATTGGATTTTGCTCCCACTCTAACTACGAAGGTAAGTCAGGTGGATAAATCAATATGAATCCTCAAGTCTTGGAAAGACTAGAGTTAGTAGAATCCAAATTAATCAGCAAAGAATTCCAATTTTCAGTCAACACCTCGAGTTTGATAACTCAAGCATCACCAATCACTTAACCAAAGCCAAAAGGGAAAATTCTAAATTATTTATATCATAAATAAAAGAAACAAATCATAGATCTGAAAATACCTCAAATTATATTAAATAGAATATTCAAATTTAACATGGAAAAGTTCATAAATTAAATTGGAAAAATAAATAAAAGGAACATTGAACCTGGAACTCAGAAGAAATTGTAAGTTGAAATAATAAGAAATCCTAATTCCTTTAAGAGGAATCCTAATCCTAAATCCTAAGAGAGAGGAGAGAGCCTCTCTCTCTCTCTAAAACTACATTTAAATTATGAAAAGTGAAAATTCCGTCGTCTCTCTTCATTCCTCCACTTTGCATCCTTTAATCTGTGTTTTCTGGGTTTGAAACTGGGCCGGAAATAGCCCAGAAATCGCTGATTGCGAAATCTGCCACGCTGATTTTTGTCACTGCGATGTGTCCGTGTGGAGCATGCGTTCGCGTCGCCTAGCTCTAATGCCACTATAGCAAATTATATATCAAATCGAAGCCCCAGACGTTATCTTTCCAACGCAACTAGAACCGCATCATTTGGACTTTTGTAGCTCAAGTTATGGTCGTTTTAGTGCGAGAAGGTCAGGCTGACAGCTTTGCAGTTCCTTCAACTTCTTGTATTCCTTCCACTTTTGCATGCTTCCTTTCCATCCTCTAAGCCATTCCTGCCCTGTAATCTCTGAAAATACTTAACACACATATCAAGGCATCGAATGGTAATAAGAGAAGATTAAACATATCAAAATTAAGACCAAAGAAGCATGTTTTCAATCATAGCACAAAATCAGGAAGGAAAACGTAAACTCATGCAAATCATATGAATAAGTGTATGAAAGATTGATAAAATCCACTCAATTGAGCACAAGATAAACCATAAAATAGTGGTTTATCAACCTCCCCACACTTAAACATTAGCATGTCTTCATGCTAAGCTCAAGAGAAGCTATAAAGGAGTGAAGAGGAATGGTAAAATGTATGAAATGCAATCCTATCTATATGAATGCAACTAAATGTGAAATGCTTCTACCTACTTGGTTAAAAATAAATAAGTTCTCCAAGATAAACATAAATCAAATTCCACTAATTCAAACCATACAGTAAAAACAAGTAAACTTGTAAGAAGATAGCTCATGAAAGCAGGGAATATAGAATCAAGCATTGAACCCTTACTGGTAGTGTATATCACTCTAACTCTCAAGTTTCTAGGGTCAATCACTCTACTCTTCCCTAGTCATGCTTTCTCAACCTTGTTCTTCATCTAACCAATCAACAAATATTTAGTATACCAATGCAAACATCATGAGGTCTTTTCAGAGTTGTAATGGGGCTGAGGTAAAGGTAAGGATATATATATATTTAAGGCTAAGTGAGCTAACAAAGTGAATCCTTGATTAATCTAAGATCTCACCTAACATATACATACTTTATATAATTTAAAATGCTTTACCTAGCTACCCAAAGTTTTCCCACTTTTGTATTACATGCTCATGTATCAAACTTATTTTTGAATTTTGTCCCATGTGCATTTATTCTTTTTATTTTGCATTTGGGGTAATATTATTTTTCTTTTTTTTTGTATCTCCTTATTTAATTACTTAATATTTTTTTTCAATGCACATGGTAATTTAATTATTTTGATTTCACATGAGCATGCTTCCCAAATTTTCAAATAACTTATTCAATTTAATTCCCCTTTTTTTTTCTATCATCCCATGTTCCCATAAAATTCTCCATACTTAAATTATACACAATATCTATCTTAAGCTAACCAAGGATTCAACTTGGGATTTTTATTTTGTTTTTTTGCTTAAGGCTAGTAATGTGGTTATGGAATAGAGGAGGGTTAAAAAGCTCAAAGTGGCTAACAAGGGTGACATAAAAGGGTAGGCTTATTTGGGATAAGTGAGTGAAAACAAGTAATGGCCTCAATCATATGCAAGCATGTAAATACACTAAATAATGGACATATAGAGTGGAACAAAGTAAAGATTGCAATTATAGAGAAGAAAACACACAAGAATAAAATATTTATGGTTAACTAATGTAACCATGTAATTAATCTCAAAATCTCACAGGTTGTGTGTTCTTTGGCTCAAAAATCATGTTCCAAATACAACTTCAAACAAATTTAACACATAGAAAATTTTAATTTTTTATTTAAATTAGTGAAAAAAATTTTTCAAAAATAGGGTCCTAGAAAGAAACTTATTATTTTTCAACCAAGTAGTATTTAAATGCAAACAATCAACTACACATGCAATCTATTATGCAATGCAACAATGAACTAATGAAGAAAATAAGACATTGGTGTTGAGAAGAGAATAACTAACCCATGGAGATCGGTATCGACCTCCCCACACTTAAAGGTTGCACCGTCCTCGGTGCATGCTAAGATGTACAAGTGGACGGGCTGCTCCAACTGATGCCTTTCTCTATAGATTGTGCAGATTGACTTGCCTGTCTCCCCATATAGAAGTTCTTCCTTTTCCCTTCCTCGGTGGCCATCCTGAAAGAAGAGGAAAAGGGAGAAAAGTAACCCAGAAATAAAGATAAGAAAAATAAATAAAATATGGGTTGGTAATGCCAAATAATAAAGGTCTCAATTACATGGTAGCTACAACATGCAGTGAGAAAATAGTAGAAGCATACGGCATATCAATAGTGCGAGAATTGCAACAATGGGGAAGAGGGTGTGGGTAATGAAAAATAGTGTAAGCGCATATCAATGCAAAAGGAATATCAGTATTATAAAAATTAGCATTGACTTATGAATAATAATACCCAATTAGAATAAAACAAGTCATGAAGTACCAGAATAATTCAAAAAGATGTAACAGTTGAATGAGAAAATTTTAACACCAATGAAAAAAATAATAATTTTAGAAAAAAAATAAAAATATACCCAAAATTAAAATGCAATGGATGAAAGTATGCAAATAAATCAAATAAAATAGAATGGAAGTGAAGAGGGATGAAAAGTTAAAAAGATGAAGTAAGAAAGAAAGAAGAAAGAAGAAAAGATAGAAAAAAATTAGGATTAGAAAAGAAAAGATAAGATAATTGGCGCTGATCAGGATAAGTTGTGCAACGCGGGCGACGCGGACGCGTGAGTCATGCGATCGCGTGACTTGCGATATTTTCAAGTGACGTGGACACGTCGGTCACGTGGACGCGTGACTTGATTTGTGCTAGTGGCGCGAGAGCAGCCTCGCGTTCGCGCAACTCTCTGTCTCAAACGCATATTGCCAAAATTCAGGGTGACGCGTGCGCGTGGGTGACGCGCACGCGTGAGTGGACTTTCTTTTAAAAATGACGCGGACGCGTGGGGCACGCATTCGCGTGGTAGGGCTTGTGCTTCTAGCATGGTTCCAGCCCCACTCCATCATAACTTACTGGCATACACCCATTTACGTCGATTTCACAGGGCCACGCGTTCGCGTGGGTGACGTGGACGCGTGGCGAGGCTATTTCGCAAACGACGCGAACGCCTCAGCGACGCGGTCGTGTGGACATATTTGTGCCTAAGGCACGCCTCCAGTCACGCTCTCGCATGACTCTCTGTTCAATTATTTTCTTTCCAATGCACTGGTGACGCGGACGCGTCAGCGACGCTCACGCGTCGCGTGCGTATTTTTTTTTTTTTTTTTGATGCAGAATGCGAATGCAAATGTGAATGCAGACTATATGCAGAGATTATGAATGAAATAAAATAAAATAAAATAATATTAAGAATAAAAAAAAGGAACGATTATACCATGGTGGGTTGTCTCCCACCTAGCACTTTTAGTTAAAGTCCTTAAGTTGGACATTTGGGGAGTCCTTTGTTATGGTGGCTTGTGCTTGAACTCATCCAGGAATCTCCACCAATGTTTGTGATTCCAATGGCCTCTGGGATCCCAAACTAGGCGCAGAAAGCCTTCAAGCAGGTTAAAGCAAGTGACAAGGCCCCAAGAGTGTTGATTTCTAGACTGAATTCTGGGGTCCCAAACCTTGCTTTTGCACCCGTCTTCTTGTTGATCATTAGTGTTCCAACCGGGTGGCAGGCAATCTGAATTCTCACTGAGACATCCAAACAGCTTCCGAGACCCAATCAATTGAGATTTGTACCAACCTTTGTACTTCAATTTGGAGCATGCAACCATATTGAACCTTGCATGACATTTCCTACCACTAACCATTTCCCGCTTGCTCTTATAGCCACAAAGACCTCTAAGCTGACCATCTATTTCAAGCAAAGCATATTCAAGTGAGCTAATTAAGCTTAGAGATGAGAGATTTACCCACTTGAATGAAGGAATGGATGGTGATGGTTTTGGGGGAGAGGTCTCCAACAACTTTGGCAAGGTGATTTCCAGCTCCATTATCTTGGGCTCTTCTTTGACAACTTCCACCTCCTTGCAAGCTTCTTCAATATCAACCTCTTCCTCTTGGTAGCTTTCTTCCAATTTGATCTCTTCTTCATTGTTCATCAAGGGCATGGGAGGTTGTGCTTTTTCTTATTTAATTTCCATGTCCAGTCCAATGGGAGAAGATTCAATTGTAGATAAGAATTCATAAATGATTGAATCCATCTCTTGGTCAACCTCTTCAAAGTCTTCAACCATGGTATGCCTTGGAGGTTGTACACCCTCCTCAACATCAATTTCAAATGTCTTTAAAGGAGGCTCTATAACTTGATTTTCCCATGGAGGTTCAGCATCTCCTAAGTCTTCAACCACTTCTTCTTTTTCAATAATTACAACTTCCTCCACTTGTTTCAGTACAAAGTCATGCTCTGTACTGTCCACTGGAGTTTCTAGTATCTCCTTCATGCTACGTTCTTCATTAGATTGTCCACATGAAGCCATGGGGGTTTCTTCAGTGTCCGAACGTCGGGAAGGCAGTCGATTTATCGCTTGATTCAATTGGTGAAGTGTGGCATGAAATTTTTCAAATGTTTCCTTGAGTTGCTCCCTTGATTCTTGTTGCGCTCGTAAAATGGAAAATTGGGGTGGTTTTATGTATGGTTCATATGGCTCATAAGGTGGTTGGTATGGTGGATAAGGATCAGAATCATGTGGTGATGTTTGGTAGTAGGGGGCTTGTGAGTATGGTGGTCCAGAGTTGTGTTGAGGAGGTGGTTCATAAGTATATGGCAGGGCTTATTGGTAACTACAAGGGGGTCCACCATAGTCATCATCTTGGTACGCATCACAGAATGGTTGTTAGTTATAGTGCATTGGAGGGGGTTGTTGCCAAGAGGGTTGATCAAATCCTTGTGGCTCCTCCCATCTTTGATTCTTCCAACCTTGATGCCTATTTTTATTATAGTTTCCATTCCTTACAACAACATTGGAACCAAACTTAAAGCGAGAGGGGTGAGAATTCATAGTAGCTAAAAGAAATTAAAAACACAAACAAATAAACAAGCAAAAGAAAATAAAATAAAATAAAGTAAATAAAAGGTTTTTTTGAAATTTAAATTTTTGAATTTGAAATTAAATTTTGAAATTTGAAATTTGAATTTTAAATTTTGAATTTTGAATTTGAAAAAGTCAACAATATAAGATAAAGATTTGAAAAAGATTTAAATTTTGAAAAGGTTTGATTTTTAAAATTTTTAAATTTAAATTTTGAAATTTGAAATTTGAATTTTGGAATTTAAATATTGAAATTTGAAATTTGATTTTGAAATAAGATTTGAATTTTGAAATTTAAAACTAAGATAAGATAAGATAAAAAATTTTAAAATAAAAATCTGAAATTTTTTTTTTCGAAAAAATCAATTTAAAAGTAAATATTTACAATAACCAATAATAAGGCACACGTTTGCAATTCCCCGGCAACGGCGCCATTTTGAAAGAGCGAAACTCTCGCGCGATCTAGAATTTTCACAAATAAATTCGCATTGTAAGTATAGCTTCTAGACCGACAAGAATTCCTTTCTTACAAAAGTTTGGTTGTCACAAGTAACAAAACCCAATAAAATTTATAACCGAAGTATTTAAACTTCGGGTTGTCTTCTCAAGGAATTGCAGGGAGGTATGATTTATTATTGGTTATGGAAAAAGATATGTTTTTGGGGTTTTTTAATGTATAAGATAAAAAGCAAGAATAGTAAATGGAAAAAGGAATAAACTAATAACTAGAAACGCTCTTGGCAAGGTATGAGAACTGGAAGTCCTATCCTAGTTATCCTTATCAATTGTGATGAGAATTGGATTTTGCTCCCACTCTAACTACGAAGGTAAGTCAGGTGGATAAATCAATATGAATCCTCAAGTCCTAGTCTTTTCCTTGGAAAGACTAGAGTTAGTGGAATCCAAATTAATCAGCAAAGAATTCTAATTTTCAGTCAACGCCTCGAGTTTGATAACTCAAGCGTCACCAATCACTTAACCAAAGCCAAAAGGGAAAATTTTAAATTATTTATATCATAAATAAAAGAAACAAATCATAGATCTGAAAATAACTCAAATTATATTAAATAGAATATTTAAATTTAACATAAAAAAGTTCATAAATTAAATTGGAAAAATAAATAAAAGAAACATTGAATCTGGAACTCAGAAGAAATTGTAAGTTGAAATAATAAGAAATCCTAATTCCTTTAAGAGGAATCCTAATCCTAAATCCTAAGAGAGAGGAGAGAGCCTCTCTCTCTCTAAAACTACATCTAAATTATAAAAAGTGAAAATTCCGTCATCTCTCTTCATTCCTCCACTTTGCAGCCTTTAATCTGTGTTTTCTGGGCTTGAAACTGGGCCGGAAATAGCCCAGAAATTGCTGATTGTGAAATCTGTCACGCTGATTTTCGTCACTGCGACGCATCCGTGTGGAGCACGCGTTTGCGTCGCCTAGCTCTATGGCCACTATAGCAAATTATATATCAAATCGAAGCCCCAGACGTTATCTTTCCAACGCAACTAAAACCGCATCATTTGGACCTCTGTAGCTCAAGTTATGGTTATTTTAGTGCGAGAGGGTCAGGCTGACAGCTTTGCAGTTCCTTCAACTTCTTGTATTCCTTCCACTTTTGCATGCTTCCTTTCCATCCTCTAAGCCATTCCTGCCCTGTAATCTCTGAAAACACTTAACACACATATCAAGGCATCGAATGGTAATAAGAGAAGATTAAACATATCAAAATTAAGACCAAAGAAGCATGTTTTCAATCATAGCACAAAATCAGGAAGGAAAACATAAACTCATGCAAATCATATGAATAAGTGTATGAAAGATTGATAAAATCCACTCAATTAAGCACAAGATAAACCATAAAATAGTGGTTTATCATCATCCAAGAGATGCTGCAGAACCCGTCAATCTCAGAAAAAGAAAAAATCCTAACCATAACAGGTCTTGATCAAGTATGGATGACTCCTATAATTAATTACCTCAAAATAGAAGCACTACCTACAGATAAGAAGGAAGCAAAGAGGTTAAAATGGGAGGCACAATACTATACCATCATAAATGATACTCTATACAAGAAAGGGATTTCGACACCACTATTAAAATGCGTACTGACTTCTAATACAAAAGAAGTTTTAGAAGAAGTACACAGTGGCATCTGTGGCAACCACCTCGGAGCACAGGCACTCGTCAAGAAAGTACTCCGAGACGGATTCTATTGGCCGACCTTACAAAAAGAAGCAACAGAATTTATGAAGACATGTCCACCATGTCAGAAGCATGCCAACTTTCACATCGCCCCGCCAGAGGAGCTCATCAGCGTAACCTCACCCTGGCCATTCGCAAAATGGGGACTCGATCTTCTCGGACCCTTCCCCCAAGGATCAGCACAAGTTAAATTCCTCATAGTGGGGGTAGACTATTTCACAAAATGGATCGAGACAGAACCCCTAGCTAACGCCACTGCTCAAAGAAGTCGAAAATTCCTATATAGAAACATTGTCACAAGGTTTGGGGTCCCATACTCTATAACCACATACAATGGTACTCAATTTACAGATGCAGGCTTCAGAAAATTAGTGACCGACCTGAACATAAAACATCAATTCACATCCGTAGACCATCCCCAGGCCAATGGACAAGCAGAAGCTGCTAACAAAGTCATATTAGCCGGGTGAAAACGGAGATTATAGGACGTAAAGGGAGCCTGGGCTGAAGAGCTCCCACAAGTCCTATGGGCATATCGGACAACCCCACACTCCACTACAAAGAAATCACCCTTCCGATTAGCTTACGGAATAGAGGCAATGATCCCAGTGGAGGTCGAAGAAGGGTCACCAAGAGTGATCCACTACAACGAAGAGGCCAACTCCCAACTTCAAAGGGAAGAACTCGACCTACTTCCAGAAATCTGAGAAAGAGCTCATATCAGGGAAGAGGCATTAAAACGACGAATGGCTTCAAGATACAATCAAAAGGTAGTGCTACGAGGTTTTACTGAGAACGACCTCATCCTAATCCGAAATGATATCGGAACCACTCAACCTGGAGAAGGAAAGCTGGCAGCAAATTGGAAAGGACCCTACCGAGTCATAGAAGTACTTGGAAAGGGCTACTACAAGCTGTCCGAACTCGAAGGGCGATAGCTTCCCAGGTCATGGCACGCTTGCAACCTACGAAGGTATCATAGTTAGAGGTAAAAAGGATTTTAGGATAAGGTGCACTCTTTTTCCTGAAAAGGTTTTTTAATGAGGTGCCAAGCCAAGATTCATAAAAGACCTAACTTAGAGGAGTAAAACTCTCACATGTATATATTGGCATATTTTCTATTTTGAATAAAGTTTTTCAAATTTCCCACAAATCCTTTATCAAGACGCATTAATCTGAAACGCAAAAAATTCATCGCCCGATTATAAAGCTACAGATCGGCAGAAAGTGAAAATCAAATTCATTGCACGATCACGGTAAAGACCAACAAAGATGAAAACCAAATTCATCAAAAGGTCGACCAACGGGGATCAAACCCAATATCTACAAAATCGGTAAAGATGAAAGGGTGACAAAAACAGAATAATGCAAGAAGTTATCAAAGTGATCCATAGAAAGGACCTGACGAGGTCTTAATAAAAATGGATTGCTAAAAATAACTTAAAAGATTGGCCGACGTAAAGAAGTCAGACCAGTCGACCACAATGACCAAAGTTATAAAAAGTAAATCCTTGGAAAGAGGTCTGGCCAGCCCTAAAAAAGAGGATTACTAAAATAACTTAGATGGGCCAGACATGATGAAATCGACCCAGAACAAAAAGTTATAAAAGTAATTCCTGACCAGAACAAAAAGTTATAAAAGTAATCCCTGAAAGAGACCTGAACAAGGTCCAAAAAAGAGGATTACTAAAATAACTTAGAAGGACCCGACATGATGAAGTCAGCCCAAAACAAAAAGTTATAAAAGTAATCCCTGAAAGAGACCTGAACAAGGTCCAAAAAAGAGGATTACTAAAATAACTTAGAAGGACCCGACATGATGAAGTTGGCCCAAGAACAAAAAGTTATAAAATTAATCCATACAAGAGATCTGACAAAAGATCCAAAAATGGATTACTAGAGATAACTCAGAGGAGGTCGACACAACCAAATCGACTCGGCAAAGCTACCAAAAACTATAATCCATAAAAAGAGATCACCTAAGATTCAATCAGGAGGGATTACTAGAAATAGCCGCAAAACACGACCAAGTTGAAGAAATCGACCAACAAAAGACACACAAGTTGGATCCAGAAATCCGTAACCTTAAAAGAATCAAGCTACAACTATGAAAATACGAAGACAGCTAAAAGAGGTCGGACAACAAGGTTCCAACACTCCCAAAAAATCTAGAACATGTCAGATAAGCGCAGATAAGCATGTTACGAAAGAAATAAGTTATAATAATAACAAAGACTCAAGAGGCCACCTAAAGTCGACCCCAAGAATCTGAAGAGATACTTTGTTTTTCCAAAAACAAAGTTGCTAATAGAAAAGCAACTAAAAAGTATCCACAGTCAGAACAACCAATTACAAAATTTAAAGTTCAAAGCCCACAAGCCGGGCTGTATACAAAACATCCAGAATAAGTCAGAGAGGATCCAAAGAGTTCCCAGTTACAGCATCCCGCGGTGAAGGAGGACGAGTCTGAAGGGGCACCGCATCCACCGTCCCATCATCTCAGTTCAGGACCTGACAATCAGGATTCGCCTCGGGATGACCACCTGCATGAGTTGTAGAAGTCAGCACAACGGAGACTTTGGCAGAAGGCACAGGAGGAGGGTCGACATCATCCTCATCATCAGGGTCATCAGGGACGATCTTACCATCTTTTACGATGTTGTCCAAGCTAAAAAGAGTAAGATCAAGCTCGGATGCAAGAACTCGAACTTGATCCTTCAAATTCTCATAAGCAGCATTCACAATACCTACAAGATGACCTTGGAGCTCGGCATAATTAGCCGGACAGACTCCAAATCCTCCCTAAGTCCCATCATCTCCCGGTAGGTCGTGACATAACTCTCCTTGTGCTTCCAAGCCATATCTTCAGACAACTTGGTAGAAGCCGACAAAGCAATAGCCCGAGTCTTCTCCTCCTCCAACTCTTTTTCCAACTTGGCCACCTTCACCTCGAGCTCTTCCTTCAAACCTTTCATCCGGTCAAACTCCAACTTAGCCTCCTCCATAAAAGCCTTTGTAGCGTGAATGGGAAGATTCTGGGCAGTCTGATATAAAGCCGCCCCCCATGTGTGCCATCTTGATGCTGCTCCGAGTAATAAAACCCAGATGGCAAAGAAGAGAAACATCGTCAGTAGGGATGGTACCATAAGGACCAATTTGCTGATCCACAAACTCGACAGCATCAAATTCGGGGACATCAAGGTTAAAAGGCTCAGCTGTTTTTTGTTTTTTCAGAGGAGGAGTGCCGGTAGGAGAAGAGGTAGCAGCAGAAGTCTGTGGAGGATCGACCAAATGAACCCGAGGGATGGGAATCATCTTCCTCGGTCCCAGAGAGCTCGATACAGAGGGCTTTGGTAAAACATGAGAGGATCCTTCCCCAGTCACCTTGGCCGAGATGTTTAGGGTGCAGTCGCCTTCCTCGCCTTTTTGAAGGCCTTCATGGAATCATTGTTTTTAACCATCTCTGGAAAAAACACAGCAAAAACCCAGTTACAAAGTGAGAGAAAAAGAACAAACTCGACAAAATAAAACAAAATGAAAACAAAATAAGTCAACCACTACCCAGCTCAGCTCGGAGAAGCGAGGGATCCCCTAAAAACTTTTTGGTGTCTGAATAAGGAGGTTGTCCCCAGTTCTCCTCCAACACGTTAACAAAGGCCTGCTCGACCTCGTCCAACATCTCCCACGTATACCTCGACACCACAACATTCTTTTGCCACTCTAAAGGAAAGGCGGGCTAGTCATTCTCATCCAGAAAAAAGGGGCGAGCTCCTTCAACAGCTTGAACCTTGAAGAAATAATTCTTGAAGTCTCTAAAAGACTCATCATACATCGAAAATACTTTCTTTCCTTGGGCAGACCGAAAAGAAACCCAGAAAGCTTTCTTTTTGGCAGAAATCCCAGGCTTGGTCAAAACGAAAAGGTAAAGAAAGAGAGTTTGGGAAGGCTTAACATCCAGTTCCTGACACAATAACTGGAAAATCTTAACAAAACCCCATGAATTCGGATGGAGTTGGGATGGAGACACATTGCACGACCACAACAAATTGGTCTCAAAAGGAGTAAAGGAAAAGGTAATGTTCATTTGGCCAAAGAAATAGTCATAGGCATAAAAGAAGGGGCGATCCCCCTGACCGAAGTTGGGAAACAGACCCTCTCATCAGAATCAGGTGATACTAGCTCATAATTTTTCTTCTGCTCCTGATTACTACAAATCCTATGATGCTTTCTTAGCTCCACACAGAATTTAGAATTTACCACAGAAACACACATCAACACGAGGGAGTCCAGCCAGTCCGACATGCCCTCGGGGACTCTGGAGGAGGTCTCGACAATATTTTTGCGAGACGACATGGGTCAACTAAAATCCTACAGTAAGAAAAAAGAAAAAGGGGGTTACTAATCAAACAGCTCGGGCAAGTTAAAGAGAGCAACTCGGGCATAAATGGATACAACTCAAACTAAAGCACGTAAGTGTCAAGAAGTCAAACAAAGCAACAAAAGAAAACCCCAGGACCCCACCAAAAATCCAGGGGCATCCTTTGGAGGCAATAACAGAACAAGGACTTAAGGAAAATCTATAAGCTTACATCTCTACCCTTCCTAACAAGAAAATAATAACCCTATTTTCAACAAAAGCGACGCTTCGAGAAGAAAGCCACAATCTTCCTCCAGAATCAAACAAGCCATTATCCCAAAAGCTTCAGCTATACAGAAGCAGGCAACAAATATGAAAAGCCCTAAAAAGCTTCAACCATCTGGGGAAATCCCAAGAATATACAGAAGGTTGAAAAGGAAGCCAGGAAAAACACATCACAGAGACAAACAAGCACAAAGAATATGAAAAGGTTCAAGCTTTCCAACATACATTCAAGAAAAATCAAAGCTTCACCAAGAAATAAAAGGAACGACGAAAGAAGTAAAAGAAACGAGAGTCAACCTAAAGAGAAAGGAGAAAACTCTGAAGAAGTTAAAAGACGGAGCAACGAAATCCGGAATCGCCCTTCACCAACAATCGCCAAAAAGTGTCGCAGAGAAAAACGCGAATATACAAGTCTTAGGCAAAGAGAAAAGGGAGGAAGTTACAGAAAAGAGAAAACCATTTTGGTGAAAAGTACAAAATGAACGTGGGAGGCAAAGAAATGAATTAATGAGGTTATTAAACCCTCGCTCATTCCCAAATCAAGGAGACGCGCGTTTTTCAAAAGAATGAAAAATCAAAAACGTTTCGCATTCAAAGGAGAACTCTACAAAGAAGAAGTCGACAAAATGGTCGAGTTCGGCTTCACCATAAAAAATCGAAGTCCTAAAATTAAAGATTCGACCTCAAAAGAAAGACCGAGCTCGAGCAGGGGCATTGTTCATACCCTGGGTCGAGCTGTCCGACCCGGGATGTTTTAACGACAAGTCGACCGACCTCTTCAGGTCAGACTATCCGACCTCTTCAGGTCAGACTATCCGACCTCTTCAAGAGCTCGGCCAAATCACTACAGAGGCCCAAGAAGGCCCAAACAAAGGATATGATTGAGGCCATTACTTGTTTAGTGTATTTAGTGTATTTACATGCTTGCATATGATTTAGGCCATTACTTGTTTTTGCTCACTTATCCCAAATAGCCTACCCTTTTATGTCACCCTTGTTAGCCACCTTGAGCCTTTTTATCCCCCTTGTTCTATATTTTACCACATCACTAGCCTTAAGTAGAAAAATAAATTAAATACTCCAATTGAATCTTTGGTTAGCTTAAGATAGTGTGTTAACTAAGTGTGGGGAAACTGTGGGTACTTGGGTTAATGAAAGTGTACAGTGTTTAAATGATAAAATATTGGGAATTTGGGTACCTACTCATGTGAAACCAGAAAAATCAAATATCCATGTGCATTGATATGTTATGGTTTGCTTATATATATATATATATAATAAAAAATAAAAAATAATAAAAAAAAGAAAATAAAAAAATATATTTCCAGCATAAATGAATAAATAAGTAATTAAATAAGGGGACAAAATTACCACAATGTCAAGTTAATGAAAAATCAATGCATATGTGATAAAATTAAAGAAAAGTTGATACATACACTTCCTGTGAGGGTTCAATGCTTAATTCTATGTTTCCTGCTTTCATGAGCTGTCTTCTTACAAGTTTACTTGTCTTTTATTGTATAATTTGAATTAGTGGCATTTGACTTATGTTTGTCTTGAAGAGCTTATTTACTTTTAACCAAGTAGGAAAAAGCATTCTGCATGTAGTTGCATTCATATAGATAGGTTGCATTTTATACATTCTACCATTCCTCTTCACTCCTTTATAGCTTCTCTTGAGCTTAGCATGAGGACATGCTAATGTTTAAGTGAGGGGAGATTGATAAACCACTATTTTATGGTTTATCTTATGCTCAATTAAATGGTTTATATCAATTCTTTACTCACTTATTCATATGATTTGCATGAGTTTACATTTTTCCTTCCTGATTTTGTGCTATGATTGAAAACATGCTTCTTTGGCCTTATATTTGCTAATATTAAATCCTCTCTTATTACCATTCGATGCCATTATATGTGTGTTAAGTGATTTCAAAGTTTATAGGGCAGGAATGGCTTAGAGGATGGAAAGGAAGCATGCAAAAGTGGAAGGAATACAAGAAACTGAAGGAACTGCTAAAGTTGTCCAGCCTGAGCTCTTGGTACTAAATCGACAAAAACTTGAGCTAAAGAGGTTCAAATGACGCGGTTCCAGTTGCGTTGGAAAGCTAACCTTCGGGGCTTCGCAACAATATATAATTTGTCATATCTGCCCCGAAGCCAGACGACGCAAACGCGTGGATCACGCGGATGCGTGACCTGACAAAAACCCAATCCACGCTAACGCGTGGATGACGCTTTCGCGTGACTTTGCAGCGACCTGTACGTACCAGAAATTGCTGGGGGCGATTTATGGGCTATTTTTGACCCAGTTTTTGGCTCAGAAAACACAGATTAGAGGCTATAAAGTGGGGGAATCAATCCATTCATTAAGACAACAACAGATACAACATTCATAATTTATAATTTTAGGATTTAGATGTAGTTTTAGAGAGAGAGAGGCTCTCTCCTCTCTCTTAAGATTTAAGATTAGGATTTCTCTTAGATTTTAGAATTAGGATTCCTTCGTTTTCTTCATTCCAGGTTCAATGTTCCTTTAATTTATGTTCTTTTCTACTTTTATTTATTTTATTACTTTAGTTTGTTTAATTTTCCAAATTGGTTTATGGATTCCTATGTTTAATTTGATTTCTTTATTTAATATAATTTGAGGTATTTCAAATTTAAGATTTCGTTCTTTTATTTATGTTACTGCTGCTTCCAATTTGAAGGCATTTTTATTCGAGTAGATTTTCTCCCTTTTTGCTTTGGTTAAGTAATTGGTAACACTTGAGTTATCAGACTCAGCAGTTGATTGAAAATTGGGAATCGCTGATTGATTTGGATCGCTCTAAAGCTAGTCTTTCCATAGGAGTTGACTAGGACTTGAGGATCAAATTGATTGGTCCACTTGACTTTCCTTTATTTAGTAAGGGTTAACTAAGTGGGAGCAATAACAATTCTCATCACACCTGATAAGGATAACAATTCTCAAATTGATTTCTTTCCATTTAAATTACTTGTTCCATATTTCAAAAACCCAAAAATATACAATTTCATAACTAATAATAAATACACCTCCCTGCAATTCCCTGAGAAGGCGACCCGAGATTTAAATACTTCGGTTATAAATTTTATTGGGTTTTGTTACTTGTGACAACCAAATTTTTGTACGAAAGGATTCTCTGTTGGTTTAGAAACTATACTTACAACGCGATTATTTTTAATAAAAATTCTAGACCATACAAAAATCTAATCGTCAATGATCTTCTCCTATTTATAATAACCTAGTAACTAAGAAGTACAAAAATATGATAGAATATACTAGAGGTGCAAAAATCCACTCTTAGGACCACTTAAGTTGAGTGCTTGGGCTGAGCTTGGTATGTCTCCTTGTCCTATGACTTCTTTTGGGGCGTTGGACACCAGCTTGCTCTCTTTTAGGCGTCCAACGCCAACTTGCTCCCTTTTGGGCGTCTAACACCAGATAGAAGGGACAAAAAGGGCGTTTAACGCCAATTTTGGACAGGCTCCTTCAAAGAAAAGCATAGACCATTATATATTGCTGGAAAGCTCTGGAAGTTAGATTTTAAACGCCGTTGAGAACGCGTCATTTGGACCTCTGTATCTCTAGAAATGCTCATTTGAATGTACGGAGGTTAGATCCTGACAGCATCTGCTACACTTTCCTTGCCTCTAAATCAGACTTTGCCAAGACTCCTCAATTTCAGCCAGAAAATTCCTGAAATTATCATAAAACATACAAACTCAAAGTATAATATAAAAATGTAAATTTTACACTAAAACCTATGAAAATATAATAAAACTTAAACAAAACATAACAAAAACTATATGAAAATGATGCCAAAAAGCGTATAAAATATCCGCTCATCACCGACCTTCTATAGAGGTCGGGTTCGACAAAAACGGGCAGCTCATGCTTACCCACGTAAGTAACTACCTCCCTGAATCTCTCACCCACTTCTAGAAGAGAGATCTCAACAACCCTAAAATAAAGGGACGGTTATCCACCATCAGGGATGGTTATTGGCTCGTCTCCTATAAATACCCTGACACATTCACGTACATTTAAGTTTCAATACACTAAACCTGCTTAACCCCCTGCTGACTTAGGCATCAGAGTGTCTTGCAGGTACCATCCCCCATTCTCTCAAACACATAATTTAGACGGCGTCTCCCTGTCATAGAACAATTCGGAGACAACTCTCTTTGAACGCTTGGGCCTCGCATCCAAGTCCAATCATTATCTGGTTTCAGATAACCCTCGAAACACTTATCATGTTACTTTACGCTTCTATGATTCTTTGCTCGTTAATATTTCTTAGACCACAACATTCTCTTCTAATAAACATATAACACAAAATTAATTAATAAGAGCTCACAATTAAAAAAACTTACCAGTCCAGTGTCTAAGAGGGACTCACCATCCTTCTGTCTAAAGGTTTGGACTTCCACTCTAAGCTTACTCAATTTTTGAGGTGGAAAGAACTTTGCCAAGAAGGCATTGACTAGCTTTTCCCAAGAGTTCAAGCTTTCTTTAGGTTGTGAATCCAACCATGTCCTAGCTCTGTCTCTTACAGCAAAAGAAAAGAGCATAAGTCTGTAGACTTCAGGGTCAACCCCATTGGTCTTTACAGTGTCACAGATTTGCAAGAACTCAACTAAGAACTGATGAGGATCTTCCAATGGAAGTCCATGAAACTTGCAATTCTGTTGCATTAGAGAAACTAATTGAGGCTTAAGCTCAAAGTTGTTTACTCCAATGGCAGGGATAGAGATGCTTCTCCCATAGAAATCAGGATTAGGTGCAGTAAAGTCATCAAGCACCTTTCTTGCATTGTTGGCATTGTTGTTGTTTTCGGCTGCCATGGTTTCTTCTTCTTTGAAGAGTTCTGTTAGGCCCTCTAAAGAGAATTGTTCTTTAGCTTCTCTTAGCTTTCTCTTCAAGGTCCTTTCAGGTTCAGGATCAGCTTGAACAAGTATGCCTTTATCTTTGTTCCTGCTCATATGAAAGAGAAGAGAACAAGAAAGTAGGGAATCCTCTATGTCACAGTATAGAGATTCCTTGAGGTGTCAGAGGAAAAGAAGAATAGAAGGAGGAGGTAGATAGAAGAGGATTCGAACATATAAAGAAGGAGGGAGTTCGAATTGTACCTTGAGGAGGAGTGTTAGTCCCTTAAATAGAAGGATGTGAGAAGAGGGGAAGAAATTTTCGAAATTAAAGTAAGAGATTTTGAAAATTTGGTAATTGGTTTTTGAAAACTAAGATTGAGAAAGAAATTAAGTGTTTTTTGAAAAAGATTTTAAAATCAGAAATTAAAAAGATATGATTGAAAATTAATTTTGAAAAAGGGTGTGATTGAAAAGATATGATTGAGAAGATATGATTGAAAATCAAATTAAAAAAAGAGAAAGTTTTAAAACTAAAGTTGATTACTTGACTAACAAGAAATTAAAAGATATGATTCTAAAATTTAAAATTTGATCCTTTCTTAATAGGCAAGTAACAACTTAAAATTTTTTGAAGTAAATCTTGAATTGAAGCAAGGATTTTTGAAAATAGTAAAAATAATTATAAAATGAAAAGAAATTGATTTTGAAAGAGATATGATTGAAAAGATATGATTTGAAAAAGATTTGGTTTTGAAAATTTATGAAAACTTGAAAAAAATGTGAATTAAAAACAAAATCTTCCCTCTAGTGTCATCCTGGCGTTAAACGCCCAGAATGGTGCACCATTCTGGCGTTAAACGCCCAGCCAGGTACCCTGGCTGGCGTTTAAACGCCAGTTTTCCTTCTTCACTGGGCGTTTTGAACGCCCAGCTTTTTCTGTTTGATTCCTCTGTTGAATGTTCTGAATCTTCAATTCTCTGTATTATTGACTTGAAAAGACACAATTTTGAAAATATTTTTGAATTTTTGATGATGAGAAACAACAATAAAAAATGCAACTAAGATCAAATAAACAATGCATGCAGGACACCAAACTTAAAAACTTTCATATAGGAGACACTAACAAATTGAGAATGCATATGAGAAACAACAAAACACACAAAACAAGAGAATTTAAAGATCAGAGCAATGAAATCATCAAGAACAACTTGAAGATCAATGAAGAACATAATGCATATATTCGAAAAATGCAAGAAGAAGAAAGTCATGCAATTGACACCAAACTTGAAAATTGATACTAGACTCAAACAAGAAACATAAAATATTTTTGGTTTTTATGATTTTATAAATTTTTTTGTGATTTTCGAAACTTATATGGAAAAGAAAATAAAGAGAATCAAAACTTTTAATAAGAATTCCAGGAATCATGCAATGTTAGTCTAAAGCTTCAGTCTAAAAATATTAGACATGGTTGGCCAAGCTTCAGCAGGACATTACATTGAGCAGCTAAATTGATGAGAATCAATCAGCTTTTGTGATGATAAGAACATCATCTTGAAACTCTAGAATTCATTCTTAAAAATTCTGAAAAATAAAAGGAAAAGTACCTAATCTAAGCAACAAGATGAACCGTCAGTTGTCCAAACTCGAACAATCTCCGGCAACGGCGCCAAAAACTTGGTGCACGAAATTGTGATCATCAACAATGGCGCCAAAGACTTGGAGCTCTCAAACGTGAATCACACTTTGTCACAATTCCGCACAACTAACCAGCAAGTGCACTGGGTCGTCCAAGTAATAAACCTTACGTGAGTAAGGGTCGATCCCACGGAGATTGTCGGCTTGAAGCAAGCTATGGTCATCTTGTAAATCTCAGTCAGGCGGATTCAAATGGTTATGGAGTTTAAGGTGATGAAAATAAACATAAAATAAAGATAGAGATACTTATGTAATTCATTGGTGGATTTCAGATAAGCGTATGAAGATGCTTTGTTCCCCTTGAACCTCTGCTTTCCTATTGCCTTCTTCCAATCATTCATACTCCTTTCCATGGCAAGCTTTATGTTGGGCATCATCGTTGTCAATGGCTACATCTCATCCTCTCAGTCAAAATGGTCCTGATGCTCTGTCACAACATCGGCTAATCAGCTGTCGGTTCTCGATCATGTCGGAATAGGATCCATTGATCCTTTTGCGTCTGTCACACGCCCCACAATTGCGAGTTTGAAGCTCGTCACAGTCATTCCTTCCCAGATCCTACTCGGAATACCACAGACAAGGTTTAGACTTTCCGGATCTCAGGAATGGCCGCCAATAATTCTAGCCTATACCACGAAGGTTCCAATCTTAGATTAGAAACCCAAGAGATACGCATTCAAGCCATTGCTAGTAGAACAGAGGTGGTTGTCAGGCACATGTTCATAGGTGAGAATGATGATGAGTGTCACGGATCATCACATTCATCAAGTTGAAGAACGAATGAATATCTTAGAGAAGAAGTAGGCGTGAATTGAATAGAAAAACAGTAGTACTTTGTATTATTTCATGAAGAACGACAGAGCTCCACACCTTAATCTATGGTGTGTAGAAACTCCACCGTTGAAAATACATAAGAACAAGGTCTAGGCATGGCCGTGAGGCCAGCCCCCAGACGTGAAAAGGTCTATCAAAAGTATGAGTAAAAGATAGATAGTATGAAAATACAATGGCAAAAGGTCCTATTTATAGAAAACTAGTAGCCTAGGGTTTACAGAAATCAGTAATTAATGCAGAAATCTTCTTCCGGGCCCACTTGGTGTGTGCTTGGGCTGAGCATTGAAGCTTCCATGTGTAGAGACTTTTCTTGGAGTTAGACGCCAGCTTTTGTGCCAATTTAGGCATTTAACTCCAGCTTTTGTGCCAGTTTTGGAGTTAAACGCCAGAATTCTTGAGCTGACTTGGAACGCCTGTTTGGGCTATCAAATCTTGGGCAAAGTATGGACTATTATATATTGCTGGAAAGTCCAGGATGTCTACTTTCCAAGGCAATTGAGAGAGCGCCAATTGGGCTTCTGTAGCTCCATAAAATCTACTTTGAGTGCAGGGAGATCAGAATCCAACAGCATCTGCAGTCCTTTTTCAGCCTTTGAATCAGATTTTTGCTCAGGTCCCTGAATTTCAGCCAGAAAATACCTGAAATCACAGGAAAACATACAAACTCATAGTAAAGTCTAGAAATATGATTTTTATTTAAAAACTAATAAAAAATATAATAAAAACTAATTAAAATATACTAAAAATATACTAAAACAATGCCAAAAAGCGTATAAATTATCCGCTCATCAGTTAACAACCCTTTCATAAATTTAGCATAGAGAGGCATTTGCTCAAGAGCCTCTGCAAAAAGAATTTTGATCTGTAGCTTCTTGAAGACATCTAAAAATTTAGAAAACTGCTTTTCTTTGGAAGCCTTCTGAAGCCTCTGAGGATATGGCATTTTTGGCTTGTATTCAGGAGCCTTTGGCAAGGTGGGATAAGTGTCAAGAGAGTTAGGAAATGGGTTGTCTGCACGTTTAGGAGGGGCGTGCTCCACATCTCCCTTCTTCTCCTCTGGAGCATCCTTTTCAACTATCTCTTCATTGGCCTTAGTCTCAGAGCCAACTACTTTACCACTTCTCAATTGAATAACCTTGTAATATTCTCTTGGGTTTACCACTGTATCACCTGGAAATGTACCTGCAGACCTCTCAGGTATTTGTTGCTCAGTTGGCCCATTTGCACTTCCATGTTTCTAATGGAGGCTCTGGTTTCCTGCATAAAACTCCTCATCATCTCCCAATTAGAATCTTCTTGGGATTTAGAGTTTGCCTGCTGAGGTGGTTGTTGTTGCTGAGACTGAAATTGGTAGTTATTGTAATTGTTCTGTTGGAAGCCTCCCTGAGAATTATTGTTGAAGTTCTGAGGTCTCTGAGGTTGGTCCCTCCATCCAAAATTTGGGTGATTCCTCCACCCGTGATTGTATGTCTTGGAATATGGATCATTGTTGGGATTCCTAGGACCACTCCCCATGTAATTGACCTGTTTAGAAGATGGTTGAGCATAATCATAATTATCATTTTGCACAAAATTACCTGCCATGTCATAAGAGACTTCCTGTGGTGGATTTTGGGTGTTGATAGCTGAGACTTGCATGCCACCCATCTGTTGAGTAAGTAGATTTATTTGCTGAGACATAAGCTTGTTCTGAGTAAGAAGAGCATTAACAGCTTCCACTTCCAACACGCCTCTCTTCTGAGAGGTCTCAGAGTTCACAGGATTCTTGTTAGATGAGTATAAATATTGGTTGCTAGCAACCAATTCAATAAGCTCAATAGTCTTCTCTGGTGTCTTCTTCTTGTGCAATGAACCACCTGCAGAGGTATCTAAGCTCATCTTGGACATCTCACCCAAGCCTTCATAGAAGATATCTAGTTAGGTCCATTTGGAGAACATATCCGGAGGGCATTGCCTAGTCAGTAGCTTGTATCTCTCCCAAGTTTCATAAAGAGTTTCACCCTCCTTCTGCCTGAAGGTCTGAACTTCCAACCTAAGCTTAGTCAACTTCTTTGGTGGGAAAAATTTTGTGAGAAACTCAGTAACAACCTTTTCTCAAGTATTCAAACTCTCCTTTGGTTAGGAATCTAGCCATAGCTTTGCTTTATCCCTCAGAGCAAACAGGAAGAGCATGAGTCTGTACACCTCTGAGTTCACTCCATTTGTCTTCACAGTATCACAAATCTGTAGAAAATCATATATAAACTGATTTGGATCTTCATGAGGAAGTCCATGATATTGGCAGTTTTGTTGCACTAGGGTGACCAGTTATGGCTTCAACTCAAAGTTGTTCACAGCTATAGGAGGCACCACAATACTTTTTCCATGAAGATCCGCAGTAGGGGCAGAATAAGAGCCAAGCACTCTCCTTTGTTGATCATCCCCATTCGGATTTGCCACATTGGCATTAACAGCATTATTATTATCCATAGTGGACTCTGCAGCCTTGTAAAAGTCTTGCTTGTTGTAAACGTCGCCTACAAGTCCTTTCAGGTTCAGGATCAAAGTCTAACAGAGGTTCCTTGTCCCTGTTCCTGCTTATAAACAAACAGAAGACAAGAAAAGATGGGATTCTCTACGTCAGAGTGCAGAGAACTCCCAGTAAGGTAACCTATGTAAAATAATAAAATAAAAATACTAAATAAATAAATAAATAAAAAATAAAAAATAATAACTGAATTTAATAAAAAAATTCAAAAATTAACAGGAAAAATAAAATTAACTAGGTGATACCAAACTTAATTTCAGAAATTAAGGAAAAATATTAATACTATTATTAAAGAAATTTTTGAAAATGATAGGACAAAATTTAAATAAAATTAAAACTAAAACGCCTAATCTAAGCAATCAAACAACTGATAGTTGTTAATCACAGTCAATCCCCGGCAACGGCGCCAAAAACTTGGTGCGAAATTTCTAACCACAAACTAACCGGCAACTGCACACCGGGTCGTACCAAGTAATACCTGAGGTGAGTGAGGGTCGATCCCACGAGGATTGATGGATCAAGCAACAATAATTGATTAATTGGCTTAGTCAGGCAAACAGAAAGTAATATTTTGGAGTTTGAAAGACATTAAACAATATAAAGAATATTGAAGAAAGACAAGTAAATAAATTGGGAATAAAATATGAAGAAGACAGTTAAGGTTTCAGAGTTATCTACTTTTCCGGATTAACTTTTCTTACTAATTATTTTAATCATGCAGGATTCAATTTATGGCAACTATATGTGACTAGACCTTAATTCCTTAGACCTTTCTAGTCTCCTCTAAAATTCATCAATAGCCAATTCCTTGGTCAATTAATTCCAATTAGGGGTGAAGTTCAATTCTAGTTATATGTCACAAAAATCCTAATTACCCAAATATAAGAGGATTATATGTCATGTATCCCGTTAAATCCAGATAATTAAAATTTAGGAGAATATGTTTTCAAGCTGTTGTTCAAGTAAAGAGCTTTTCCAAGTTATACAAGAACTCAAGTAGAAAGAGGGTCATACTTCCGTTCCACCCAAATTCATAAGATAAAGAACGAAAAGAATTCTTAAATTGTAAATCCATACATGAATTAAAATAGAAAAAGTAATAAAATCAATCCATACAAATAGACAGAGCTCCTAACCTTAACAATGGAGGATTAGTTGCTCATGGTTCCGAGAAGAAAACTAGGATTCTGATAAAATGTATTTTGGTAGTCTGGGATGGAATGGGATGGGATCCCTAAAAGAGAAGTTTCTTTTCTCTTTTATATCAAATCCTAATTAATTTAAAATCTTTTATCTAAAACTTAAAAATAATATCTTTTCCTAAAAATAATAATTGAATTTAAATCAGAATAATCAGCAAGTCTTCAGTTGATGGGTGGGGACCACTTGTTTCGTCCATTCTGTAGCTTCTAATCTGTATTTTCTAGGCTGGAAACTGGGTCAAAATATCCCAGAAATTGCCCCCAGCGTTTTTCTGCGTTTTCTGCACGTGGCGCATGTCACGCGTACGTGTCAGTCACGCGTACGCGTCGATGGTCTTCTTCGCGTGTCACGCATACGCGTCAGTCACGCGCACGCGTCATCGTGCAAATCTTCAAATTACGCGTACGCGTCGGTCACGCGCACGCGTCGCGGAGCAAATCTTCAAATTACGCGTACGCGTCAGTCACGGAAAGCTCCAAATCACACGCACGCGTCAATCACGCATACGCGTCGCTCCTCGCTGCCATCTCCTTTGATTCTTGTGCTGCAGAAACTCTATCAAATTCAGCCGAATGCTACCTAAAATGAACAGAATTGCACAAAACTCAAAGTGGCATCTATAGTGGCTATAAGATAATTACTTCTTTATTAAACTCAACAATTTAGATGCAAATTCACTAAAAAAATATAAGAACGATGCTCACGCATCAATGTACAAAAAAAAAATTAGTTTCACTTAGCTGGACTAATAAGCAATTACTTAGGATAATTCAAATTCTTAATTCTTTGGCCATAAGCTTTGATTCAACTGTTTATGTTTAAATATGAACCCTTTAAGCATAATTTAGATTTTAACTAATACCGATCAATCAAGTATTCAATTATCCTCCTTTGTGACCACCTTCCATATAAACTTAATTAAAAACCAAAAATTATAAAATATCAAAGCAATCAGCAACACAATCTTCAATCAAAGTTATTATAGACCTACTTTCATGTTGATGGTCTTCTTTTATTTTAAGTGCATTAGTTTGCTTCTCAATCAATTTTTTTTTACATGGCTGTGCGAAACACATGTTCATTCCCCAGTACATTTATAAAACAAACCTTATATTTTATATAATTATTCAGTGGCCAATTTATTACTCTGTTCTTTGTAAAAATAGTTGGTACAAAAATACCATAATAATAATAATAATAATAATAATTCATAGTTGCACCAACATCACCAAAATGTCTAAATAGTTAAATACAGAAAGAACCACCAACCAATAATTAAGAATTGAGCTTTCTATATAAAGGGAGAAAACTTGGAACAAACCATTTACTTGAAAAAAAAAAGCCTTTTCATTGGAGTATATAATCCCTTTAAAATAACAATACTTAATTCACTTCTTAACCTTTAATGTTCTTCTCACATTTCCATTAATAGCAATGCGAAAATGAGGAAGGCAAAAGTAATTGCCAATGAAAAAAATTTCGAGAAATTAATTCCAGAAACACCGCTTAAATATGATAATTTACAGTTCATATTCATTTATTATGATAGGTTACAGAACTAAAATTAAACTTTATACATTCTACCTACCTTATTAAACACAATTTCATCAAGAAATAGAGATGCCTCTTCATGCTTTTTTTTTTCATGTTGTTCAACTTACTGCAACCAATTTTAAACTTACATTTTTAGAATATTGCAATACTTATTCAGAAATAATAATTTGGATAAATTGTGTTTGATTTGGATCAAGAAACTCAAACTTTATAGTTTTTTAGAGAGTCCATAATATTTCATTGTGAATTTGTCATTCTCAAGTGGCATTTATAAATTATAATACCCTTGTACTTACTATGAGTAAGTAAAAGAGAATGGCATAAAATTAAAACCATCAATAGTGTAAAAAATAAAAAAAGACATGAATTAAATAGAAATCGTAACATTTTGAATTTTTAAAAATTAAATAACGAATTATTTATGATTTATTATTTTTTTAAATTATTTTTTTAAAGTAATTAAATTAAATTTTATGATAAAAATTATTTTAATGATAATAATTTTAAAATTAATTATTTTTTTAAAAATTAAATTTTATTATAATAAAATAATTTGAAAAAGATAAAAAAAATTATTATTGTTGTTGTTGTTGTTTGTGATTATGTGCATGTTTGGGCGCCATTATTTTGTTAAAAAAAGATCTTTTTTCAATGAAAAAAGATCTTTTTTTATTTTTTAACGTGTTTGGCAAATTTCTAGTAGTAAAAGTAAAAACATTAGTAAAATCAAAAAAAGATCTTTTTTGAGAAGCTGTAATTTACATCTTTTTTTAAAAGATCTTTTTTCCTTAAAAAAAGATGTTTTTCATGTAATAAATGAACAAAAAAGTACTTTTATACTGTTATACCCAAACATAATTAATAGATAAAAAGACCTTTTTATATGAGATATCCAAACATAAAATTACTTTTACTTCTCTATAAGATCTTTTAAAAAAAGATAACTCAAAAAAAGATCTTTTTTTTAAAAGCTCACCCAAACAAGCCCTATATCTATACCTATTGGCCGAAGCCATTAAGGAAGCAAAACAAAAAAAAAAAAAAAAGAAAAAGAAATGAAAACTTGGCTTATATGTATATATATAAATATGACTGTGGATCACATGGAACCATGACACCTCAATTATCAAGCCTAATTCTCCTCCTTTGATCATAATCATTCATCAAGGCCGAATCATTAGGAAAGGAAAAGAAAGAAGGGAGTAACGTGACTAATGGATAACATATGTCACTACTAGAAAACTAGTTATTACAGACGGATATTTCCAACGGATTTTATCCTACGGAAATATAGACAGAATTTTAGAAGAATTTTTTGTCGGAAAACAAAAAAAAAAATGAATTAGCATAAATTACAGACGGAAAAAAAAATCCGTCAATAATTCTGTCGAAAAAATTAATTTTTTTTGTGGAAAATAGTTACAGACGGAAAATCCGTCTGTAATTTAAAATTTTTCGTCGGAAAATATTAATGTAAACCTAACCTATCCCTTCTCTCTCCCCGTGGCAGCCCCATTCAAACTGTGTTTCGTGCTCCATTCACAGATCAAACACGAGCTTCTCTCTCCCTGGCACAAGCTACTTCTTCTCTCCGTGGCTGCTACTTCTGCTTCTTCCGCCGCGGCCGTTGCCGTTGCCGCTGCCGCCGCCGCTTGCATCACACAATCTCTCTCTGTCATCCCTTGCGTCCTACGAGATCCCTCTGCCGCCGCTCTCGTCGCGTCTACTCCCATCGTCGGAGAGCTCTCTCTGCCGCCGCTCTCATCGCATCTGTTCCCTCTGGGGCCTCTTCCATCTAATCTCATCTCGCTTTCTCAGTTCTTCTCGTAACCATCTCAAATTTCAGGTATATATATACTGATTTTGTGATTCTGTTCTTCGTGATAAACCTTAGGGCTCAATTTTTCTGTGCCAGTTTTAGGTTTATCATACTCTACTTTTGTGCTTCGTTTGAATCTGCGGGTTTACTCTGATTTTGATGATTTTTTTTATGCAATCGAACCTTTTCGTTTGAATCATTTGCTTGGACGAACATTGAATCTGTTATGTTCTGCTCTGTTCAAGTAATTTGTAATTCAATTTGAGCTATTTGTTTGATAATTATTTACAACTTTCATTGTTTGATAATCATTTGCTTGTTATTCAGTGTTACAGCTCAAGATCTTATTGACATTATGCTTCTAAATTTCCGATATCATCACTCTTAACGATGGATCTGTAACGCCTGTACTCAAGGTTAGGGTTTAAGCTCTCTTTCGTGCGCACTACTTGTTCTTATTTCTGCTCGAACTCATATTAATTTCCTTGTGATAAATTTCGAGCTTCTACCGTTTCCTCAGCCTCCACTTCCTGCTGCCAAACAAATGCTTTCTTCTCTAACTTTTGCCATCAGCGATATGTTTGTCTCTACACATCATAGTTTTTAGCTTTGCTTCGAGTTGAGTTTTTTTTATATTTTTTTAGTTCCCCTTTCATGTGAAAAATTACCTGATAGCTATTTGTTGTGAAGGCCATTCTTGTTTCAGCTAATGTTTATGTTGCCTTTGGTTCAGGTTTTCTAATGGTTTATATAAAGGAGTTGACCTTTCTTGGTTTTCTTTGTCTGGGTTGAAGGAATAGGTTTGCTTAGAGCTATAGAGTTGATACTTTTATCGGGTCTAATTAGATTTTTTCTGGTTCGAAGGTTTGATGTGAAGGGCTATGTGACTGGGGTTTGGGAATCCTGACTGGAAGAGGACACATGAGGAGGCAGAAGCTTTGGGAAGGTGTCCAGGTATGCAGTGCAACTTTTTTTTTGCTTAAACATGTATGGAAGAGGACACATGTATATCCTTTTTCTGTTCCTTAGTTTTTGTTTTTGTTTTATTTTTTTATTGTACCATATATGTTGATTGTCTCTCTTCATGTATTGGAATGAGTTTTTGACTCGTGGAGTCAGGAATAATCTCCAGAATGCTTCCTGGACAGTTGCCTTAGTTTATGGCTTTCTTAAACAGGTACATAACAAACTCCTCTTTTGGCTAATGGATATGTTTAGTTTTTATCTTCTATATATTTCGTTGTACTTTATCAACAATATTAATTTCATTTGAAATGTCTAGTTTTTACCATATGTAACTTTGTATATGCTATTGCTGGCATTTTATGTGATAGAGTTAATGCTGCAATCATTAAACCATGGATTAGTAGTATTCACACAAAATGATAATTTAATGTAGGCAGTATTTTTTATCGTTGTATTTGATGCCAATGAACTTTTCTGATCTAATTAGTAATGAACTATTCCTGTTTGAGAATCAGGCTGTCACAGCTGGAGAAAAGAGTACTATGAAACAAGATGGTATGTAACTATAGCATTAATTTTTTAAAATTTTTTCAATTGGAGCTGTGTATTATTGTAATGCCTTGCATTGAAGCTTGGTTCCCCTGATAATGGATGCAGCCCCTTTGGCAAATTTGAATTTTGTCGACGGATGGATTATATCTAGTATCTAGTTGTAGAAAAGAGAACTTTGAAATTTGAATACAGTAGCAACCTTTTCGTGAATCGGAAAATTAAGTTGAAGCCCTTTTTCTTTTTAATCTTTGTTACCAGTATCTGATTGGTATATTCTATTTTATTTTATTACTAGACCAATTCGAATTTGGTTCCAGTACTTTCTAAGCCACTTTGTGTTTTCTATTGTTATTATCATTTTATTTTAACAAATTTTCTATTCCATTTTGTTTTGTTGATTATATATTAATTGTACCAACTACCATGTTCATTTCACATGGCAGAGCAAATTAGGCATAGTAAATGTTTTCATACGATGGACCAGTAAAGTAAACTTCTGATCTTTGGTCCATAAGATCTTATTTTTGTTCATAAACAATACAAAACACGATTTCATTACACCATATATGTAACATGTTATTTTTATTATTATTATTATTGTTATAGCAGAGACGTGCATATTTGAAGAACCTAAAAAAAAATTGGTCATGTCAGCTTCTGAGAAACCATCATCATCTTGTTCAGTGATGAGTACTGTAGCATTAGCAAGAGATATTGATCCACTATTGAAGGATTTGAACGAAAAGAAGCAGAGTTTCAAGCGCAACGTGGTGTCTTTGGCTGCAGAGTTGAAGGATGTTCGGAACCGTCTTGCTTCACAGGAACAATCTTATGCCAAGGAAACCTTAACAAGAAAGGTACAAGGTTATGAACTTAAGATTCTTTTTTTTTCACTTTTTGAGTTGCTACCTTCTGTGTCCTTTTTGTTACAATTAAAAAAAAAACCCCCCAAAAAATTGGGTTTACTTTTTGGCCATACTTGGTGAAAATTTTTCAAATTTTGATATCAATCATTTCTACTTTTTGAGTTGTGGGGTCGTTTTTTTTTTAGTGGAATTTTTCTTTAATCATGCAGGAAGCAGAGACTAAAGCCAAGAGCATGGAGTTTGAAATTGGAAGGTTGCAAAAGAAATTGAAAGAAAGGAACGAGCAGTTTTAGGCTTCAGCCTCTTCTGCTGAAAAGGTATCAATCGGCCTCTTCTTTTTAACTTTTTATGTTCAGACTATTATGATATATAAGATTGAAATCATTTTGCTATGGAAAGATTATTTTTCCGACAAAATTATTCATTAAAGAGTAATAATTCTCTTGTGATACCCAAAAGATCATAATGTTTTATTCTAATTTTGAGTAAATGCCCATTAAAGAGTAATAATTCTCTTGCTACCATAACATTTACTGGGAGAATGCTTCCTGTTTGCTTCTGCCATCTGCTTTCTTTATTAATATTATGATGGATTTTTCTTGTCTTCTTCCCTTATCAGATCTCCAACTTTGTGATTGGACTGTATTCCATCTCTACCTAACTCTCTTCCTTTCCTTTGTTTTGCAGAACTACAACACCACCTCTTCCTTTCTGGCTTCTTTGCAAATTCTTCCTCCTTGCCCTTGTTGGGTATGCCCCAAAAGTAGCTAAAATATAATATTTTCGGGAATTGTTCTTATATCTTTGGTTTCTCATTCAATGATGATACCTTTTGTTGCTGGGATATACATTGCAGCATAACTATGATGCAGAATTGTGTTTTCATTGGCATAAGCTACAACTCTCACACTCTTGGATCAGCTATGAGCAACTTGACTCCGACAATTACTTTTTTGCTAGCTATCATCTTCAGGTAACTAATTACAGGGCATACATCTATGCATCTATGCATATTTGGATATTTGCATGCATATGGATTTTGACAGTGTCTCTTTCTATATAGACTCTTAACCTTGAAAATTTAATTTGAAATTGTGCTCATTGGCCTTTTCTTCCCATAAAACTTGTTTGTTTGGTCTTTTATTTCGAAGAGTTAATAAATTATATATTGAAATATTTTCATATTGTACAGATCATGGTTAGTTCTTATGCTTTCAATTGACATAATTTTCATTAAGGATGTGGAGTAATGAGTTTTTTGTGCCATAACAAAGTGAATAACTTTTACTATTGACATTTTTTCATTTATTTTTCTCTGCTGTGTACTTTTACTGACATGCAGTACTTGGAAATTTTTGCAGCCAAGAAGTGTATTCCTTTTCCAATTGCATTAAGAGATATAAAGCAACACGACATTACTCAAACATGTGCGGGATACTGGTTGATTGGCTTGTAGAGATTTGCATAATGTAATTTTTCTCATATAATAAATGTTATGAATTATAGTTGATAAATTTAGTATGGTTGAACAATACACTGAGGATTATAGTTAATGTATCAATACATTTTGTCTATATTTTGAATTATATTGACTTGCTTGATAAATACGATAAATTTGTTTATTTTTTGAAATATTATAAATATTCGAATATAAATTAGATAAAAATTTGTATTAAATTTTGTATGAAAATAAGTTTATTTTGTAATTAGAAAAATAAAAAAAATTCTATTTTACCTTACTGACGGATTTACAGAGGGATTTTCTGTCTGTAATTAGAGTGTCAGATGATTTTTCAAGGTTCAAATTACAGACGGAAAATCTGTCGGAAAATCCGTCTGTAATTATAGACGGAAAATCGTCGGAAAATCCGTCTGTAATTTCGTCTGTAATTACAGACGAAAAATCCGTCGGAAAGTTCGTCGCCTTCGGAAAATGGATGGAGAATTTACAGAGGGAAAATCCGTCGGTAACTGGTAAAAATCTGTCGGTAATTTTCCGACGGAAAAAAATTCGTCGGTAAATAATTTCCGACGAGGCTTTTACAGAGGGACAAAATCCGTCGGTAATTTTGTCGGTAATCAAAAATCCGTCTGTAATAAAGACTAAATCTGTCTGTAAATTTGTCTGTATTAATCCATTTTCTAGTTGTGTGTGTATATATATATATATATATAACGTGACACATATTTACAATTTTTCTTAACCACCATCATCATCTTTCATTCTTCCTAATGAATCACCGAACCAAAAATCAAGAAAATAAGAAAAAGAGAAGTGACCGAGTGAGAGAGAGATACCGTGGCTCTCTTTGACTTTTCAGTTTCGAGTTTTTGTGATATGTAACTCCAATAAAAAAATTTAATTTGATAAAAGTGTTCGTATCTTTCTTTTTTACATGTTGGCATCATTTTTTTCGGTAGAAGTTGACGTTGACGTAGTTTCTCTTCTCTTTGAGTTCGACCAATTGGGATTTTAGGAAGTACAGACGATTTCTGATGTTTTCTTCTTCAGCGGCTCGGTCAGAAAGCTTCTCCGAAGCTTCCGTTGTTTTGATTTCGTACGGAGGTAGAGTTTGGTAACTTTATAATAATTAAATGTGAATTTGATAAGTGAATATTGCTTTGGTTGATTATTGTTTGAGTTTGAATGAGTTTATGTTGAATTATTATTGTTGCTTGTGATTTTGTTGGTTTGGCTATGAGGAACAGTTCAACTGTAGTTGTTTTAATAGTTTTGGGACTGTTGTGATGTGGTATTTTGAGGAAATTGATGAGATTCGATAGTTAAAAAATTAAATTAAAAGTTGAGAAAAATCAGTAACCGAAAGACTTGAAAACGGATTAAAATACAAGTAATATTTTGAAAGGGAATGGCTAAGAATTTCGATTTTGGTATAAGAGGAATATTAATATTAAAACCTTATTTTTGAAGGATAACATTGTATTTGTGTATAAAATCGAGGTACAATTTGTAATTATATAAATTTTCGAATATTATTAGAAATAAGTAAAGTTTAGGGTTTTTTTTATAAATATGAAAATAAGCAAGGGTCCAAATATAATTTTATAAAATATTAAGGTTAAAAATAGAATATTAAAAAATTTTTGATTTAGAAACTATAGTATATACCCATTTTGGTCCTCAAAGAATTTTAAACTGGATACTTTAGTCCCCAACTAAAATTAATTACTCGATTGGTCCCTAACAATTAATTCCGTCAGTCACTTAGGTCCTTTACTCCGTTAACTCTAACGGAGGACAAAATAGTCCCTGACAATTTTAACAGGAGACAAAATGGTCCCTGATCTCCTCTGTTCGGAAACGACACTATTCTCTCCCAATTTTCATCATATCTCGCATAACACTAGCAGTGTAACACTGTAACTTCAAACTACACAATGCACACTCTCTAAATTTAATGTTCACAAGAAAAAAAATCTTCAACTTATTCTCAACTAATTCATACTCAGGAAACTAATGCCTATGTCTCTCAACTAGTTATCATCTTCGATGGATCCCATGAATCTAGACAGCAAGTCTGATTTGTTAAGACCTGTCGTCGTCATTGCCATCTCCCTCTTCCTCTGCCCTATCATCTCCATGACCATATTGTCCACCACTCCGATCGCTTCTTTCAGCTTCTTCTCCAAACCAATGTTCAGTAATCGCTTCAGTTTCCATATGAGCGGAACCGGCGGCATTGCTCGTTATACTGATAGCTTGGATGCGAGGTCGAAGCTGTCTGCCAACTTGGACTCTGGAAAAGAAGGAATGAAGCACTCGGTGTCTATTTCAAATGAGAATTTGCATATGATGTCGAAGAAGAATCTTCTCATGATGTCCTAATGTCCAACAATCTATATTGCTTGCCGGAGAGTGGAGAAAGGTGTGCCCTTGGAGTAGTTGTGGAACTTGGTCTTGAGGATGTCGTGGACGTGTCGGGGTTGGAGGTGGTATCGAAGACGTGGAAGTGGATGCTTTTGGTGGGTGAAGTATAGAGGAGGTGGATGTACCAGTCACAAAGATTTAGGAAGTGTGTGGTCCATGACATGTTGAGGTAGGTGCGATACGTGTGACAATTACACCATATATAGCTTAATATTGGAGCTAAAGATGAGGAAGAAAAAGATGGAAAAGAAGAATGTGAAGGTGAAGAATGAGAGTATGAATGTTAGGGTTATGCAAGATATGATAAAAATTAGGGAAGAACATTGTCGTTTTTGAATAAAGTTGTCAGGGACCATTTTGTCCCTTGTTAGAGTTGTCAGGGACTATTTTGTCCCCTGTTAGAGTTGTTAGGGACTATTTTGTCCTCCGTTAGAGTTAATGGAGTAAAGGACCTAAGTGACTGATGGAATTAATTATTAGGGACCAATCGAAAATTTTAGTTGGGGACTAAAGTGTCCAGTTTAAAATTCTTTGAGGACCAAAATGGGTATTAAGAAAAGATATATATATATATATATATATATATATATATTATTTATTATTTAAAATATCTTATTTATATTATTGTTATTATTATTTTATTAAGAATATTATCTAGTAAAGATATTATTAATATTATTATAAGTCAGAGAAGAACAAACAGAGTGATCTTAAAAGCTTTAGAGGCGCAGACTTAATTAAAGTACTTTATAATTCTTTTTCATAAGACATTTAGGAAAAGACGAGAGAAGAATGTGAAGTTGACTTATGATAAAGAATTAAAAGATTGAAGAAAATAAGAAAGAAAGAAAGAAAAGACATAAGAAAATAAAAGAGAAAGATGAGAAGGAAAAGAAAAGAAAAGAACAAAAAGAGTATCACGTAATAAGTAAAAGAATCTCTACCACAGAAGAGTAGAGAGTAGTAATGTAAAGAACGTATTAAATAAAAGGATCTCTGCCACAGAAGAGCAGAAAGCAGCGACTAAAAAGATTTTAACAAATGTCTGCCACAGTAGAGCAGATAGAAAAGAATGTATTAACAAAAGGGATCTCTACTGCAGTAGAGTATAACAAAGATTAAAAAGAAATTGAGTGTTGTTTTGGCCTTGGTGCCAAGTGTCTAGTGAGGACGGCGATGCATAACGCTCACTTGATACTATAGGGACGGCTCAGTGAGGACGGCGATACGTAACGCTCACTGGAGACAGAAAAGAAGGTTCTCCCAAGAGGATGGCGAAAGGAAGGTTCTCCCAGCTTCACCGGCAAGTGCATTGGGTCGTACAAGTAATATCTCAGGTGAGTGATGGTCGATCCCACGAGGATTGTTGGATTAAGCAAGCAATGGTTATCCTGCAGATCTTAGTCAGGCGAATAGAAAGAGATTAATTGTTGTTGTAAGCGCATAAAAATAATAAAGAAACAGTAAAGAAATAACGTGGAAATAGTAATGATAAAAACAGTTAAGGCTTTAGAGATGCTTTATCTTTCTGGATTAATAAGTCTTACTGACTACTTCAACAATGAATGATTCATTCTCTGGAAAAGCTGTAAGTGATTAACTCATGTCCTCTCATCAAGTTAATCTCTCCTAAACCATAGCAGACACCATGAAAGATTAACTCATGTCCTCTCATCAAGTTAACTCATGGTAATTCACTATAGCCAAGGATGAAACCTTCGCAATTCATTCCCCTTTGTGATCCTACTCAAAACACCACAGACAATGTCAGATCTTCCGGATTGGAGAATGATGCTCTATGATTCTAGCCTTAGTGTAAGAACCGGAGTTTTCACGAATAAAATAATTTAAATACCCAAATTAAGTTCCGAAAAGTTAGAATGAGAATTTGGGGATTTAAATATTATTTTTGGACTCAGTAGGTCTTTCCGAGTCAGAAAATATATTTTCTGCGAAAAATTGTGAAAAACCGTGAACCGGCAGTTGAACGGGTCAAACCGGTTTAAGTCTGTTCGGTACTGTGTGAGGAAAAGTGAAAACAATCAAAAACCTTAGAAAAATATTAGAAATGAAAAACCGGGCATTAGTGTTAAAGGTTTGGCCCAAAGTTAGGCCGAACGAGCTAAAAACGCTAATGGGTTGGACCGGCCCAAGTTGGGCCCAAGGTCCAACATATATAAGCTCATTAAATGAGCTTTGAGCTCATTTCCAGCCCAAAAGAGAGAGAGCCACGCGGTTTTGAGAGAAGAGAAGAGAAAGGGTGGTGTCACTATTCACCTCCTCCTTCAAAGCTCCATAACTTTTGATCCGGAGCTCTGATCGACGAGCTGTTTGTGACCACGCGAAGTTCTCAAAGAGCTCTTTCTTTCTATCTAAAGAAATCTGGTAAAAACTCGCATCTCACTCCCCAGTTTCCTGCCCTAAGTTTCTGCGCATATTTGGTTGGGGTTTTGAGCAAATTTTGTGGTTTTGCTTGTTTAGGTGATCTCTAGAAGCGAGTAATTGTTGGATTTTACCCCTAATCTCGTTGGGTAAGGTAAGGTTGAAATAAACCCTTGTGTTTAGTTGTTTTGTGTACCTTAGATTTTGATTTTGGTGATATATGTGTTGTTAGTTTGAGCTTTGGTGTTTGTTGGAGTTGGTTGAGGCTTTGGATCAAGTTTGGTGGCTTTGTTTTGGTGTTTGGAGCATTTGAGAATCGGCCAAGGTATGGTTTCGGTTTCCTTTATGTAATATCTAATGTTTCTAGAAACTTAGGCTAGTTGACCTTAAGATAGGATTGAATATTTTGGGTGTATGTTTAATTGTATATGATTTTGGTGTGTGAGGATAAATTGTATGATGGTGATGATGATATAGAGTTTTGATGATGATTGTTGGTAATTAATTGTAATTGATGAGGGATTGATGATTATTGAAATTGTTGAGAATTTGTAGTGATTGTTCATATTGTTGATGGTTGATATTGATTATGAGTGTGATGAATGGAAAATTGATGGTAAAGAATTCACAAGTGAAATCTCGTTGCAATATAGTTTCTAAACCAACAATAATCCTTTCATACAAAAGTTTGGTTGTCACAAGTAACAAACCCCTATAAAAATAACCGAAGTATTCAAACTTCGGGTCGTTCTCCCTAGGAATTGCAATAAAGTGTTCTTGTTATTGGTTATGAAGTATGTTTGGGGTTTCTGAGATAATAGACAAGAAATATAAATGGCAAAGGAAATAAACTAACAACTAACAAAGCTCTTGGCAAGGCATGAGAACTAGAAGTCCTATCCTAGTTATCCTCTTCAATTGTGATGAGAATTGTCCATTGCTCTGACTTAGTTAACCTCTAACTATGAAGGAAAGTCAAGTGGATGAATTAACTTGATTCCCAAGTCCTAGCCAAATCATGATGAAAGACTAGCTTTAGTGGCATTCAAGTCAATTAGCAATATCTAATTATCAATAAACAAAATAATTAGATAAGTCAAGAGTCACTAATTACTCTACCTAAGCCAAGAGGAACAAAATCTAACTCATAGCTAAAAGAAGCATTTCATCAAACACATAAAAGGCAATAAAGGTAAACAACATGAATTGCAAAAATTAAAGAGAGATCTAACTACAATGGCAGAGATCAATAATAGAAAACCAAGCAGCATAAAAAGACGTGGAAATCATAAATTTCATTCAAAGAGAAATAGAGATCTACATAAGAATTCATAAAGCAAAAGGAAAATTGAAGCAAGAGAAGAAGTAGATCTAGATCTAGAAGAAGAAATTAACATAAACCTAATCCTAATTCTAGAGAGAAGAGAGAGCTTCTCTCTCTAGAAACTAACTTTCCCTCCAAAACTAAACTAAACTAAACTAATGTGATGGAAGGTGTTGATTTCCCTTCAATCCTTGGGTTAAATAGTATCAGAGATGAGTTGGATTTTGGCCTGGGAAGCCCAAAAATTGCCCGCAGCAGATTCACTTTAAGTAGGTCACATGCGAGCACCGACGCATGCGCGTAGGTCACGCGTATGTGACGATTAGATTTCTGCTAGTAAAGAAATTCACAAATATAATCGCGTTGTAAGTATAGTTTCTAAACTAACAAAAATCCTTTCGTACAAAAGTTTTGGTTGTCAATTAAGCAAATCCAATAAAATTGATAACCGAGTACTTAAACCTCGGGTCGTCTTCTCAAGGAATTGCAAGGAAGTATGACTTATTATTGGTTATGGAAAAAGGTATATTTTTGGGTTTTAATGTATAAGATAAAAAGCAAGAATAACAATGGCAGAGGAAATAAAATAATAACAATAAAAAATCTTGATTAGGAGAGATTAATCGGAAGTTCTATCCTTGTTGAATTTTTCTCAAGATCAATTGATAATTGATGGTTGTTAATACTTAGTCATCCTTTACCAAGTGAAGTAAAGGAAAGTCAAGTAAGTTGGGAGTCTACTTCTATTCACAAGTTCTAATCCTCTCCCTCGGGAAGGATTAGCGTTAGTGACTAGAGAGCCAGCCAACAATAAACCCAATTACAATTTAACTCTTGAGTAATTCAACTCAAGGGTCTCCAAATATCAATCAACTCCAAAATTAAGTTGGGATCTAACTTAGAACATCAATTAATAACAAATAATAGACTAAGTGATAAATCTGAAGTACCTCAAATTGCATTAAATAAAAGAAATCAAGTCAAACATGAAAATTCATAAACCAAATTGGAAAAATAAATAAAAGGAACATTGAACCTGTGATGAAGTAGAAATCCTAAATCCTTTAAGAGGAATCCTAATCCTAAATCCTAAGAGAGAGGAGAGAACCTCTCTCTCTAAAAACTACATCTAAAATTATGAATTATGAGTTGATGATTATGAATGAATGGATTCTCCCACTTTATAGCCTCTAATCTATATTTTCTGGGCCGCAAACTGGGTCGAAAACAGCCCAAAAATCGCTGGAGAAGAAATCTGCCATGTTGATTTTCGCCACTGCGATGCGTCCACATGGAGCACGCGTTCGCGTTGCCTAGCATCAGGGAAACTATAACATATTATATATCAAATCGAAGCCCCAGACGTTATCTTTCCAACGCAACTGGAACTGCGTCATTTGAACCTCTATAGCTAAAGTTATAGCCATTTGAGTGCAAAGAGGTCAGGTTGGACAGCTTAGCAATTTCTCCAACTTCTTGTATTCCTTCCATTTTTGCATGCTTTCTTTCCATCCTCTAAGCCATTCCTGCCCTATAAACTCTGAAATCACTTAACACACATATCAAGGCATCTAATGGTAATAAGAGAGGAGTAATATTAGCAAATTAAGACCAAAGAAACATGTTTTCAGTCATAGCACAAAATCAGGAAGGAAAATATAAAACCATGCAAATAGTATGAATAAGTGGTAAAGAGTTAATAAAAATAACTCAATTGAGCACAAGATAAACCATAAAATAGTGGTTTATCAATACGCGTCACTTGATAAATTGCCATCCACGCATATGCGTCATGTACGCGTACGCGTCACCTTGCGACCTCACATTCCACACGTGTGTGTCTGCTGTGCGTGCGCGTCGATCTCAGCATCCCAAATCCTTGATTTTCCATGATTTCTACACTTTGCATGCTTTTTCTCTTCATTCCTTTGATCCATTCCTAGCCTTTTCAATCCTGAAATCACTAGCAAACACATCAAGGCTTCTAGTGGAATCAAAGGTGAATTAAAATCAACCAATTAAGGGCCTAAAAAGTATGTTTTCACACTTAAGCACAAATTAGGAGACAACCATGAAACCATGCTTTTTCCTTGGATAAATGTGAGAAAAAGTGATAAAATTCCCTAAATTAAGCACAAGATAAATCCTAAAAATGGGGTTTATCAACATCCCCACACTTAAACTATAGCATGTCCTCATGCTAAATCAAGAAGGAAACAAAGGGTATCAACATTTATTCAATGCAAACTAACTAAATGCATCCTATCTAAATGCAACTATCTATATGAATGCAGCTACTTGGTCAAAATAAATCAATTCCCAAGAGAACATATATAGGCACAAGGGCCAAGGGCTAGCAAATCTAATCCACAATTGAATTAAGTTATTAAAGATTTTACAAGCTTGCAAGAAAAGTGATGATTGTAGGTGAAAACATGTAATTGAGCAATCGAACCCTCACCGGTAGTGTTTGCACTCTAGTCGCTCAAGTGTTTAGGGTTGATTCACTCAATTCTCCCCTAATCATGCTTTCCAAGATTTGTTTTTCATCTAACAATCGACAGTTATTTCATGCATGCATACAAATATCATAAGGTCTTTTCCATAGGTTGTAATGGGGCTAAGGTCAAAGTAAGGATGCATATGGTCAAGTGAGCTTGAAATTTGAATCTTTGATTAACTTAAACTTCCCACCTAACCTATGACAACCTATACAATTCAAAGCTAACCTAACTGCCCATTCTTCACTTTTTTACATACTCATGCATTCTTTTCTTGATCATAACTCATATGCATTGATTTTTATTGAGCTTCACTTTGGGGCATTTTGTCCCCTTTTATTTCTTTTCCTTTTTTTCTTTCTTTTTCTATTGTTTTCTTTTGATATGTATTTTTTTCTTTCTTTTTATTTTCTCATTTTTTTCTTTTTTTGCAATAAAGTATATACAAAAGTATCAATGCATATAGTTTTACATTTAGTTAACACATGAGCATGTACCCAATTCCCAATATTTTCAACAAAAATACAACACATACCCTTTTTCCAACCAATGTCCTAAGTTTTCCCACACTTGAATGATACACACTCACTAGCCTACGCTAATCAAAGATCCAAATAAAGGACATTTATTGTTTTTTGCTTTAAGGCATGTAATGTGCTAAAATGAAGAACAAACGGGTTAAGCGTAGGCTCAAAATTGGTTACAATGGAAGATAAAATGTGGGCTATTTGGGTGAGTGAGCTAAATGAAATGATGGCTTCAATCATATAAATGCATGAATACACAAAATAATGGACATAAAGAATCAAACAAATCAAGGATCAGAATCATAGAAAGAGAATAATGCACACAAGAAGGAAAATAAGTGGTTATAAGATGTAACCACACAATTAGGCTCAAAACTCACAAGGTTGTGTGTTCTTAGCTCAAAACATGTTCCACAATATATATGATTCAAGCAAGTTCTATGGAAAGTTTTTCACTCAAATCAATTGGGATGTCAATGCCCTACAAAATAGATCCTTGGAAAATATCATGATTTTGACTAAGCTTATTACATATATGTGCGACTAAGAATCCTAAAAGACCTAAAAATGAAATGCACAAGTGTTGGGATTAGAAACTTATCACCCAAGAACACCGAATGGTCGGACGACCTCCCCACACTTAAAAGTTTGCACCGTCCTCGATGCATCCAAAGATGAGCAAGGGGTACGGCGACTCTCCGAATTGCGACCTTCAGCTGGCGGGTCAACCGGTTGCTACATATTCTTTCTTCCGCTTCCGTTTTTGCTTGTGGTGCATCATCCTGAAAAATAGAAAATAACACCGTAAAATGAGAAAATATAAAAGTAAGGAAGCATACATTGTTGGTATGAGGTAAAAACCACTAGAATTGAGGTGAGTGAATTAGTGTGACATTAAGAAAGATTAGGTATGTGAATTCTAAATTAAGCGCCCTTTAGAACACACACACTATTATAGAGAGCTATGTCATAGAAGAAGCATGCACTTTACTTATTCTAGTGTGCTTGAAATACTTTAAGTAAACTTGTAAGTTGAGACAAGCAATAAAGAAGCACAAAAGTATTCAAGCCAAACACATATGGATGCATATAATCAAGAAACACAGTGCATTAAGGTAGATGCATAACATCCATAAAGAAATTGCCTAATCAAAGAATAAGATTCAAATCACATGGTGGCCAAATCATGCAATTCAAAAAGATTAAAAAAAAACTTGAAGGCAAAGTCATATGTACTTGGTATTCACAAAAGTTAAGCATGAAGACTCAAAACCAAGTAGTAAATTGCAACATCAACAAGAGAATCCAACAATAGAAATTGACAAAAATTGATGTTAAACTAACATCCTATCAATAGTTAGCAGCAATAAACAACAAACAATATTACCAATCCAACACTTATAATGAAAAACAAAAAATTTAATGAAAATTAAACTAACTAAAAAATTAACTAACTAACTAAAAGAATTGGTTATAGATGGTGTTTGGGAGTGTTGGATGAGGGGTAGGGGAAGGAAAAAAGAAAGAAGAAGGAAAGAAATAGAAAGAGGATGAGAAAAGAAGGTGATGGGAGAAGGCTATCCACGTGTATGCATAGGTTACGCGTGCGTGTTGTAACACCCTAACTACCAAAGCTCACGCTTCCAGCTGCGCTACTCTGATAGCTCGGACATTACAACGACACTTATACTATTTAATATTAAAATATGAGCCTGTTTAAAACTTTAAATCGTAATACCTCTCCCAAAAATACTTTCGTTCGATAACGTACATCCATAAATACCATACATCTTACAAAAACCCATAAAGAGTACATACATATATACACTTATATACATAGATAATATTACAAGCATTATCCAATACAGTTCCTATCCCTCTTACAGAATGTATCAAGATAAAGGCGAGGGTACAATGAATAATAATCTAAAGCAATATAGAGCATATCAACAACTATTTGGAAAAGAAAAAATTCTTAGCAAGCGTCCATATTCAAACAAGCGTGTATAAAAATCTTAGCAAGGTCGAAAGAGAAAATTAAACTCTATTTGGAAAAGAAAATCCAAAGTAAAAGTTTGCTTACAAATTGGTAAAGGAAATAAGTGGTGCGTTACAAACGAACCGGTTTTCACTAAACAAGGAAGCTTTTCAAAACCTCATTTAAAATGGCGCATGCCAACTTTAAATTAATTTCCTCAAAATTGGACAACGGTTTCAATCTCAATCAAGCAACAGAAAATAAATTCCGTTTAATATTTCTTCAAAGAGAATTCAAAACTTCTTTAAAAGTTCAAAACAAGACTCCAAAGTATTCTTGAAATCACCATCTCAGAAGAACATTCAAGAAGTTTAAGATGTACAAAAAAAGGAGTCAAGCCATATTAGAAAGGATCTTAAACTCAAGTAGTTCAAACAAGATTCACTAGGCATGAGTCATCAAACAAGCTTTCAATTGATCCAAAAGAATACAAAAGTCACAGGAAAAGACAACTCAATCATTTGTAATTTCTCAAGGATAAATCTTTGACTAAAAACTCTTGTAGAGATAATGAGAGGATAGACGATTCATGAAATTGAAACAAATCAAGCTGACTCACATAAGAATGAGATTCACAAGAGAGGAAAAACCAAGATCAATGGTAATGTTCACATGATGTAAAAGATTAGTTAAAAAAACAAAGTCAAATAGGACATTCATGGAGATGGAAAGCTTAAGAGAGAATGAGTCCGTTCATAAGAAGAAAGCTTTGAGTCCAACATTTTCAAAAGGAACAGCAATGGCATAAATAACCTGGCATGCTAAATCAAACTCAAATCAAAATGAATTAAGTAAAGTTTATCAAACGAAACTCAACCGGGATAAAAGCAAGAAATCCCTTTTCTTTCCAGAATTCTGAAATTACCCAAACACATAATCAAATGAAGATGTGCACTGGAGCTATAGTAAAATTACTAGAAAGTCAAATTGTATTTAAAGTAAATGCAGTTCCGCAAACCAGTAAAAGTACAGGTGAGGTATTAGAAATAAATAGTTGTTAAACTGTATAAGAAATCTTCAAAGTTCCACATATAGATAAGTGTATATCTAGTCAACATCAATTTTTATAAAAATCTCAAAATTGGCTGTAATTCACTGTCAAATAAAAGAAAAACTGAATCAACAAGTTCTCTAAGATTGAACTCGGAACCCGGAGTTAAAAGTCACAGCACATTAAGACAAGTTCAAGGCTATATCAAAGAATACTTGAATCAAGAAGAACTCAAACAGAGGAAGATAGATGCAACAATGATCTTAAACCAGCATATGCACTTAAGGTTAAACAAGAATGCATATGGATAGAGGAATAGAGTTGAAAAATCAAACTACTTTTCAAAAGGACTAGCAAACAAGAACTTCAAGTTAGGATATAAGAACAGGTCGACTCGAACAAAATTCAAGACACACAACTGAATAGCCTCGAGAAATAGTTTCCAACTTTTCCAAAACCCGCAATTTGCTTTACTCAAAACTCGTATAACATCTATGATAACCCATCAGTGCCTTCATATACATCATTCACTAGTATTAAGCCGGCCAAACTTAATACCAAGAATTATGCAATGCAAGACTAACAGTGTTAATCAATAGACCGTCATGTGCATAAAGCTCTAATTCTCGTCATTCGACAAGACCTATTACATGACAAACACTCAGAATATGCAACTGAAGCATAGTCGGTCCATTCCTCAGGCTCTACAGGAAGGACTTCTCTGATACCATAATGTAACACCCAACTACCAAAGCTCACGCTTCTGGCTGCGCTACTCTGATAGCTTGGACATTACGACGACACTTATACTATTTAATATTAAAATATGAGCCTGTTTAAAACTTTAAACCGTAATACCTCTCCCAAAAATACTTTCGTTCGATAACGTACATCCATAAATACCATACATCTTACAAAAACTCATAAAGAGTACATACATATATACACTTATATACATAGATAATATTACAAGCATTATCCAATACAGTTCCTATCTCTCTTACAGAATGTATCAAGATAAAGGCGAGGGTACAATGAATAATAATCTAAAGCAATACAGAGTATATCAACAACTAAATAAACTTCTCGTGACTTCTGCGCCCATATCCTGAAAGGGGAAAAAGTAGGGGGGTGAGAACATCATCCTCGAAAGGGTTCTCAGTAGAGGGTTTTTGGGAATTACTGTAATAGGATACGTGAAGATAAACCGTACCAGTGATTAATAACCATCTTATGCCTCCTTTCAAAAAACAACGGTTTACCGTAAAAGTAAAGTCTGAAAATCTTTTCTGAAAGAAGAACCGTCCGATTCTCAAAAACTCAAAAAGCCTTTCAAAATGGTTTATCTATGCTGAACCAAAACAGCCTTTCATATTTTATTCCAAACCAGAAACACAAAACCGAAATCAACCATCGGTTCATCTCATTTCAACCACGGCCCTAGGCCTAAACAATCCAACCATCAACCAATCACCACAGTCCAACAGAGTCCCAGTAGCAAACACAAATAGGAAGATGCAAGCATAAACAAACAGTTATTGTAAGTAGAATAATTATCAATTAATCACATAGGCACACCAAGTATAATATGCACATCCAAACAATGTCACATAGATGCATATGATGCATGCCTGTCCCTAGTGGCTGATGATATCATCTGTCGGTTATAGAGCCAACCCGACAAGTCCTGGTAGCTAACCATTGGACTGTCCCTCTGTCGCGCATCCCCAACTCGAGTTATACTCATCATAAACTTGATCATAATCATGATCCATATCCATCACCTTCATTGGTGAATATTTACGGGGGCGAGCTCATCCGGGGCTTTCACAGTGCCCGACCACACTTACGACATAGGGTCAAAAGAGCTTCGAGTCTCAACCTGGAGCACGTGGTGGCTAGCCACTGCTCTCTCCCGGGGAAACTCTTATCTCCGATAGTGGAAGTACAAAATCACAATTATCAATATCTCAGCATATATGCATTCATTCTCAGCCATGGATCAACATCCATCTCAGCCATCCGGCTCACGGTCCAATCCAGAACCATCCAATATTGATAATCATACACAGCCATTCCGGCTCACGGTTCAATCCAGAACCAGTCAATATTTATAATCATACACAGCCATTCCGGCTCACAACAAAACAGCACTTCCACATTCAACATCATCAATTCATAAAATCGTCATTTAAGCCATAAATCACTTTTTTCCCAAATCATTTCACTTTGAAATCAAGTTTCAACTCTTTTCAACCTTGGCTTTAAAGATCTCATTTCTCAAATCATCTCAGGCTCATAAGCCACTTTTACTCAAGGTAAATTCCCCTTTTTAAAACCATGCCACTCTCGGCATCCTCTTTTCAAAACTCCCATAACCATGAAAAGTTAAAGATTCATTTTAAAACATTCAAAATCATCCATCCAACAATGGGATTTTATAACAAAGTTCTCAGCAGAGTCTCAAGTCTGTAGGGGAGAATAACATAACTCATTTTGCCAAATTCATTTAAAATCATTAAAACATTGGCTTTTCGATTTGAGTAATAAAATAGGATCTAAGCCAAGCCGAGTCACGTAATTATTTACTTCTTTCAAAGCCGTTTCCTTTACTTAGGCAAAACCAACTTCAACCCCCATGATAAATTCTAGAACGTTTCAACTGTTCAAAATTATTTTAGTCTTGCAAGAATTCAGAGTTCGAAGAGCGCTTAAAACCTTTCTCAAAACATTTCAAAATGAAACTTGTCAATAGACATTCAGGTTCTTTCAAAGTCATTGAAACTCCTCTGATTGAAATCCTCAAGTCAAATTCAAAGGCATAGCCCTTGTCACACTTAAAACAGCTTTAAAACATAAATTTCATCTAAATAACTTCCTCCCAAAGGAGATACAATGCTTTTCTTAAGAAGCAAGACTAAATCACAATTTTCTCTTTAATAATTTATTTCAAAAGCATGAATCATCATTTTCTTGATAATTCAAATAAAATAGTAGAAGTCTTTAAATCATCATTTCTCCAAACAACATTTCAATAAAGACTCGGATTTTATAGAAATTTCGACAGCATCTCCCCTAAAATTTGGACTTTGCCACCTGATTCGGGTCCCAACAAAACCATTCCACAATCCTTTTCCAACAGCCCAAAATCCAAAATCAATTCAAAGGCAAGCCAAAATTCAACAGTCAACCTCAATACCATATTTCCAGAAAACAGTTTCAAAATCAACTCATTATCAGCCGAATAAACTCATTTCTAAAGCTTTAAAGAAACGGTTCAGCAACAATCATTTATTAAAAACCAGATCATTTAAAGCCAGCCAGGCTGAAATCAAGAGTGTATTTTATTATACACATTCTCAAGAAAATCCATTCAATTCAAATCAAATTTCCAATGGATTAAACTCAATCTCAAAGCTTTTAAAAGAATCAATTTCAAAAGCATTTCGCTTCACAAAGCCACACAACTGTCGAGTCAAACAAACACCCATAATCATACAAAACAACCAAATAATATATAGAACTGATACAATCACCAAATACACATCCTCACATCAGTACCCATATGTAATAATTCCAATATACAAAAATATAGTTTTCGGAAAGCGCCCCTGCCTCAAAACGCAAATTTCATAACTCAAACACGTCACAGAGTCCTTTCTGCCTCAACCCGAAATTATCAACAACCGCAACCTCAGCTTCAAGCGACATCCGCAATAACCATAGCGACACTAATCGCAACATACAATAATCAGGACTCGACCCCATGCTATCAGAACTCATATTCATTAACCATACACAACAAAATACTAACGCGAGGCTCTCAAAACAGGAATACTTACTGAAACTAAGAGAGAACGGCTGAACTGAACCGCAGCGCCCTCTGAACCGGTTGGGCAGTGGCCCGCGGCAGTCAGCCCCAAGCAGCAGTGGTGATCTGGACCACACGCAGCGACGATGAAGTTCCAAAAAACTCAACAGAAGGGAAACTCAACTTAAAAGCTTTACCAGCAGTGGAGCTCGGTGGCGGCAGCGGCATTCCCAGCGGTTGAGGCTCGGCCAGAAGCTCTGGCGGCCAGAACAGCGGCACGGCTTCTCCCTCCTTCGGCAACAACAACAGTGGTGTTTTCCGGCAACCACCGATCTCCGGCATCAGCAACAGGAGCTCCAGCTAGACACCGCGGAGCAGCAAATCGGCAATGCCGTCGGCCAAGGTGCGACGATGGAGACGCCCTCAACCGCGGTAAAACGCGACGGCTATGGAAGCTCGGCAGCGGCAAACACCGAATCGGCGCTCACGGCACGACAGCGGCGGAAAAGGGTCCCCTTTCGCGCATCCTTCTCTCTCTGTGCACGAGGATGCGACGGTGGCCACGCGACTCCTCTGCAGCGACGGCGGCCACTCCTGTGTTTGGCGCGGCGGCGACTAGGGACTGGGTGCAGCTTCAGTGGCGACGGCAGAGCAGAACAGTGCGGTTCCCTCCTCTTTCGCGACCTTCTCCCCCTCGCCTGAGCTCTGACGCGACGGCGTCGCCTTCACGAGCAGCATTGGTAGTAGAAAGGCTTCCTCCATGCCCGCGAGGATGATGGCGGCGAGGCGTGAGGCACGACGGCAAGGTGTGACATTGTGGCGGCGAGCTGAACGGCGGTATAAGCCCCCTTCCCCCCTTCTTCTTTTTCCCGATTCTACCTTCCCTTTCTTTTCCTTCAGATACTGTGTGTGTGTGTTTAGGTTAGAGGGCAGCAGTTGCTGCTGCTGGTTCAGAGAGGGGAAACGGGTACTGGGTCAGGGTTTTAGGGTTAGGGTTTTTGAATAAAATTAGGGTTAGGGGCGTTTTGGTAATTTCAAATAAAGTTGGGAATAATATGATAATTGAAACCCAAATTAAATCCAACACTAGAGGTATATAGAAAATACTACTTGTTCATCAATTTTTTACAAATTACTTTTAATAAAATATCCAAATCAAATAATTAGAAATAATATACTTACTTTCTTCATTTTTCCAAAATATCAATAGTAATATTTAAAATATTACTTATCTAATCCAAATCGTATAAAATCCTTATTATTTCATAACTATCAACTTTATAATTCAAATATAGAAAATAATCCAATAATTATAAAATTGGATAATAATCATAACTCATCTCAAATTCAATAAATCAAAACTTGCCTTAATTATCTATAATAAAATAATTTTTGAATTTAAGGCTATAAATAATTATATTATTTGAGACTTGATCATAATAAGACTTTTCAAAGGTTCTGGGTCTTACACGCGTGGGTCACGCGTACGCGGGCATGGCAAACCAGAGAGGTGACGCATGCGCGTCCTCCACGCTTACACGTGGGTTGGTTTGTGCCTCAGGCTCAATGTTCGGACAGTGCAGGCGCAACTCTCGGATTTTTGGCTGGGAGGTAAAAATTTGCAATCCACGCGTACGCGTGGGTGACGTGGGCGCATGGATGGTCGAAAATGCTTGAAGCACGCGTACACGTGAGGCACACGTACGCGTGGATGGTGCTTTATTTTTCAAATTTTTTCATGTTTTTGCACTAAACTAAGCATTCCAAACCTCCAAACAGCTGCCAAAACACCATAAAACCTTATTCATCATGCTAGACTACCAAATAAACTCAATAAACAAAACAAGACATAAAATCAAACCTATTCTACCAAAATTTACAAAAGAGAAAAAATGAAAAGAGTTTACCATGGTGGGGTGTCTCCCACCTAGCACTTTTGTTTATTGTCCTTAAGTTGGACTTATGGGAGCTCCTCATCAAGGTGGCTTGTGCTTAAATTCTTCTTGGAACTCCCACCAATGCTTGATTCTCCATTGTGCCCCAAGATTTCTCATGAGTTGCACCAAGTCTTGATGGAGTTCTTCACAAGCTTGGGTCTCCCAAAGTCGATCCTCTTCTTGTAATCTGGGATCCCACACTTTATTTTCACACCCGTCTTGAAGTTGATCATTATTAGTCTATCCGGGTGGCAAGCAAGATAAATTCTCAATGAAGTGCCCAACAATCCTCCTAGACCCATCTAGTTGAGCACTATTCCAACCTTTATATTCCATCTTTGATGTATCAACCATAATGAGCCTTGATTTACAATGCCAACCACGAAACATCTTTCTCTTACGCTTCATCCCGCAAAGCATCTTAAGTTGACCATCCGTTTCAAGCAAGCCATACTCGAGTGGGGTAATAAAGCTAATAGAAATGAATGTTACCCACTCAAATGAAAGAGTAGATGGAAACCTAGGTAAAGAAGCTTCCAAGGATCTTGACAAAGCATATTCAACTTATGTCCTTTTTTTGCTAAAGACCTCCACCTCTTTACAAGATTTCTCAATTATAATCCTTTGTTCTTTAAGTTTATATAAGCCTTTTTCCTTACTAAGATTATAATTAGGGGGATGAGAGTAATTTACCTCCTCATTACTTTCTATCTCATCGGGAGAAGGTTTTTTATGTTCAAAGGATTCTTCGCCACTAGGATTTGATGCTTGATCTTCAATTCCAAGGGAATTCAATTCTTGCTCTATCCCATCCAATTCTTCATATGGAATATGCTTTGGAGGATGTGCACTTTCCTCCTTAGCATCAAATTCAATCTTCTTGGAGGGGTTTTCATCAATTCTAGATTTCCAATGTGGTTCTGAATCTCCTAAGTCCTCAACCACTTCTTCCTTTTCTTCAACAATTGTAGCTTCCTCCAATTATTCCAATACAAAGCAACTTCCCTCATTTCTCCCCGGAGTTTCTAATCTCTCCTTCTTGCTATGCTCTCCCTTGGATTCTTCACATGTAGCCATGGGAGTTCCTTGAGTATTCAAGCATTGGGAGGCTAATCGGTATACTACCTTGGCCAAGACGGCCGTGAATTCTAGTACCTCCCTTTTCATCTCCTCTTTTCCTTGAACAAAAACATCAAGGATGTCATCCATTAGAGGTTGGGGTGGATGGAAGGGTTCATCATTTTGGAAAAAGGACTCATAGTAGGAAGGTGGTTCATCGTAATAAGGATGTGGTGGTTCATCTTGGTAATAGTATGGAGGAGGTGGTTCTTGGAAGTATTGAGGTTGAGATGGTGGTAGTTCAATATGTTGCTCATATGGCTCGAAAGGTGGTCGGTATGGTGGATATGGATTAGGGTCATATGAAGGTGGTTGGTGAAAAGGGGTTTGTGAGTATGGTTGAGGGTTATGTTGAGGGTATAGATCATAGGCATATGGTGGTGGTTCTTGAAAGTCACAAGGAGATTCACCATAACCATTGGATTGATACGCATCATGGAATGACTCTTGTTCATAGTGTATTGGTGGAGGTTGCTGCCATGAAGATTGATTATATGCATATGGCTCCTCCCACCTTTGATTGTCCCATCCTTGATACACTTTCTCATTGAAGTTTCCATTTCCTACAACATAGTTAGAACCAAACTCATAGCCAAAGTGAGAATTCATAATGAGAAGAGAAAATAAGAAACAAAAGCTAATAAGAAATAATAAAACAAAGTCCTAAAACTAGCAAAAATAAACAAGCAATCTAAAAATCAAGCTATTCACAATATTCACATATATACAATAACTAATAACATAACACCATTGCAATTCCCCAGTAATAGCTCCATTTTGATGAATGGAAATTTGATGGTAAAGAATTCACAAGTGAAATCTCGTTGCAATATAGTTTCTAAACCAACAATAATCCTTTCATACAAAAGTTTGGTTGTCACAAGTAACAAACCCTATAAAAATAACCGAAGTATTCAAACCTCGGGTCGTTCTCCCTAGGAATTGCAATAAAGTGTTCTTGTTATTGGTTATGAAGCATGTTTGGGGTTTTTGAGATAATAGACAAGAAATATAAATGGCAAAGGAAATAAACTAACAACTAATAAAGCACTTGGCAAGGCATGAGAACTAGAAGTCCTATCATAGTTATCCTCCTCAATTGTGATGAGAATTGTCCATTGCTCCTACTTAGTTAACCTCTAAATATGAAGGAAAGTCAAGTGGATGAATTAACTTGATTCGACAAGTCCTAGCAAAATCATGATGAAAGAATAGCTTTAGTGGCATTCAAGTCAATTAGCAACTTCTAATTATCAATCAACATAAGAATTAGATAACTCAAGAGTCACTAATTACTCTACATAGGTCAAGAGGAACAAAATCTAACTCATAGCTAAAAGAAGCATTTCATCAAACACATAAAAGGCAATAAAGGTAAACAACATGAATTGCAAAAATTAAAGAGAGATCTAACTGCAATGGCAAGAGATCAATAATAGAAAACCAACACAACATAAAAAGACGTGGAAATCATAAATTGCATTGAAAGAGAAATAGAGATCTACATAAGAATTCATAAAGCAAAAAGAAAATTGAAGCAAGAGAAAAATTAGATCTAGATCTAGAAGAAGAAATTAACATAAACCTAATCCTAATTCTAGAGAGAATAGAGAGCTTCTCTCTCTAGAAACTAACTTTTCCTCTAAAACTAAACTAAACTAAACTAATGTAATGGATGGTGTTGATTTCCATTCAATCCTTGGGTTAAATAGCATCAGAGATGAGTTAGATTTGGGCCTGGGAAGCCCAAAAATTGCCCCCAACGGATTCACTTTAAGTGGGTCACGTGCGAGCACCGACGCGTACGCGTAGGTCACGCGTACGCGTCGCTTGATAAATTGCCATCCACGCGTTTGCGTTATGTACGCGTACGCGTCACCTTGCGACCTCACATTCCACACGTGCGCGTCTGCTGCGCGTGCGCGTCGATCTCAGCATCCCAAATCTTTGATTTTCTATGATTTCTCCACTTTGCATGCTTTTCTCTTCATTCTTTTGATCCATTCTTAGCCTTTTCAATCCTGAAATCACTAGCAAACACATCAAGGCATCTAGTAGAATCAAAGGTAAATTAAAATCAACCAATTAAGGGCCTAAAAAGCATGTTTTCACACTTAAGCACAAATTAGGAGACAACCATGAAACCATGCTATTTTCTTGGATAAATATGAGAAAAGGTGATAAAATCCCCTAAATTAAGCATAAGATAAACCCCTAAAAATGGGGTTTATCAGAGTGTTATGATGGTTGTTGATGTTGAGGAAATTGAGGATGAATGTCGATATTTGTTATGGTTGTTGAAAGTTGTTAGTATTGTTGATGATTATGGATGAGTTGTGTTGATTATGGTAAACGATGGTGTTGGTGCATGATGATTTTTGAGGATTGTTAATGATTGATGGGATTTGTTGATGTTAATAAGGTTAATGAAAAGTGGAAAATGTGAATTTGGTTGGATTTGGGATTGTTGAATGGTTTAGAAGGTTGTGTGATTGAGAAAATGGTTGAAGTAGGATTAGGTATGAATTTTGGGTTGTTTGGTAAGGTTGAAAGGTGTTTAATTTAGTATTGGATTGAGATTTGATTAAAAATTGAGCTTTTGAGATTTTGGGTAAAAACGAATTTTTTGTGAACTTTGACGGATTATAACTTGAGCCTCAATTTTCAAAATTGGTTGGGATTTGCTTTAAATTAAATTTCATTGAAAACTCTTCAAATCGATATAAAGTTTGTAAAATTTGGATTTTTGTAGAGGAAGTTATGATCATTCAAAGTTTGGTGTCAAAATTTGAAATTCTGCAAAGTTGCAGAATTTTTTTATTTCTGGTATGTGCGCACGCACAGCCTTGTACGCACGCACAACCCTGAAAGATTTTAAACCTGTGCGCATGCACAAGTAGGGATGGGCGTGCTATTTGCAGCGCTAGCACATCTTGTGCGTGCACACACCAATGAGGAATTGGAACCTGTGCGTACGCACAGCCCTATGCGCACGCACACGTTGGAAAGGTCAGTCTGTTGGGGCGCTAGCACAGCTTGTGCGAGTGAACAGACTTGTGAATTTTTCTACCTGTGCATACGCACACCCCTGTGCGTACGTACACTTTAAAAATCTTCCTGGGCGTGCGCACACACACCCCTGTTTCTCAAACTTAAACTTTGTTTTCAACTATTTTACCTTCCCAACAAGCTTGTAAGTTTTTGTGACACCCTTTTAAAATTCATGGACTTGTTTTCTGGCATCAAAACATAGGAAGGGTCCTAGGAAACTTAATTTGGGTTTATTTTTGAAAAGTTAGCAAACGGAGGTTTATATTTTTGGCGTATTGAGGATTAGTTGGTTGAGAGAGAAGGAAGAGTGGTGAATAGGGTAATTACTGATAGTGAATTTGAGAAACTGGTGAACTAAGGAGTTCAGAATGGAACGTATGAATTGAGGATGGTTGTGACAAGTTTGAGTGGAAGTGTGCTATGAGCAGTGGCCTTTGAGATTGAACATGAGATTATGACTTGTATTGTTATCCGTCGTAGGGGCTGTGGCAGTCTCCCGCCTACGTTCGGATGTGAGAGTTGAGGCTAGGCTTCTCACTCATATTTCTCCCAACCAGAGGAAGGTGGTAGGGCACGCTCCCTTGGAATATTTCCCTCTGAAGGGAGAAGGTGGTAGGGCACTCATCCCTCGGAATTATTCCTCCTGAAAATGTGACTTCTCTCTTATTACAAGGTGGTAGGGCACTAACCCACGGAATCATGCGGCAACCAGAGGAAGGTGGTAGGGCATGCTCCCTTGGAATATTTTTCTCTGAAAGGAGAAGGTGGTAGGGCACTCATCCCTCGGAATTATTCCTCCTTATGCGCAATAAAGAGACTAATCCGGGAGTTGTCGACCGGAATTTCTATCAGGTTTGGCATTAACCGACATGTGTTATCACAGCCAATAGGGTAGACATTCATCATGAGGGGAAGCGGTCAAGAGCTTACTCCCCTGATATGAAATGTCAGGAGTGTGGGAACTACCATCCGAATAGGCCATGCTAGTTGGGTAAGAAACTATGCTACAAGTGTGACGCATCGGGACATTTGGTTAGAGATTGTCTACACCGAAGAACACGTGGGACGGATAGGTCACAACAACAGGGTTGAGGTAATTATGAAGCTAATGACCAAATCTCAACTTATCTTCATAGTATAGACTATCGTTGTTCATGTTGAAAAAGTTTTAAAGCTTAGATTGATTTTTAAACTTGGTTGGAACTCTGGTTTGAATGATTTGGTTTTGAAACTAAGACTGGAACTTTTGATCAAATGAGACGATTTAAAAAGGAAAGTGAGTCCCAAGATTTTGTTAACTTGTGGTCTTGGGTTGTAAATTTAACTTATCAAAAGAGATTCAAATTGAAAGGTTTTTTATTTAAGGATTCTAATTAATTTAGGAAAAATCGTGTTTCAAAGTGATTGGTTTACACATACAAGGTTTTTGACTCTTTTGATAAGGTTTTAACAATGGACTCATTTAGATTGAACTTGTTTTAAAGGTTTTGAAAAATATTACAAAATCGGTATTTGGTTTAAGAAAATTTTTTTCAGATTCCTAACGACGATAATCAAAGTGACGCAGCGGAAGGCGAGAGAGCACATCAACACGGTAGGATGATGGTGAACGAGATTCTTTGGCAACTTGTTGGGTTGATAATGTTGGAAGTAGAGTGCTTCATGGAGGATATATGTATAGATATATATAGATTACATCGCGTGATTCAATTTTTGAGGGCAAAAATCTTTTTAAGGAGGGGAGGATGCAAGAATCAGAGTTTTAACAAATAAAATAATTTAAATACCCAAATTAAGTTCTGGAAACTTAGAATGAGAATTTGGAGATTTAAATATGATTTTTGGACTCAATAGGTCTTTCCGAGTCAGAAAATATATTTTCTGCGAAAAACTGTAAAAACCGCAAACTGGTAGTTTAACCGGTCGAATCGGTTTAAATCTGCCTGGTACTGTGCGAGAAAAAGTGAAAACAGTCGAAAACCTTAGAAAAATATTAGAAATGGAAAACCGGGCGTTAGTGTTAAAGGTTTGGCCCAAAGTTGGGACGAACGAGCTAAAAACGCTAACCGGTTGGATCGGGCCCAAGTTGGGCCCAAGGTCCAACATATATAAGCTCATTAAATGAGCTTTGAGCTCATTTCTAGCCCAAAAAAGCGAGAGCCACGTGGTTTTGAGAGAAGAGAAGAGAAGAGAAGGGGTGGTGTCACTATTCACCTCCTCCTTCAAAACTTCATAACTTTTGATCCGGAGCTCCGATTGACGAGCCGTTTGTGGCCACGCAAAACTCTTGATGAGTTCTTCCTTTCTATCTAAAAAATCTGGTAAGAACTTCCATATCACTCCCGAGTTTCCTGCCCTAAGTTTCTGCGCATTTTTGGTTGGAGTTTTGAGCAAGTTTTGTGCTTTTGCTTGTTTAAGTGATCTCTAGTAGCGAGTAATTATTAAATTTTACCCCTAATCTCGTTGGGTAAGGTAAGGTTTCACTAAATCCTTGTGTTTAATTGTTTTGTGTACCTTAGGTTTTGATTTTGGTGATATATGTGTTGTTAGTTTGAGCTTTGGTGTTTGTTGGAGCTGGTTGAGGCTTTGGATCAAGTTTGGTGGCTTCTTTTTGGTGTTTAAAGTGTTTGGGAATCAGACAAGGTATGGTTTTAGTTTCCTTTATGTAATATATAATGTTTCTAGAAACTTAGGCTAGTTGACTTTAAGATAGGATTGAATATTTTGGATGTATGTTTAATTGTATGTGATTTTGGTGTGTGAGGATAAATTGTATGATGGTGATGAAGATATAGAGTTTTGATGATGATTGTTGGTAATTAATTGTAATTGGCGAGGGATTGATGATTATTGAAATTGTTGAGGATTTGTAGTGATTGTTCATATTGTTGATGGTTGATATTGATTATGAGTGTTATGATGGTTGTTGATGTTGAGGAAATTGAGGATGAATGTCAATATTTGTTATGGTTGTTGAGAGTTGTTGGTATTGTTGATGATTATGGATGAGTTGTGTTGATTATGGTAAACGATGGTGTTGGTGTATGATGTGGGAGTTGGGTAATGATGATTTTTGAGGATTGTTAATGATTGATGGGGTTTGTTGATATTAATAAGGTTGATGGAAAGTGGAAAAAGTGAATTTGGTTGGATTTGGGATTGTTGAATAGTTTAGAAGGTCGTGTGATTGAGAAAATAGTTGAAGTAGGATTTGGTATGAATTTTGGGCTGTTTGGTATGGTTGAAAGGTGTTTGATTTAGTATTGGATTGAGGTTTGATTAAAAATTGAGTTTTTGAGATTTCGGGTAAAAATAGATTTTTGGTGAACTTTGACGGATCATAACTTGTGCCTCAGTTTTCAAAATTGATTGGGATTTGCTTTAAATTAAATTTCATTAAAAACTCTTCAAATCGATATAAATTTTGTAAAATTTGGATTTTTGTAGAGGAAGTTATGATCATTCAAAGTTTGGTGTCAAAATCTGAAATTCTGCAAAGTTGTAGAATTTTGTGATTTCTGGTATTTGCGCATGCACAGCCTTGTGCGCTGGTGTGAGAATTAGTGTTGGTCAAGATTTTCACAAAATAGAGTTAGCGTTGTAGGTATAGCCCAAAGCAATGACTAACTCCCAATCATTAAAGTTTAGATTTTCAAACAATAAATAACCGACAGTATCGAAACCTCGGGTTGTTCTCCCTAGGATACAATTGGAAGTGTTTCTCTTTCGATTGTGAGGACAAAGGGTTTTGCAATCAAAGAATAAAAGGTTAAAGGAACTTAAGGAATAAAAGAACAAAGCAATAATCAAAATTGGAATTCATGCAAGTAAGAAGGAAATGAGATCAAAACTAGTGAAACTATAAATGCAAGGAAAGCCTTGACTTGGGAATGAGAGTCTAAGAATTCTATCATTGCCATAACCACAAATATGGTAATTATCATGAGTCAATCTAGCCTAGTTAACTCCAAACATCGAGGAGTAAGTCAAGCAAGCATAATTGACCTTAATCCAAAAGTCCTAACCAACTTACCAAACTAGTTGATAAAAGGCTAGCGTTAATGGAAACAAGAGTCAACTAACTACCCAAGAATTACCACTAAATGTCGGACATTACGACTTTAGTATCCTAGGAACTCAAACCACAAGCCAAGGTGTGAAAATCTACTCAAATTCTAAGGTTGGAATTTTCACAAACACCTTGTGTGCATAAAAGTAAAATATGGGAAAATTACAAAATAAATTGTAAAACTATAACCAACTATCAACAAAACCAAACATAAACAAGCAATCAAACATAAAGGAAGCAAGAAACATAAAATTCATTGATCAAAACTTCAAGAAACACAAAATTGCAAGTATGAACAAGTAACTTGAACCAAAAGGAAATGAAAATAAAAGTGCTTTAATTAAAGAGAAAATTTAGAGTACTTACAATTAAAGAAGTAAAATCCAAAAGAAAAGCTTGCTATAATGCTACAATGGAGATGGAAATTAAACCCTAGGAGAGCTTTCTACTCTACACCACTCCTACTCCTAATACTATGAAAAACTTAACTAAAGCCTAATTAAAGTGAGCCTCCTTTATAAGTGTTGAATTCTCCTTTATATATCACTCACATTCAGCATTTCAGCCTTCCAAAAATGAGCCAAAGGCCTCCAAATTTGCGCAGCACATGTTTCATTAATGCAATCACGTGCATGGACCTGTGCGGACGCACAGACGTATGCGTCCGCACACTAGGCTGAAAGTTGATCTGTGCGTACGCACAGGTGCTTGTGCGCACGCACACATGGAAATTCTCTCTTGTGCGCACGCACACTTTGCTCTGTGTGCTTTTCCTTATTTTCTTCATGTTTTCTCCCTTATACATGCTTTCTTCAATTTTTAGCCATCAATTCTTGCCTCTAAGGCCTGAAATCACTCACAAACCATATCACGGCATCGAATCACATAAAAGTGGAATTAAAAATCACTAATCTAAGCATTAAAATGCATGTTTTCACATTTAGAATCAAATTAGGGATCAAACACAAAAGTATGCTATTTTGGTGATTAAGTATGAGTTCATGTGCTAGAATCCTTTCAAGTCAAACCAAAATACATTGGAAAATATGGACTCATCATGTGCACACACAACCCTGAAAGATTTTAAACCTGTGCGCATGCACAGACCTGTGCGTACGCACAAGCAGGGATGGGCATGCTGTTTGCAGCGCTAGCACAGCTTGTGCGCACACACACCGATGATGAATTGTAACATGTGCGTACGCACAGCCCTGTGCGCACATACACGTTGGAAAGGTCAGTCTGTTGGGGCGCTAGCACAGCTTGTGCGAGTGAACAGACTTGTGAATTTTCATACCTGTGCGTACGCACACTTTAAAAATCTTCCTGGGCATGCGCACGCACACCCCTCTGCGTACGCACACGCCCTGTTTCTCAAACTTAAACTTTGTTTTCAATTATTTTACCTTCCCAACAAGCTTGTAAGCTTCTGTGACACCCTTTTAAAATTCATGGACTTGTTTTCGGGCATCAAAACATGGGAAGGGTCCTACGAGACTTAATTTGGGTTTATTTTTGAAAAGTTAGCAAACGGAGGTTTAGGTTTCTGGTGTATTGAGGATGAGTTGGTTGAGAGAGAAGGAAGAGTGGTGAATAGGGTGATTGCTGATAGTGAATTTGAGAAACTGGTGAACTAAGGAGTTCAGAATGGAACTTATGAATTGATGATGGTTGTGACAAGTATGAGTGGAAGTGTGCTATGAGCAGTGGCCTCTGAGATTGAACATGAGATTATAACTTGTATTGTTATCCGCCATAGAGGCTGTGGCAGTCTCCCGCCTATGTTCGGATGTGAGAGTTGAAGCTAGGCTTCTCACTCATATTTCTCGCAACCAGAGGAAGGTGGTAGGGCACGCTCCCTCAGAATATTTCCCTTTAAAGGGAGAAGGTGGTAGGGCACTCATCCCTCAGAATTATTCCTCCTGAAAATGCGCCTTCTCTCTGATTGCAAGGTGGTAGGGCACAAACCCACGGAATCATGCGGCAACCAGAGGAAGGTGGTAGGGCATGCTCCCTCGGAATATTTTCTTCTGAAAGGAGAAGGTGGTAGGGCACTCATCCCTCGGAATTATTCCTCCTTATGCGCACTAGAGAGACTAATCCGGGAGTTGTCGATCGGATTTTCTGTCGGGTTTGGCATTAACCGACATGTGATATCACAGCCAATAGGACAGACATTCATCATATGCATCTTCTATATGCTTGTTTGCTTTGATTACTTGAGTTTGCTAATTGTATGACATGCCTAATTGATTCTTGAAATAATTGTGATATGTGATTATTACCTGTGACAAGTATAATAAAGAAACAGTAAAGAAATAACATGGAAACAGTAATGATAAAACAGTTAAGGCTTTGGAGATGCTTTATCTTTCTAGATTAATACGTCTTACTGACTACTTCAACAATGAATGATTCGTTCTATGGAAAAGCTTTAAGTGATTAACTCATGTCCTCTCATCAAGTTAATCTCCCCTAAACCATAGCAGATGCCATGAAAGATTAACTCATGTCCTCTCATCAAGTTAACTCATGGTCATTCACTATAGCCGAGGATGAAACCCACGTAACGCTTATCTCAGGACTAGTGTCGGAAATCAGGCAACAAACCGACACATGAGCTCATAGCCTGTATAGGACTAGACATGCATCATATTTGTTTGTGCATATTTGTTTATGATTGCGTTTTCTATGATTGTGTGTGCTTGTGATTGGATTCTATGTTCTATAATTGTTGAATTGGATGGTACTTTGTCGACTGTTGTTGCTGACCAAGTATATATAAAATGAATATAACTATACACCCCGATCCTACTAAGAACTCCCCAGTTCTTACCCCCTATTTTCACCCCCTTTCAGCTACAGGTGCGAAGGCTTATTGCGAAGCTGTGGGAGCACAGAAGAATATGTTTACGAGTTGAGTTATTAGAATCTATTTTCCTCTCGCCATGCTAATTAGAGTTTCATTCAGAGGGGTAGGTTATGTAATTGCTTTTGTATGTAATACTACATTGTATTATCAATATTAAGTATGTGAATATGTGGTTGTTTGTTTTTACTAAAACCATCGATAGATTTATGCGTAAAGGCTCAATATTAAATAGATAATAAAAGGAATTAGGTTAGTAATGCCTTTTGGTACGATCATGAGGTGCTAAAAGTTAGGGTGTTACATTATGGTATCAGAGCAGTTCATTCCTGTTAGAGCCTTGGGAATGGACTGACTATGCTTCACTGCATACTTTGAGTGTCTGTCATGCAGTAGTAGGACTTGTCCTAATCACAAGAGTTTAAGTTTCACATGCATGATTGTCTATTGATTAATGATGTTAGTCGACCGTTGCATCTCTCATGGTATTAGGTCTGGCCAACTTAATACTAATGATTTATGTATATAGAAGCACTAATGGATTATCATAGACGAAATTGAAGTAATAGGTAACGTGAATCACGAAGTTTTGGAGACGTTAGAGGTTACTTTTGAGGGTTTACGCCATGTCAAAGTATGATCTTTGTTCGTACCGTGTAACTCAGTGCTCTATTTTCCTCTTTTATCATTTGCATTGGAGTTTCTTGCTTCAGATTTTCCTTTTGGAATATGATTTGACTATATTTCAACCATTCTTTATCGCTCTTGTATATGTCCGCTCGTTTTTAATCCTAACTATTCATTTGATATATTCATCCTTGATATTGCTCATACTCCACTTTATGAACCATGTGTTCTTTGATTTGGCTTTGAACTTGGTTTCTATTAATAATGATTCTTAAGCCTTTGAAGATGTTAGATGTTCTTTCTTGATTAGTTTGCACCAAAATATGTACTTTTACCGTGCCACGTGATAGACATATTGTTTATTCATTTATTTTTCATCTCTTTCGCCCCTTGTTTCAATTCTTTTCGAAACCATATTTGATTACCCATCCTTATCATTATTTGTACACTTCTTCATAAATTCTGTACCTTTCAATCTGACCATGAATTTATTCTAATTTAACACATAATCCTTAAACCTTGAGAGATTTGAAACCTTAAGAGTTACGATTCGTAGCAAGCTAATTATGTGATTGATCCTTCTGCTTCGCATTCTGAAACATATGTGCTTACTGCCCAGATTACAACCTTTGACTTTGTATTCCTCTACATGAATGATATAATCCCTCGATAAAAATTTCGAACTTGTTTCGATACGATAAACTATTTCTAGTACTTTTTTTCAGAAGTTCTTATTTTGAAATCTTCTTTGAAGAGAGTTTTGTTTTGATTCTTTTTCTATATGATCCTATCTGTTCACTCAAATCTTTTCGTGTATTCATCCTTCATGTTGATTTTATTTTTCCTGTGAATCTGGTTTCTTTTTCGTAGATTTTGAATTTATTTTATTGTATCAATTTTCGAGGACAAAAATTTTTATAAGTTGGGTAGGATGTGGCACCCCAAATTTTTGAAAATTAAATAACGAGTTATTCATGATTTATTATTTTATTTAAAGAAACTTATTTTTCTAAAAGTAATTAAATTAAATTTTATGATACTTTGAGTTTAAAATCCATTAGAATTTTTAAATAATTTTTATTATAATAAAATAGTTCGAAAAAGATAAAAAAAATTGTTATTATTATTATTATATGTATACCTATTGGCCGAAGCCATTAAGGAAGCAAAACAAAAAAATGAAAACTTGGCTTATATATATATATATATATATATATATATGACCATGGATCACATGGAACTAATGTTCTAAAAACGAACCGGAAGCCGTTAGTAAATATGGTTCGAACAAGATGACAAAATCGCAGGATTTGAAAACCAAAGTTGGCCTACTAAACTGGTTGGGAACTGATCGGTCGAACCGAATCGTGACCTGGCCGGTTTTTGAAATTTTCCCCCAAACGCCGCGTTTTGCATGCTGAAGAGCCAAAAGGAACCAACCCTAGTCAGTAGTCACAGAGGCACACAAATCTCACCCCTCTCCTCTCTCGAGCCTCCACTCTCACCTCTCATGTTTCCAGTCTCCATTCTCACTATCCGTTGAGCCACTGCCACTTCCGTCCAGCCACCGCCGCCATCGCAACATCCGTTGAGCCAACGTTAGCCAGTTCTATTCGCGCAGCCACCGCCAGCACTAGTTTCCGTCGCGCAGTGTCCTCCCGCCGACGTCAGCTTTGTTCGACACTTCCGTCGTGCCACTGTCCCCACCACCTCTGCATTTTTCCAGGTTTCTAGCTTCTAACCCTAGGATTACACTCTGTTGATTGTAATAATAATTGTTGAAGCATGATTAATTCATTTAATTGTTGAAGCTGATTGCTAGTTATTAGAATATTTTTCAGAAATTGTTTGTAATGTTCTTGACATCAAAAGTGATTACTTGTTGGTTCTAAATTTTGTTGTCGATTGCTTGAGCCTTGAAGCATGAATAATTGTTAAAGCTGATTGCTAGTTATTAGAATATTTTTCAGACACTATTTGAAATGTTCTTCACATCAAGAGTGATTAATTGTTTGTTCCAAATCTTGTTTTTGATTGCTTAAAGCATGATTAATTGTTGAAACTGATTGCTTGAAGGGTGAAGCATGATTATTTATTGATAGATTTATTTTTTTTCTTGTCTCTGTTTCCAGGAAATCATTCAGCTATCCTTTTTCTCTGAACCTGATGGCACAGTGATTAGAAATGGCTCCTTTAAATCGTCATTCTTATTTCCAGGGTATGAATGGGTTTCTATTCCTTCATAACTACCTACATTTGTATGTTTTCTTTTGTTGTCATGTTGACTTTTGTTTATTGATAGTATAAAAGAAGGATTTTATCTGGGTCCACCACCGAAAGATAAGCTTCCCAAGGTTTGTAATATTTGTGCAAAATTTTACACAAGGTTCTGTATTGTTAGGGGCAATTTTGTATGGAAAACTGTCATTTCTGAGGGGGAAAATAAAAATTCAGAAAAGCACCCTGCATCATATCAACTAATAATACACAAGGTTTTGTATTGTTAGTGATTAAATGTTTGTTCTAAACCCTACTGCTGTTGTTTTTAAATTTATGAGTATGCTATTTTTGAATTTTTGTTGATAGATTTATTGATTTCAAAATTTAGGGTGATTCATGAAATTGAGAATTGGATTGTTGGTACTTCTCTATATGTATAATTGTTCTATGTCTTGGTACTGAGTCTCACAAATATTCTCAATTACTTACAGCTATGGTTTCCTTCTTGAATGAAATTTTATTTTTCCAAAAGAAATCATAGAGGATTAGGGTTGTGGACTTTTTAATTGAGTGATGAGTGTAAAGCTGAAAATGATGATGACAAAAGTGCTTGGAAACATATATTTTAAGAGTGTTTTAAAAAAACTTTTGAGTTTGTAAATTGATAAGATCATATAGTTTTGGTGTGTGTATTTATATTTTATTTATTATTTTATTATAAAACGATTTTTCCGATTCAACCACAGTTGAACCGATTAAACCTATAAACCAGTGAATTAGTAGCTAAAGTAGTTCGATGACCGGTTCGATTTTCAGAACCTTGCATGGAACCATGACACCTCAATTATCAAGCCTAATTCTCCTCCTTTGATCATAATCATTCATCAAGGCCGAATCATTAGGAAAAGAAAAGAAAGAAGCGGGTAACGTGGCTAATGGATACATATATATAAAAGAATAATATATATTAAAAAAATATAGAAATATAAAAAGAAATATATAAATAAGATATTATATAGATATCTTTCTATTAAAGATATATTCTATTAAAGATATATCAATATACTAGATATCTTTCGTTAATTTTAACTAAAATATTTTCAAATTATATTACTCTAATATATATTAGAAAATATAGAACACGGAGCTTGCTGATTATATCAAAAGTAAGTAAAGGGTAACATTTATTTTCCTATGGATAAGGACACCATCGCCGACATAATAACCTCTATACGAAATGCTGACATGAATGAAAGAGGAACGGTTCTAATACCATCTACTAATATTACTGAAAACATTGCTAAAATGCTTTTACGAGAGGGTTTTATTGAAGACGTAAGAAAACATAGGAAATATATATATATATATATATATATATATATATATATATATAATGTGACATATCTATTCTTAATATATAAAAGTAGATACATAAGTTTACCCACATTACTTTTAAAATATCTTTTACTTGCTACTAATGCCATGTCAGCAACATCGCTTACTTAGCAAAATATTAGAATCAACCACTCTATTTTTGCCAAATCAACTATTATTTCAAAATCAGCAAAAAAAAAAAAATACAAAAACTTGTAATCAAATTTGTAACCTACAAAGACATTGAATCCATATCCCTATATTTATTATATCACACCGTTATAAACAATACAATAAATTTACAACTCTAATAATTAATTTATTAATTTCTATAAATAACTCATTAGATATAATAAACATTCATATTACAAAATGTAATAATAATATTATTAATCATCATAAATTTTACGTTACAAATATTCAAATTCCATACCACTTGAACTACGTATATAAAGTCTCTTATCACTATTCCTTCAAATGACATCAAATTTAGCATAAAAAAAATTATTTTCGAACTATACAACATCTCAAACTTACTCAATGGAGCATCATTCTTTGGACAATATCACCAAACAAAAAGACAATCGCTTTATCAAAGTTTGCATGGTTCATCTATGGAAAACATTAACACCCACAAATGAAGAAGAGTTTCTTTGCTTAGAAATTATTATATTAGATGAAAAGGAACAAAACAAACATATTTATTATATTTTTAAATAGAATTTACGAAAAAATACTTTAATTATTTTTGCTTTTTATACTTTTTATATTATTTTATAATACTTTATATATAATTGAATTTTATACTTTTTATATACTTTTTTTTAATATGCTGTTGATAAATCACTATTTTATGGTTTACCTTGTGCTCAATTAAGTGGTTTTTATCAAGTCTTTGCACACTTATTCATATGATTTGCATGATTTTACAATTCCTTCCTAATTTTGTTCTATGATTGAAAACTTGCTTCCTAAGTCTTTAAATTGTGTATTTTAATGTCCTTTTATACCATTCGATGCCGTGATCTGTGTGTTCAGTGTTTTTAGGCTTTATAGGGCAGGAATGGCTTAGAGGATGGAGAGGAAGCTTGCAAAAAATAGAAGGAACACAAGAAATAAAGGAGACAACCAGCGAGCAACGACACGCACGCATAGCTCACGCGTGCGCGTGATTTGGAGAAATTCACAGCGACGCATGCGTGTACCTGACGCGTACGCGTGAAAGGCAAAAAAGCATGGCGACGCGTGCGCGTACCTAATGTATATGCGTGACACGCGAAGAAGACCATTGACGCGTACGCGTGACTGACGCGTACACGTGATATGCGCTACCTGCAGAAAACGCAGAAAATGATGGGGGCGATTTTGGGCTGAGTTTGGACCCAGTTTTTGGCCCAGAAACGCAGACTAAAGCCAGAGGACAAGCAGGGACTCAATAGACATTCATACATACTTCTCATTATTCACAATTGAGGTTTTAGGTGTAGTTTCTAGAGAGAGGGGCTCTCTCCTCTCTCTAGGTTTTAGGATTTCTCTTAGTTTTAGGTTTATTTCTTCTCAATTCCAGGTTCAATGTTCCTTTAATTTAGTTTCTCTTCTACTTTTATTTGTCTTAGCATTCTAGTTTATCTATTTCCCCTATTGATTACTTTATGTTGCTATTTAGTTTATGAACTCCATGTTAGATTCAATTTCTATTTAATGCAATTTGAGGTATTTCAGATTTATGATGGCTTTCTTCAATTTATATTATTGATGCTTTCAATTTAAGTTAGATTTTATCCTTTTGGCTTTGGTTGAGTAATTGGTAACACTTGAGTTATCAAACTCCTTTGTTGATTGATTATTGGAATTTGCTGGTTGATTTGGATCCCTCTAAAGCTAGTCTTTCCTTTAGGAGTTGACTAGGACTTGAGGAATCAAATTGATTAGTCCACTTGACTTTCCTTTATTCGGTAAGGGTTAACTAAGTGGGAGCAATGAACAATTCTCATCACAATTGATAAGGATAACTAGGATAGGACTTCTAGTTCTCATACCTTGCCAAGAGCTTTATTAGTTATTAATTTCATTCTTGCAATTTACTTTTCCTATTTCCTATTTAAAAACCCCAAAAAGATACTTTTCCATAACCAATAATAACTACACCTCCCTGCAATTCCTTGAGAGACGACCCGAGGTTTAAATACTTCGGTTTATTTTTATTGGGTTTGCTTAAGTGACAACCAAATTTTTGTATGAAAGGATTATTGTTAGTTTAGAAACTATACTTGCAATGAGAATTTATTGTGAATTCTTTACTAACAAAAATCTGTTCGTCAAAATGGCGTCGTTGCCGGTGAATTACAAACATGTGCCTTATTATTGGTTATTGTAAATATTTACTTTTTCTTGTTTATGTGTTTTCTGCTTTTTATTTTCTTTAGCTACTATGAACTCTCACCCATTTGGCTACGAGTTTAGTTCAAATTATGTTGCAGGGAATGGGTGCTATAATGAGAATAGGCATCAAGGTTGGGACAATCAAAGATGGGAGGATACACAAGGATTTGATCAACCCTCTTGGCAACAACTCCCTCCAATGCGCTATAACCAGCAACCATTCTGTGATGCATACCAGGACAACAGCTATGGTGGACCTTTTCGTGACAATCAACCTCCACTAAATCACTATGGTCAAGAGCCATTTCAGGGTGCGTACCAAGATGATGAATATGGTGGACCCCTTGTAGTTACCAACAAGCCCCATCATATACTTATGAACCACCTCCTCAACGTAATTTTGACCCACCACACTCACAAGTCCCTTACCACCAAACACCCCCACATGACCCTAATCCTTACCCACCATACCAAGAGGCTTGTAAGCCATACTTAGAACCACCACCTCAATATACGCCATCTCCACATCCTTATCAAGAAGAACCACCTCCGTATTATGAGCCCTTTCTCCCAACAAATGAACCCTCCTATCCACCCCAACCCCCATTGGATAACAACACACTCTCTAATATCATTGATCTCACCTCTAAACTCCAATATCTTATATCCCGCAGGGACCAACCCTCTACCTCCAATATTCAACCCTCAAGCTTTAGTGCACCACCACCCTCTGTGTAAGAATACCCATATCCATCAATCCAAGAGCGACATAATCCCAATGATGCTACTGACCCAGAACAAGAAAGAAGGGATCGTCTCAGGGACGCAATGGATCAGTTACACGCGGCCTTATTTCCAGAGGAGCAAGAGGAGGCCCAAAATGTGGAGGTAGGAGAGACCCGTGAAGATGAAAGAGTAGTTGAAAGGAGTTGTCATGGAAAGGAAATCATCAAGGAGGAGTACGATTTTATACTAAAACAACTGGACGAAGCAGTAATTATTAAAGAGGAAGAAGTGGTTGCAGACTTAGGAGATGCTGAACCTCCATGGGAAACTCAAGTCATAGAGCCTCCTTCCAAGACATTTGAATTTGATGTTCAGGAGGGCGTACAACCTCCAGGGCATATCATGGTTGAAGACTTGGAGGAGGTTGATCATAAGATGGATTCAATCATTGATGAATTCTTACCTACAATTGAATCCTCTCCCACTAGACTGGACATGGAGATTAAAAAAGAAGAAGCACAAACTCCCATGCCCTTGGTAAGCAATGAAGAAGAGATGGAATTGGAAGAAAGCTACCAAGAGGAAGAGATTGAAATAGAAGAAGCTTGCAAAGAGGTGGAAGTTGTCAAGAAAGAGCTTAAGGGAACGGAGCTTGAAATCACCTTGCCAAAGCTGTTGGAGACCTCTCCCCCAAAGCCATTACTATCCAATACAACATTCAAGTGGATAAAATTCTTATCCTTGACCTTTACTTTCCCACTTGAATATGGATTACTTGAGACAGATGGTCAGCTTAGAGCTCTTTGTGGCTTTAAGAGTGAGAGGGAGATGGTTAGTGGTTGGCAACACAATCTTAGGTTCGTTGTGGTTGGGAGCTCAAAGTCTAAATGCAAGAGTTGGTGTAGAGGTCGAACGAATGGGTTTAGGAAGTTGTTTGGATGCTTTAGTGAGAATTTGGATTGCTTACCACCTGGATGGAATCATGATGATCAACTTGAAGACGGGTGTAGAATCAAGATTTGGAATCCAGGAGTATATGAGGATCAATTTTGGGAGGTCAAAGCTTGTGAAAAACTCCAACAAAGCTTGGGGAATTTACTTGGAATAGATAGAGCTTTATGGAAGTCCAAGCATTGGTGGAAGTTTCAAGATGAGTTCAAGCACAAGCCACCATGACAAGGAGCTCACCAAATGTCCAACTTAAGGACTTTAACTAAAGGTGCTAGGTAGGAGACAACCCACCATGGTATAATCGTCCCTTTTCATTCCTAGTTTTATTTTATTTTGTTTTCCACAGTATTCACTCATAATTTCTGCATAATCATCTACATTCTTCATTCTGTATTTTGCATTCTGCATAAAAAATAAAATAAAAAAAGAAAGGGGGGATCGACGCGCAAGCATCCACGACGCGCGTGTGTTGTATGTATATGCGCCAATGAACAGAGAGTTGTGTGAGAGACGCGCGGGAGGCATGCCGGGCGCACAAGCTAACCCACGCGTACGCGTGCTGCACGCATACACGTCCCCTGCGTTTTTGCCAATCCACGCGTAAGCGTCCCTGACGCGTACGCGTGGGATTGCAAATCGGCGTAAACAGGTGCTTGAACAGAGAGTTATGATGCCATGATGCTGGAGCCGCGCGGGTTCTCACGCGCACGCATCCCTGACGCATACACGTTGCATGGCGAATACAGTTTTCACGCGCACGTGTGCCCTGCACGCGCGTCATGTCCCGTTTTTCATTCCTTTCTCCTTTCTTCTCCCTTTTCTCCTTCTTTCTTCCTCCTTTCTCACTTTCTTCTTCTTCATCTCTTTAACTTCTCATCCTTATTCTCTTTCATTCTATTTTCTTTATTACATTTGCATACTTTTATTCATTGCACTTTCCTCTTGTGCATGTTTTATTTTCTTTTCTAAGTTTATTATTTTACCATTGGTGTTAAATGTTCTTATTCAACTGTTGTATCTTTTCTGGTATTATTTTGGTGCTTAGTGACTTTTTTTACACTGTTGGATAATATTATTTTAGTCAATGCTAATCTTTTATGATACTTGTATTACTTTTGCATTGACATGAGTTTATATTGTCTTTCATTACCTACTATCTCTTCCCCATTGTTGTAATTTTTGCACTATTGATATGCCATTTGCTTCTACTGTTCTCTCACTTGCATGTTGTAGCTACCATGTAATTGAGACTCTCATTATTTGGCATCAATCCGACCATATTTTATTTGTTTTCTATCTTTGTCTTTGGGTTTCTTTTCTTCTATTCTCTCTTCTTTCAGGATGGCCACCGGGAAGAGAACCGGAAGACGTTTACATGGGGTAACAGACAAGTTCATACGCACATCCTTTGGAGAAACACATCAGTTGGAACAACCCGTCCACTTACAAATCTTAGCATGCACCAAGGACGGTGCAATCTTTAAGTGTGGGGAGGTCGATACCGATCTCCATGGGTTAGTTATATTCTTCTCAACACCAATGTCTTATTTTCTTTATTAGTTCATTGTTGCATTTACATGTTTGATTGCATGTTTTGTTGATTTTGTGCATGTTCTTCTACCAATACTTGGTTAAAGTAATGAGTTTCTTTTCAAGACCCTATTTTATAATATTTCACTAATTTAAATTGAAAATTTTTGTTAAACTTGTCTGAAGATTGTAAATTGGAACATGGTTTTTGAGCTAAGAACACACAACCGTGAGATTTTGAGCTTAATTACATGGTTATACTATTTAACCATAATATCTTATTCTTGTATGTTTTCTTCTCTATGATTGCAATCTTTACTTTGTTCCATTCTATATGTCCATTGTTTAGTGTATTTACATGATTGCATATGATTGAGGCCATCATTTGTTATTAGCTCACTTATCCCAAATAGCCTACCCTTTCAATCACCTTTGTTTGCCACCTTGAGCCTTTTAATCCCCTTTGTTCTATATTTTACCACATCACTAGTCTTAAGAAAAAAAATTAATTATCCTAATTGAATCTTTAGTTAGCTTAAGATAGAGATTGTGTATCAATTAAGTGTGGGGAACTGTGGGAACTTGGGTTGATGAAAGTGTACAGTGTTTCATTGATAAAATATTGGAAATTTAGGAACCTACTCATGTGAGACCAGAAAAAAAATCCATGTGCATTGATATGTTATGTTTACTTTTATATTTTTAATTAAAAATAAATAAATAAATAAATAAATAAAAAGAGAAAAACCAAAAATATTCAAATAATTAAGTAAATAAGTGAATAAGGAGACAAAATTACCCCAATTTTAAGTTTAATAAAAGATCAATGCATATGTGATAAAATTAAAGAGAATTTGGTACATGAGTATGTGATGCAAAAGTGGAAATGTTGGGTGGCTAGGCATGATTTTAGAATTACATAGAGTGTGTGTATGTTAGGTGAAAGCTTAGGTTAGTCAAAGATTCATATTATAGCTCACTTGGCCATACATATATCCTCACCCTTACCTTAGCCCCGTTACAACCCTGAAAAGACCTCATGATGTTTGCATTGGTATACTAAATAATTGTTGATTGGTTAGATGAAAAACAAAGTTTAGAAAGCATGACTAGAGAAGAGTAGAGTGAATTAACCCTAGACACTTGAGAGATTAGAGCGCATATACACTACCAGTGATGGTTCAATGCTTGATTCTATATTCCCTGATTTCATGAGCTATCTTCTTACAAGTTTACTTGTTTTTATTGTATGATTTGAATTGGTGAAATTTGAATTATATTTGTCTTGGAGAACTTGTTTACTTTTAACCAACTGGACAGAAGCATCTTAGCATATAGCTGCATTCATATATAGGTTGCATTGCATGAGTCCTACTTTTCCCCATTCATTCTTTCTATCTCCTTGAGCTTAGCATGAGGACATGCTAATGTTTAAGTGTGAGGAGTTTGATAAACCACTATTTTATGGTTTATATTGTGCTCAATTGAGTGGTTTTTATCAAGTCTTTGTACACTTATTCATATGATTTGCATGATTTTACAATTCCTTCCTAATTTTGTTCTATGATTGAAAACTTGCTTCCTAAGTCTTTAAATTGTGTATTTTAATGTCCTTTTATACCATTCGATGCCGTGATCTGTGTGTTCAGTATTTTCAGACTTTATAGGGCAAGAATGGCTTAGAGGATAGAAAGGAAGCTTGCAAAAAATGGAAGGAACACAAGAAATAAAGGAGACAACCAGCGAGCATCGACGCGCACGAATGGCTCACACGTGAACGTGATTTGGAGAAATTCACAGCGACGCGTGCACGTACTTGACGCGTACGTGTGAAAGGCGAAAAAGCATGGCGACGTGTACACGTACCTGACGCGTACGCGTGACACGCGAAGAAGACCATCGACGCGTACGCGTGACTGACGCGTACGTGTGATATGCGCTACCTACAAAAAATGCAGAAAATGCTGGGGCGATTTTGGGCTGAGTTTGGACCCAGTTTTCGGCCCAGAAACGCAGACTAAAGCCAGGGGACAAGCAGGGACTCAATAAACATTCATACATACTTCTCATTATTCACAATTGAGGTTTTAGGTGTAGTTTCTAGAGAGAGAGGCTCTCTCCTCTCTCTAGGTTTTAGGATTTCTCTTAGTTTTAGGTTTATTTCTTCTCAATTCCAGGTTCAATGTTCCTTTAATTTAGTTTCTCTTCTACTTTTATTTGTCTTAGCATTCTAGTTTATCTATTTCCCCTATTGATTACTTTATGTTGCTATTTAGTTTATGAACTCCATGTTAGATTCAATTTCTATTTAATGCAATTTGAGGTATTTTAGATTTATGATTACTTTCTTCAATTTATATTATTGATGCTTTAAATTTAAGTTAGATTTTTATCCTTTTGGATTTGGTTGAGTAATTGGTGACACTTAAGTTATCAAACTCCTTTGTTGATTGATGATTGGAATTTACTGGTTGATTTGGATCCCTCTAAAGCTAGTATTTCCTTAGGAGTTGACTAGGACTTGAGGAATCAAATTGATTAGTCCACTTAACTTTCCTTTATTCGGTAAGGGTTAACTAAGTGGGAGCAATGAACAATTTTCATCACAATTGATAAGGATAACTAGGATAGGATTCTAGTTCTCATACCTTGCCAAGAGCTTTATTAGTTATTAATTTCATTCTTGCAATTTACTTTTCCTATTTCCTATTTAAAAACCCCAAAAAGATACTTTTCCGTAACCAATAATAACTACACCTCCCTATAATTCCTTGAGAGACGACTCGAGGTTTAAATACTTCGGTTTATTTTTATTGGGTTTGCTTAAGTGACAACCAAATTTTTGTATGAAAGGATTATTGTTAGTTTAGAAACTATACTTGTAACGAGAATTTATTGTGAATTCTTTACTAACAAAAATTCGTTCGTCAGCTGTTCATTGTTCCTTTTTAACTAATTATTAACTATGATTTACTAACACGGCAGGGAACACATCTTCATATAATTGTGAAGAGAAATATGAAAAACCAATTCAAACATTTGTTATAAGAAAGAAAAGTCTATACTATAAAAAATTTAAAAATAGAAAATGCAAATGATTTGTATAGGCCAATTAAAGGTATAATGAAAGCAAATTTTTTACTCACAACTGTTGTGAAAGAAATTAAAGATCCAATTATGAACATTTTCCAAGACTATTTTGAATTTGCATCACTTGAGACATTGTCTGACAGAGTGGGTCAAAGAAAAATACTAACAGGTAATTTTATTTTATACTATTTCAATTATTCTTATTAAAAATAACTTATTAAAAAAATATATACACATTTTTGTTCTTTTTATTGTAGATGTTATTGGAAAACTACATCAAAAGATTAAGAAGAAAGAAAACCATATAAATTCAAGACACATCTTCGAAAGAAAAACATACATGCAAAGATGGAACAAACAATATAATAGAAAGTGCATACAACTCAACAATTCATAAAAAACATGCCTTCACAAGAACCTATGATAGAAAGAAGAAAGCAACAATTCTAACAATAGACTAAGTCCATCAACTAAAACAAATGCAAAAATCAAACCACCAAATAAAAATGTTACTTTGTACAACTCCAACATTCAAATCTCTTGTACGACAAATTATTTTAAACGAAACACCTTTCAAATTTAACTTTAGTTTACACATATCTAATTTAATTCTACAAAATATAACTATTTTTATATTTATTATATATTATCATTAATTTATCGTCCGCGTATTGCGCGGGTCTCATTATAGTATTTACAATTTTTCTTAACCACCACCATCATCTTTCATTCTTCCTAATGAATCATTGAACCAAAAGTCAAGGAAATAAGAAAAAGAGAAGTGACCGAGTGAGGGAGAGAAACCGTGACTCCCTTTGACTTTCCAGCTTTGATTTCTTGTGATCTGTAACTCCAATAAAAAATTTAATCCGATAAAAGTGTTCGTATCCTCCTCTTCTACACGTTGACATCACTTTTGTTTGATAGAAGTTGACGGTGACGTAGTTTCTCTTCTCTTTGAGTTTGACCAATTGGAATTCTAGGAAGTATAGATGATTTTTGACATTTTCTTCCTTAGCGGCTCGGTCAGAAAGCTTCTCTGGAGCTTTCGTTGTTTTGATTTTGTACAGAGGTAGGGTTTGGTAACTTTATAATAATTAAATGTGAATTTGATAAGTGAATATTGATTTGGTTGATTATTGTTTGAGTTTGAATGTGTTTATGTTAAATTATTATTGTTTCTTGTTATTTGTTGGTTTGGCTACGAGGAATAGTTCAACTGTAGTTGTTTTAATGGTTTTGAGACTGTTGTGATGTGGTATTTTGAAAAAATTGATGAGATTCGGTGGTTAAAAGATTAAATTAAAAGTTGAGAAAAATTGGTAATCGAAAGACTAAAAAATGGATTAAAATACAAGTAATGTTTTGAAAGGGAAAGGCTAAGGATTTCGATTTTGGTATAAGAGAAAGTTTAATATTAAAACCTTATTTTTGAAGGATAACATTGTATTTGTGTATAAAAATTGAAGTACAATTTGTAATTATATAAGTTTTTGGATATTATTGGTAGTAAATAAAGTTCAAGGTTATTTTTATAAATATGAAAATAAGCAAGGGTCCAAATATAATTTTATAAAATATTGAGGTTAAAAATAGAATATTAAAAGATTTGTGATTTAGAAAATAATTAATAAAAGTTTAAAAAATAAAGTTTTATAAGCTAAGGTTTAAGAAAAAGATATATATATATTATATATTTATTATTTAAAATATCTTATTTATATTATTTTTATTATTATTTTATTAAGAATATTATCTAGTAAAGATATTATTAATATTATTATAAGTCAGAGAAGAGCAAACAGAGTGGTCTTAAAAGTTTTAGAGGACGCAGACTTAATTAGAGTATTTTATAATTCTTTTTCATAAGACATTTAGGGAAAGGTGAGGAAAGAATGTGAAGTTGAGTTATGATAAAGAATTAAAAGATTGAAGAAAAGAAGAAAGAAAAAAAAAAGACGTAAGAAAATAAAAGAGAAAGATGAAAAGGAAAAGAAAAGAACAAAAAGAGAATCACGTAATAAGTAAAAGGATCTCTGCCATAGAAAAGCAGAGAGCAGTGATGAAAAGAACGTATTAAGTAAAAGGATCTCTGCCACAGAAGAGCAAAGAGCAGCGACTGAAAGGATTTTAACGAACGTCTGCCACAGTAGAGCAGATAGAAAAGAATGTATTAACTAAAGGGATCTCTACCGCGGTAGAGTAGAGAGCAAAGATTAAAAAGAAATTGAGTGCTGTTTGGGCCTTGGTGCCAAGTGTCTAGTGAGGACGGCGATGCGTAACATTCACTTGATACTATAGGGATGACTCAGTAAAGACGGCGATGCGTAACGCTCATGGAGGGGACGTTGGCTGAGATAAGGACGGCAGTACGAATTGCTTATCTCAGGACCAATGTCGGGAATCAGGCAACAAACACTACAAGAAACATCGTTAAAATCGACGGCAAAATCGACGGCTAAGCCGTCGATAATATTAAATTTCGACGGCAAAATGGACGCGGGAGGTGGTCGCTATTAAGCTTGTCGATTTTTTAAAATTCTAATAAAATCGACGGTTTGCCTTGTCGTCGATAATAATGTAATAAAATCGACAGCTCTTTCATCTATAATATGATTTTGAAAATTCTACATACTTACTGAAATCGACAACGTTGCCGTCGATTTTATATAATAAAATCGACGGTACTTATGTCGATATTTGTTTCAAATAAATTGACAACCGTTTTGCCAATAATATGCTTAGTAAAATTGACAACACTGCTATCGATATTTGATTCAATAAAATCGACAACAGCTTCGTCTAAAATATGCTTAATAAAATCGACAGCACTGCCGTAGATATTTGATTCAATAAAATCGACAACAGCTTCGTCTAAAATATGCTTAATAAAATCGATAGCACTGCCGTCGATATTTGATTCAATAAAATCGACACAGTTGCCGTCGATTTTAATAGTTATATGTTTTAATTATTTTTTTATTTGAAAAATAGTAAACAATTAATGCAAATAAACTTTTAAATATATAAATAAAATTTATACAGAATATTAGATAACAAGACAAATAAACTTTTAAATATAAATATAAAATTTATACTAAATATTAGATAATGAGTTTACAAACTTATCAAAGTAATAAATAATCCTCTAACATAAAAACTCAAGATAAGATAAATAACTAAATTTAGACTTATATTCATTTAAATTGCAATCTACTAATAATACAAAATATTTAAAGTAAAGTAATTAAATAGCTTGGATCACTCTGCACACCATGTGAGGTAGTGTTGGAAGGTTCATTGGCTTGTTGAGTGCATGATCTTGGCACACCCGGAGTAGGCATCATGTGAATCTGAATCTCCGTCTCTACCAACCATATCCTGTACACATTTTATTAAAAGGTAAAATAGAAAATTAAAGAAAATTTATTAAAATGACATTCTTTAACAATTCATAATATATTCAGATACATACCGTAACTAAACTTGTGATCTGTCAAATTCAGGAGGCAAGTACATATGCTTTATATAAAGGACCATTAAAAGGAAAAGTGATCTGTCAGGTAAACACTAGTGTCAGAGTCCAAGAGGAGAAACAGACTTCACAAATAAGCTGAAATGGATTTATCAATCATCCAATATATTTCTTAAAGTCAACCAATAAGAAAACAAAGAAATAACAAGAATGCTTTAGTAGCCTACATCATCTTAAACTACAATGAGTTCAGGATTTTTATACCATTTTTTATTCTTCTGAAAGATGCTGTCGAACAAATGTGTTTTCAAAAATGCATGTCCTAGCAAGTTTCATTATTTGTTTCGAAATACTTGCAATAGTTTGCTTGATTTCTTCCTGAGCAATCTTAATATGTTCCATGTGAGAGGCTTATTTGTTTGCTAATTTAGTATGAGATTATAGATTTTACTTAACCAAGACCACACAGTCATAAACTTCACCACCAAATTTGTAATATTACTGCATATAAAGCCTTAAACTTATATCAATCATATAAATTTAGCTTAAATTGATTTCTACCTTGCCCTTCTGTTCTGAAACCATATAGTAACTTGCCTTGGCTGCAATCCAAGATCTCTTGCTAGCTGAATCTTCTTCTTTGGCTCAAGCTTGGACTCTGACTCAAATATGCATCTAATTTGCTCATCACTAAACCTTCTCTTGTTCTCTATCTTGCTCTTTTTCTTCTTAGAATTTTTGTTCTGTGGTAGTGCTACTTCTGAACATGTGAAACTTTCAACATTCTTCCCTTTAGATGCTTGAATAAACTCATCATCACCATCCATCATATATGCCTAGTGGGTTCAAAATGGATGAGGATTTTAATTTCAAAGTCTATGGAATTGGAATTATTGGTTAGAAATAGACAAATATGTTTGTCACCAACATAGAAAATATGATAAAAAAATATAGTTTTAAAAGACTAGTGGGGGGATCAAGTGCAAAATATATAGCAATAAAGAAAGCATGTTATGTTTATATATATATATATATATATATATATATATATATATATATATATATATATATATATATATATATATATATATATATATATATGTATATGGGAAGGTTATTGTTGGAACTTGCAAATGAAGGATCATATGGACCTATGGGATTAGATACCGTGTGGCTCTTGATGTCTTTGGTTCTCTGTAGGAAGAAATTACACGTGATAACCTATTTTTATGATATTTTTTATTAAAAGAAATAAAGAAGCAATGTTAAAGAAGCAAACCTTTTATGGTAATGATAGCAACTTCCGTAGACGTTAATACTAAATAGTTTTGAATGAAGACTAAGCTAAGCTGCATCTTCTTAGTGTTACTAGCCATGTTTGGATTCTTTACTCTTACACCTCCCTTAAGTCTACTAGCCATGTTTGAATTGTCTTAACTCATCCTAAAGAAAAAAAAAACATAAAATCACATTTAAACAAAAACAAAAAATAATTTGTGCTCTGTTTAGACTGCAAGATCGTTTTATAAAATATAATTTTTATACCATATTGACAGTAGGACCTGTTAGCAATGAACATATTGACAGTAGCACCTGCATAAAATCATTAGCTTTAACAATAAGCATTTATACAACATATCATATCATGAAACCATGTTAAATATAATTATTATATTTAAGAACCCTTATAATTATTATATTTAAGAACCCAGAAAGAGTTATTAGTTTCTTCATTAGTATGTTGTTCTGATATTACTGATGTGGAAGGATGAGATAAAAATTATAGAGAATAGCATCTATATATATATATATATATATATATATATATATATATATATATATATATATATATGAGTTTAGAGTGACTAATTATACAAGACATGACTCTAGAAATTTCTCAGTTATTTTTCTAACAATTTATTGCTTGTGTTGATCAACTTAGTGCTGTGAGAAGAAATTTAAAAAAAAAAGCAGTTTAATTTTTTGCATAATAAAGTTTCATTACAAAGTAATTAAGCTTTTTCCCCTCCTCCTTACTTTTATGTCTTTCCCTTCCACATTTTCAATCTTATATGATGTTTAATTTGACAGTCAAAACTTTGTTGAATCAAGTTAAACTAGATTGTACCCTAATTAACCCATTGATTTAATTTTAGATCCTTTATTAGCAGGCATGTTATATATATATATACAACCAAACAAAAAGTAACCAAATAATTACATAAAAAAAGATAAAGGAAAGGAATTAAAGAACAAATTTGAACAAAAAGAAAGAAGCAAATGAAAGATAATAGATAGGTGTTTGCACTCACCTTCCTCTGCCTGGCCTGTGCTAAAGCACCTTCAAGCTGTTTCTCAAGATTCTGCAGCTCCTTTATGCTCAATGGTCCAAGATCTTCCCCAAGCAAGTGCCTGTGTTTTACATTGCCAGGTAAATTTTGTAATATAATTTATATATTATGATTTTTGCTAATAAATTCAATTATTACTACTATATGAAATCAATTTAACAATTTTTAAATATCATCTTCGTATAAAAATATCTTCCTGTAAGCAATCATTTAATATTATAACATACATATCCATATTATTAATTTATTATTGAAAGGTAATTAACTTTAAGTGCTTAGGCTGCTGCTGAAGTTGGCAGTAGTTTGTGTTTGAGAGAACACTGCACACTGGATTTCCTATAAGACTGAAATTCAAGAGATTAAACATTTATAATTGTTAATCATCTTCCTAAATCATGCAATTGTTTTCTAACCAGATAATAACATCAATGTGTTCTTGTATTGCGAACGGAGGATTACTAAGGAAATCTAGTCGTCTTGAAGATCAACAAGTTGCAATGGACAAATGTTGTCACCTAAGTCTAATGTATTGTTCAATGCATTGTTCCTCAGTTTCCTGCAATGCAAATAACATCAATTTTTATATAACATAATAAAGGTAGAGTCAAAATAAGGATCTTAGGAACTTACACTTGCTGAATTTGAGGAATGCTAAGGAGCTTTGATGGAAAAGGACCTTCCAAGGATCCAAACTTCACAAATTATAGATAACTATAATACATGAGTTTCCCTTAGTATCTACCTATGCTATACTCATTTCTTTTTGCCTTAAAATACTTTTTACTTGTTTATTATTGTAGTTAATAATCAAGAATTAGCAGGGGATGCCATATAACCCATATTTAAATGGGACTTTCATAATTCCTTAACAAGGATTAATTATGACACATGAATTAGCTTATATTATGATCATTATATTAATTAAACACATAAAGAGTACACAGTACCCAAAGACAAATATTTCAAAAGGGGACCATGATGCATGGACAACTAATAATAAGTAAAAACGATCTCTCTTAAATAAGGCAAAATAGAAATTTCAACTACAATAACCCATCAAACAAATTTGCCACTAAAGTACAACTTCAAGCGAAGTATACAAAGAGACTTTATATTATATTATATATTTATATATCTATACAAGCCTATGAAAATGCAAAACGTGCATCATATGAACCTTGAAGCCAGAATGATGATCGAGTGAGTAAACATTCTTAAACATAATTGTCTCCTAAGTAAGTACAGTAAGGTACTAATAAGTCACTTACCTCTTCTTTTCTTTTGAATGTATCTGTGTTTCCAGATATAAATCCCAATAACAATTTCAACCACCAGAGCAACCACTGAACTGACTATTGGAACAACTAGCACGGCTACATTCACTGCACAGCAAGACAAAAAAAAAAAAGAAAAGAACTATATTCAAGAACCAAGATACAACAGTAAAAAGTATTCAAATTTTCTTCAATCTGGAAGCTGGATCCTTAATTGGAACTGCAATTCACTTACCTTTTGAACTCCAATTTTCTTGTTCCTTGTACCAAAGCAGCAAGTATACAAGAAAAATCCTATTGAAACTAGGAAGTAGGATTAGAGAAGATCTATACTTGATCTTCGTCCTAGATTTTGTGTGACGAATGAGATTTGAGTCTTTTGATTCTCCTTACTTCAGGCTCAATTGTAAAGGACTCAATGCTTCAGGAGATGCAAAAACTATGGTCTCGCTTGAGCTAACCTAAATTATCAATTTCGCAACATATATTATATATTCTCTTCAAATTGAGAGAACACGATATTACAATTAGGTCAAGTTTACACCTGACATAGGAAATTTCCAAATGAAACTGAAGTTGGCTTTGGAAAGAGTTCAGTAATAGTCAGAAAATGATACCTTGTGAGCTTGATTGAGAGAGAGCAGAAAAGGACCAAAGTAGGAGGAGCGACGGCAGCAACAGAGAGAAGGAGCGGCGGCGGCACGAGCAAGAGGAGCGACAGTGGGGAGCAACAGCGGCACGGCAGCAACAGAGCACGCGGCGACGTGAGAAAACGAAGTGACAGCGGTGCAACCGTGACAGCGGCAGCGAAGAGTGAGGGTTGGTGAGGAATGCAGAAAAGAATATGGAGGCTTTGTTCAACTCGGCTGCAGGATCGCTAGAGAGGGAGAGAGTAATTGAGTGCTACTACTTTTGAAATGGTGGGTCGCTGTGTTGCTCCCTTTGACCCAAAATTGTGCTTCTGAACATGGAAGCGGGAAGTGGGCGCGGGATTGTTTTCTTTAGCAATAAAAATCGACGTAGAGTTGTCGATTTTAATTTGAAAAAAAAAGCAACGTTTTTTACTGTCTATTTTATACATTAAATCCACACCATTCATTTAATTTTTGGAAGCAATCTAGACTGTTCCAATTTATCGACGGAACTGTTGTCAATATTTTAAATATAAAAATAGACGACATGGTCGTCGATTTTAAAATAAAAATATTTTCGTCTTCCTCGTTCGCCGACGATATGACGATAGTTTTAACAGGGTTAATGCAGCATAAAAAAAATCGACGATCAGACCGTCGATTTTATTATTTTATTTTTAAATTTTATTTTTTTGAAATATCGACAGCAAGCCGCCGAAATTTATCGATGGGAGAGATAGCCGTCGATTTTTTGCGTCGATAAATACGCTTTTTCTTGTAGTGAAACCGACAGATGAGCTCATGGTTTGTATAGGACTAGACATGCATCATATTTTTTGTGCATATTTGTTTGTGATTGTGTTTTATGTGATTGTGTGTACTTGTGATTGGATTCTATGTTCTATAATTGTTGAATTGGATGGTACTTTGTCGACTTTTGTTGCTGACCAAGTATATATAAAATGAATATTAACTATACACCCGGATCCTATTAAGAACTCTCCAGTTCTTACCCCCTATTTCCACCCCCTTTCAGCTACAGGTACGAAGGCTTATTGTGAAGCTGCAGGAGCACAGAAGAATATGTTTATGACTTGAGTTGTTAGAATCTATTTTTCCCTCGCCTTGCTAGTTAGATTTTTATTCAGAGGGGTAAGTTCTGTAATTACTTTTGTATGTAATACTACAATGTATTATCAATATTAAGTATGTGAATATGTGGTTGTTTGTTCTTGTTAGAGAAGTTATAAGTTTTAGTAAAACTATCGACAGATTTACGTGTAAAGGATTAATATTAAATATATAATAAAAGGAATTAGGTTAATAATGCCTTACTTTTGGTACGATCATAAGGTGCTAAAAGCTAGGGTGTGAATGAAATTCACAAATACAACAATGTTGGAAATCAAATTGATTAAAATTAAGGAGCAAAAAAAATTAGACTGAACATAATTAAAAGAGTGGGAGCAATATAATCATTTGATATAAACATTTTTACTCTTGTTATTGGAAGTGAGAATAAGTATTCGTTCAGTGATAAAATTGGCAACACCACCAAAAAATATTTAGCTGGCAAATAATTACAGAAATGAGAAGACAAAAACAGTTTAATTAAAACTAAAATGAGAGATAATATGAAATGCTTAAGTAGTTAAGTGCAGAGAAAGAGAAAATAGCCACATAGAGATTTTATTTTAAAAGTCAAATAAGTTGAGAGCATTATAAACAAGGTCAAAAAAGAATATATTGAGCATTAAATCGGCTGCAATATCCTTCTTTGCAAGGAATGAATAAAAAGTATTTTCAACTAAGCAAATTAACAAATACCATAAGATGCATTCCAATTTTAGTATTTATGATTGGAAAGAAAAGAAAAAGAAATAAAAAAGATAACTGCATAAACAATTAAATGAATACATAACTAAATAGTATTTTTTATTTCTCAAACCATAGTAATTAAATAAAATCTCAGACCTATGGGTCGTTGCGACGACAAAAACTACCATCACTAATGGATTGTCTTCTTCCTCCACTAAGTAGTTAATGTTGACGACCTTTGCTCAAAACATGATTTAGCTTATATTATCATGCTATTGACAGGTGCAATTCTCCTGTTTTCCTACAGTTTGCACGGAAATTCTCATTCTCCATCTCTTCATAATTTTATAAAAGGTCCTAATAATTTTTTAAAAAAAAATTAAAAAAAATATAAAATATAATACGTTGAAATAATATACACATACATCAAGATGATCCATGGAGTAGGGAGAAAATTGTTCACTTGGCTAAACATGCTGCTCGAGATTTTTCCAATGTCATTACCACCCAAAGACATATTACTCCTTCCTCTTTACAATATAACTGGGAACCACCTCTGATGAATGTCTGTAAAGTGAACTGCGATGCAAGCGTTTTGAAAATGAACAATTAGCTGGCTTTGGGTGTATTATTAGAGACAACATGGGAATTTGGATAAAAGGTTGTTCTGCTAGTATGCCTTTTTCTAGTGTTCTCTGTTGTGAGCTTCATGCTATTTGGAGAGGGCTTGTTATGGCTTGGAATTGCGAGTGCAAAGAGGTCATATGTGAAACTGATAATCTTGATACGTTTCTTCTTGTTTTGCGAGACACAACCAGCATGATTAGGACTGACTTTGATCTGTTTGACAAAATTAAAGAGGTGCTCCAGCGTAATTGGACAATTACGGTGGTACTCATTCAGTGCACAGCAAATAGAGTGGCTGATTTAAGGGCTAAGACTACTGCTTTTAACAAGCAAGTGTACTTGGAGTGATTGCTGCCCCCTAATAGTTTAGACATTATTATTAGAGAGGAGTCCTACTCTTTCTCTTAGGTCCTTTTTCTTTATGTTATTTTCAGTCACCAAAAAAAAATATACACATATATCTTGTCCGAATTCTAAAATAATAAATTAATTAAAGTTCAACATCCAAATTCAAAAAATAAGATAATATAACATAATATAGAAAAAAAATAAGTCTTAATACAAAAAAAAACATATAATTGTGATTACTAAAATACCTATAATAATACCTAAAATATTAATTCTAATTAAGCAAATTCGTATTATTTGAGAATCATGGGAGACGAGGCAGGGACTTTCGCTTGGAACCCGCAAGTATCTTGGAAAATTTTTTTTGCTGTTGATACGTGTTTCAAATATTCGTAATATGAAATGATCAAATATTATTTAGAAGATATTAGTTTATATTTTTAGAATATTTGATTTAGTTTTGATGTATTTTAATTTGGAGACCACTTTAATAAAGACATTAAAAATGTCTTTTTTTTAAAGACGTTTACATGTGTCATATTATTATTAGACATTTTTATTAAACTGGTTAATAATTTATTTTTTAATAAACCAAAATAAAATCGGTTTATTATAGCAATAATAATAAACCCAATTATTTGCATTATACTTATTAGACCTGATTTGATCCGATCGAATTACATAATCTAAACCGAATATCTTTAAACTTTTTGATGAAAAGACAAATATATCCTTGATTTTTTGTTTTGTGGACATTTAAATCCCTAAAAATTTAAAAATACAATTAAATCTCTAAAAAAATAGATTTATTGTTATTGTTATAAAAAATCGATTTTATTCTAATTTGTTAAGAAATTTAAAATAACCGGTTCATTAATACGTCCAATAATAATGCGAAACGTGAAAGGTACTTGCTGTTGAGGATTTGGATGAGTGGCATCAGGATTTTTTGAAAACGCGAACGGATAATCCTTTGATGTATCCGGCAGTTATGGTGAGTGCGGAATCTATGGGATCTCAAACAATCAGCAACGGAGCAATCTCTGAAAGAACAGAGACTTGGAAATACGGGGATAAATGGAAAGAAGGGGCTGATCTGGTGTTGAACAAAAGTTCAGTTGGGGCTGAGTTGAAGCATATAAGGCTCAATATGTAAGTGGGGTGTGGCGGCGAAGTGGCTGTGTGGTGCGATGGAGAGTACGTCATTGTGCGTTTTAAAAGGGCCTCCTTGCTGGCTGCTGCGGGCAACGGTGACGAGGGGGGCGTGGCTAGTCATGGAGTTCGCGGGGTTGATGCCATGGTGAATAGCGCCGACGAGGAGATCTGGGAGTATTGTGGAAGTCAGCTGCTAATGGCGGAGGTGATAATGTCCGCACTGAACTTGATGGCGTGGAGGGCAGGGAGGAGCGTGAAGTCCCTTATACACCCGACGAGCAGAATCAAGCCAGAAAAGAGATTGGTGGAGGTGCAGAGAATTGTTCAAACAGCACAGCGGAGAAAAACATTCCACCAGGTGTAGTTAATGAAATCCACGCTAGTTTGGACGAGAGTGGTAAGCAGCATGATAGCATATGTCTAATGAGGGGTGATGCAGTGCAAGATTCAAATTTAGAAGATGAGAATACAGTGGTGCAGGAAATTGGGTTAGATGATGTAAGGGCTGTAAGGAACTTGGAAGATTCAGAGGACTCAGAGCAGGATGCAGACGGTGAAACTAATCAAGATGAACACGGAGGAAGTTGGGATAAAGATATGGCTGGAAATAAGACTGCTTGGGATTTGGCTGTCGAATCAGGAGCTGTTTTATATGACGAGGATGAGGACATTATGTCTATTCTCCAAGCTTAGATTGAAGTATTGGCACAAAAAAGAAGGCAAGTAAAACAGAAAGAGAAAGCAAGAAGGTGACGCCCTAAAAACTAAAATAAGGTGTGTAATAAAGTTTTTAAATGATTTTAGTTTGTGGAATATGAGGGGTTTAGGGGGTGTTGGAAAGTGAAAAATGGTAAAAAATTTAAGAGTAAAAATAATGTGAATATATTAGGATTGATAGAGACAAAGAAGGAGGTGATTTCTAAGTTTGATGTAGTGCAATTTTGGGGTAATGATGCGGTGAGTTTGGAATTTATGGGATCGGAAGGTGCTTTTGGAGGTTTATTAATAATGTGGGATGTTATGATGTTTAGGTTGAGTAATTATTACAAAAGGGAGAGATGGTTGTGTATAGAAGGGAAATTGACAAATAATAATTTTATTTGTGCTGTTTGTTTGGTGTATGGTGTGCATACAAGGGAAGAGAAGCTTGCTGTGTGGGAAGAGTTGAATTTTTTATCGGAAATATGTCAGGTTCCTCTTTGCTACATGGGTGTCTTCAATGAGGTTGTGCAGTTGGAAGAAAGAAAAGGTGCTAGTGTGTTAACAGCTTTATCGAACTGGTGGATATAGAGCTGAATGATCGTAAGTTTACGTTGTTCAGGAGGTCAATCGTGCAGTCAAATTAATAGAATATTGGTGAGTTTGGTTTCATTGTTATCATTTGGAGTACTTGGTTGAAAAGAAATGACAGAATTTTCAGGAATCAAGAATCAGGTGTTGCAGGAGTAGTTAACAGGTCGATTAAGAGTTACAAAGAGTGGAGTGATATTTGATCTTTTGGGTTGTTGATGGCTTTTGTCGAAGATGATTAGGAATTAGTTTATTTTATCTGTTTAGTACTTTTCTGTTGAGACGTTGATGCTCCACCTTGTTGTGTTGAGTTTTTTATTTCAAAAAAAAAAAGTAATGCGAAACGTAAACGTCTTTACAAAAAGACGTTTTAAGCGTCTTTATAGAAACATCCTCCTTTTAATTTTGTTTATTTAGTTACTACATTGGGTGTTATATTATAGATTTAGATTTTTTTTTTTTTATTTTAACCTAATAAGAGGAAGTGTTCTATGGAATGGAAGGCAAACAGAGGAATTCATGCCAACAAGAGGGATACGCCAAAGAGATCCCATTTCTCCTTATATATTTGTCATTGTCATGGATAAGTTATCCCAAATGATAGAAGAATCTGTTGAACAGGAGGAATGGAAAGCTATCAAAGCTGGTAAGAATGGTCCTGACATTTCGCACTTACTTTTTGCAAATGACTTTCTTATTTTTGCTAAGGTAACTATGGAACAAATTATCTTAGTTACAAAGATATTAAACAATTTTGGTGCTGTCTCTGGGATGAAAATAAATGAAGAAAAGACCGCCATTACCTTTTCTAACAATGTTAGAATGGAGGACAGAAGGTCCATCAGGTCCTATTGTCAGTTTTAAGAGAATCAGTGTTTGGGAAAGTACCTAGGAGCCATGATTACTAATCAAAGAAAAGGAAAAGAAAAACAAAATTTTAAGAATGTACTTAAAAGAGTTTAAAGTAAGCTAAAGGAGTGGAAAACCCATGTTTGTCACTAGCAGGCACATTACCTTAGCCAAATCTGTCTTGGGTCAATGGCCAATTATGATATGCAACACACCAGAATTTCAAAAGGTGTATGCAGTGAAACAAGGAAAATCCAAAGGAAATTTGTTTAGGGGAAAATTCAAAACAAAAGAAGAATGCATCATGTAAGCTAGGAGGTTCTCTGTCACAACAAGAAGCAAGGAGGAATGGGGTTCAAGAAGCTTTAAATAATAAATTATGCTTTCCTCATCAAACTAGTTTGGAAGCTCATACGGGATCCTAATATTCTATGGGAGCAGATGCTTATTTAAAAGTATGCAAGGAATCGGTGCTGCAGTCAAGAATTAATAGCCAAAGCCTCAGATTCTCTATTATGGAAGGAGTTATCTAGAATTTGGCCGATTATGCAAAACCTTTTGATTTGGAACATTGAAAATGGAAGAAGTGTTAATTTTAGAATGACAGATGGATAAAAGGAACCCCATGGCTGAGAACTATGGTGGAAGATACCCTTCCTAATGTTATGAATATGACTAAAGTTGCTGATTTTGTAGATAATAATAGAGATTGAGATTTGCACCTTTTTAACAACGACATACTTCCAGGAAGTATAGTTGAAAAAATAAGGGCTATACCACTGCTTAATGAGAATGGAGGAGAGGATTTTTTGGGATGGAGCTTAACAACAAGTGATACTTTTACTATAGCTACTGCCTATAAGGCCCTCACATAACAACAAAGTAACGCTCCAAAATTATGCAACACTATCTGAAAATGGAAGGGACCAGAAAGAATGTGAGTTTTTATTTGGCTTATGAGTCGAAATAGACTGTTCACTGCTGCAAGGAGAGGAAGAATTTTGGGCACTTCTAGCTGCTGTCACGGTTGTCCAAATGTGGAGGAGACCACTCTTCATGTCACGAGAGATTGTCCAAAAACTTTACCTATTTTGAACCAACTTATGACCCCTACTGCGAGATCACTATCTTTCACTACCTCTTTTGAAGTTTGACTTGACTTCAATCTCCATAATGACATTGGGGCATCTGCTACTATCCCATGGTTAGATATTTGTATCAACTTGTTGGTGGATGTGACAATGGAGAAATAAGGAAGTGTTTGAAACTCCGTATACACGACCGATGATAGCAACACAGATTATTAAAGAGTATGTATCAAACTGTAGGAGAGCTTTCATAAAGAATAAATTTGTTGAACACACATGGCAAGACATACAAGTTAGTATTGGTTGGAAATCCCCTAAAAAAGGATGGGTTAAATTGAATGTTGATGGATCAGCCACAGAAAATGAAGAGAAGGCAGACTTTGGAGGGATTATCTGAACGCACGCAGGGAAATGGTTGGCGGGTTTTAGTAATAATAATCTTGGATCATGCCAAGCAAGTCTCGCAGAATTATGGAGTGTGTTTTATGGGCTAAAGCTTGCATGGGAGCTGGGGGTCCGAAGAATCATTGTTGAAATGGACTCTCAAGAAATATTTGATTACATCAGCAAGGAATATGAAGAACAACAGCATGGAGCGATCCTTACAAAAGTTCTGGAATACAAGAATAGGCCTTGGCAGCTAATTTTCAGGAAAATATATAGAGAAGTTAATCAATGCGCCGACTGATTTGCTAAGAGAAGTACTCATTATCAACCTGGCTTTAGATTTATTGATGTTTGTCCAGATGAACTAATTCTTAAGCTCAATAATGATGTAAAAAAGGTTTCAATGCCCCGAATGATCTCAGTTGTGTTATCTTCCTCTGGGCTCAGGCCCCGTTTTTTTTTTATTATTATTATTATTGTAGTCATCGTTTAGAAATTAGAGGTGTGAAAACCTTTCTTTTGGTTTCGTGATGAAACCATGATATGGACAAGTGAGGTTAAGTGACTCCATTTCTTATTGTATCGGGGAATTAGATAGAAAATTGTGTAGTCCCTTCGATTCAATTCTTAGATTATGGTGTTGATAAGTTAGGTTGAGAAATTAGGTAGAAAATAGAGTAATTATCTTTGTATTTAGTTTCAATCTATTCATTTTTTCTAATTTCAATTTAATGTATCTTTTTATTCTGTTTAAATTCTTGTTTTCTTGTTTATTCTTTTTTTTTTCTTATCATTTGGTATCAGATTTTAGATTAATATTTATTAATTTATATTTATTTTTCTTGTGTAAAAAAAAAATAAAAAAGAGTTCAGTATCTCTTATATTCTTATTTATGTTCTGGTCATCTTTGTCTTTTTTGTTGTATTTTATTATAGTTTTTGTTGTTCTTGTTGATTTCATTATTTAAAATAAAAAACATACCGAACTTATTTGGAAATCATTTAACATGAGAAAAGAATTCTATTTTTTTTAAGAAAAAAATTTATTTTTATTTGAAACTTAATTCTATGATTTAGAATGACTATAATATATTAATAGAATAGAATTCAAATTTAAAGAGTGTGAGAATCGATTTAAAAATTATACTTTTTTTGGTCTGATTTATAAATGAAAGAAGAATAAGAATTAAAATTCTCAAAAAAATTCAAATCATTTATTTTTAGTTGTTCCAAAATAAGAATTCAACTCTTGAATGAATTCTAATTCTTAGCATTTCAGACAAGCAGTGCAAAAAAAAATTATCTTTTTTTATATTTATTTCTTTCATACACTATTTCTTCTTTTCATACACTAATTTTTCCATAGAAATATGGAAAAGTTTAGGGGACCAGCAACTTTTTTAAATTCTGGCCAGTATGTATCCAGTAAAAAAAAGTGAACCATTGGATAAAATTTTACACCAATCTCACACCATTAAAATTATCATTGATGGCTATTTAATGGCAACAAATCACAAAAGTTGCTAGTCGGTAGCACTCCTCATTGGGGTAATAGCAGTGAGGATTTCAGGGGAGTTTTGCCACCCCCGCATACAAACATGGCACATCCATGTCAAAGTAGGTAGAATTAGATAATTTTTCATGGCCTGAAAACTTGAATAAGTAATATGTTTTACATTCATCGCATCTCTTTGAACGAAATAGAAAAAAGTATATAATTATTTTATTATTTCTGAGTTATAAAATTTTAACAACACTTTTAAATTATAACTCAATTATAATTATCATAAATACCATGATCTTTAAGCATAATAGAAACTACCTATTTTCTATTGATAAATCTCAGACACAACAAGAATTATGGTGGGAGAAAAAAAAGCTATCAAAAAATATTTTGATAGTGTAGAAAAATTCTCAACCCAAATAAATTAACTATTGCTCCTTTCTACTTTTAACTGAGTCAAACTGAAAAAACAAATAGAATTTAATAATTTATAGATAACACCCTTTTAGTCCAGGGAAGAAACCACCTCATAACACTATGATTAAACAAAACGCACAACGTTACATAAAAAATAGGCATCCAATTGAAATAACAATAATATAAAATGATTTTAACATGATGTTAATACAGTTAAGTTTAAATTTGAGTCACAATCCAAGGGCTATTTGGTTAGTTGCTTCAATTTAACAAGTTTACTAAACTGATGCCAGTTGTGCTTCTGAGTTCTGTGACATGTTCCACGCTTGCAAAGTTTAAAAGATAATCCAAATTACAATATCATTGATTACAAGACTAGTCTAGTAGATCCTAAAAGTAAGTTATATACAACAGAATTCATGTGAGTTACCATTGAAGTTCGCTAAGTTGGAAGGGATGCAAAACTATGTTGCTCCACAGAAGGATCAAAACAGCCACAGAAAATAAGAATGATTAATCCCATCAAGAACATCCCTAACACAAACCCACAAGCTTTTGCATAACATGCACTATTGCCTCCTCTTCTTGTTTCTTCCTTACTTCCCAATTCTTTTCTCTCAACCCTCAACCCAGAAGAACCTTCAAAAAATTCCTTAGCATCTTCATAATTAGCAAAAGATACGATCCTATCAAATCCAACCTTTGTTATCTCCCTCTCATCATGAAATTCCACCATATCCTTGTCAGTGTCACCAACGTCATCATGGAAAACCTCGTTTTCTTCTTCTTTTCCATCGTCATTGGAGAAGGAGCAGGTAGAATCATTGTCGATGTTGATGTCTTCAGGGAACAGTGTTTTATGAGTGTCCCATGCATGAAAGGATTTCTCCAAGGAGGCAAGTCTCTCAGAAATGTGGTTCAGATGGTGGGGACTTGATCACAATGGTGATTGAGAATTGGAAGCAACTTCAGCAGATAACAATTTCCGAATGAAAGCAATCTTGTTCTTTATGTCTTTGGAGAGAGATTCATGGGACTGTGTCTGATTAGGGGCATGCAGCAGCAGATCATCCAGTATGGATGAGAGTTCTTGGAGTCTTGAATGCAGCACTGAGCTTTTCTTTGTCATCTTTTTTTCTCTCTTTTTCTTTGATGATGTAGAAGAATGTGATGTATGGCTCTATGCAGTTGAAAATGGTGGGTTTTTTGAGGTTGCAGTTACTAACTCTTTTTTTTTTTTTTTGGTTATTAGTTACTAACTCTTGAGAAGTGGAAACTGTGGGATTAGAAAGGAGGTAAGTGGAATTTGTAATTGGACCCATCAAACTTGAATAGTAAAAACAAGGAAGGCCAAATCTTGTGCTAATTAACAAGAAGTTACAACAACATAAAAAGTTAAAAACTAAAAAGCATCTCATAAAAATCAATTCACATTGTAATTGTAGTTAAAAATGTTACATGTTTGTCAATTCGCATACTCTGTCTCAAATTTGATTAATTCATATAGTCAAAATTTTAGCATTTATAAAACTTGTAATTAAGTTTCAAGTCCAAATTTTATAAGAACAACACCACTATTATTATTATTATTATTCCAAATTAAAATATATATTTTTTTGGTATTAAATATACTTTTCTTTTATTCTTCAAGTTCTCTCTACATGAAGTTTTAATTTGTTGGGCAAAGTACTAAATTGATCCATACGTTTGGACGTAATCTTATTTTGGTTCTTAAAATTCAAGTGTCATATTTTAATCCAAAAAAGTTTAATTTAGCTTCAATGTAGTCCTACCATGAGGTTAAAGTTAAATAATTAACGAAATGTCCTACATGACAGCAGTACAAGAACAAGGTCAATAATTTAGAGAATAAATACAAGTTCTAAAGGCACAAAATCAACCGTGTATTCATCAATATATTTTTTTATTATTTTTCTTATAATTTAAATGAAATATTTTCTATAGAACTAAAGAAAATGATAAATAAATGGAGTGAAGGAGTTGGTTTGCGGGCATGGTGAGAGGTCATTCTGCACACTTCATCCACGAAGGATAACCTGGGACGAAGATTTTGGGGTTGCGTATACTATGAGGTACGGTGTTGTTCCTCTTTTGCAATTATGAGTCTGAGAATTTGGGGTTTTATTGAAATGTATATGCGGCTTCTATTAGGTTTAGGATGGGTGTGATTTCTTCCGATGGGCAGATCCGGAAACTGGAGGTGCTCAGCAGGAGGTCGAAATTGCAAGGACCAGGAGGAAGATAACCAAGTTGAAGGCAAGATTGAAGGAGGTGGAAACGAGGCTTAGGGTTGTTGCTGCCTTATGTATTGCTAGCTGGGTTGGGTTTTTGTTCTTATTGCTGCAGAATCAATATAACTTAAAGCACCCAAATGGAATGCACCTAGGTTATAGATGATTAGGTAGGCAATTTTATGAGATTTGTTGTGATGTAGGGGTAGAGTTTGTGGGTAATTTTGTAGGTAATTTGTCTGATTCTGTTTGAATTAATGAAGTAAAGTGGTGTTTAATGTTGCCTAAATATAGTTCTTGAGTAAAGCAGGAAAGCATGGATCACAGTACCTAAAAATGCAGTAATTAACTAATGGCAGATTTCATATGATGAGAAGTAAAAAAAACACAAATTAGCCATTGGCCTCCACTGGCCTAATACCAAAATACAGTGGATGTCTTGGTAGTGTAACAAAACACAGAGATGTAACACTCAACAAAAGTATGCTGAAACACTTAATACCAAAATACGTCATAAAACCATTGTCTATAAAGCAATGTTCTGAAACTAAAGAGATAATACCAAAATACAAACATTGGACCCATACTACTAAGTCATAGATAACAAAAGAGATGACATGCAACTCCTAAAGTTCCCCCACTGAGATGGAGGTAATCGTTAATCCTCTTGTATTGCTCCCTAAATGCTCCTTGAATCTAACTCAAAGCCTCTTGTTTTGAATTAGCTGCCATTACCTTAGTAACGGTCAGGTTCCATTTTTTGTGTGTCCTTGCTACTAGCTCCTTTACCTTAATCCTTGGATTGGCTTCAACTTTTTTCTTAAACTGAGTACCTAGCCACTTGGAGTGTATAATCCCAACCCGGTGTGTCTGCATGCAGGTATGCTGGAGATTCATGCTTTTTAGTTGTCAAGTGGATTCCTCACCAACTCTGTGTGCATATAACCAAAAGGGACAGTCTTTCTGATATACAGCCCGGACCTTCACCAAGTCACACTTATTGAATTTAATATTCCTAGCTGTCTGGACTGCATAGGCTACCACTGTGTCCTTAAACTCTTGCCGAGATTCATACAGTGTGCCCACTTTCCATTGGTACTTTCCCATGTCTTTTTCAGGTTTATGCACTGAAAACCTCTGCCCCTCACTCTCAGCAGCCTCCTCTGCATCATCAGCCCCCAACTCTTATCCTCCAATCACATGGTCCTGCTCCAAGTCATCACTGTCGACTGCTTCCTCATCGTCCAAATCACTTGTCACAACTCTTTTACCCTTCTCCGCATTAGAGTCCTTTGGCACCGAATTCTCTTCACCAAATCCACTTTCATAGTCATAAACCTCCTCACTATCAGTGAAGTGGACCAATTTGTTGCAAAAAAAGGTCAGGGACGAAATAAATTTTTGGCCCTAACGTTAGGGACCAAAATCGTACTTAACCCTAATAGCAACAACAACAACAACAACAACAACAACAACAACAACAATAATAATAATAATATGGTATGATAATGATACGAAGTTGGCCCTGTTACTCTATTCATGATAAAAAATAATTATTCTAATCATGATATGATATGATAAAATCATATAATTTTAACAAAATAAATATATGATGTATAACTAACATAAATAATAAAAAATTACCTTAATAATAACTAATTTACATATATTTTTTAATAAAGCCTATATAGAATTTTTTTGTGGTACATGAGCCTAGATCTAAGAGTCAACTCATTTTCTTTAAATTTATTATTCTTCTTTTACTACTTCATAGAATGTATTCTTCGTTTTTCATCGAAGTTGATCCTTTTAAGGTACAACTTATAATTTTGTATAGTATTTTTTATATACTCATTTTATTATATTATTCTTTTGATAATTTAATGATTGTTCTTACTCCAACTTATTCTTTTCGTCTAATATTCCAGTGCGATTGTCTTTTGCCGCAATCGTTTACAATGCAACACATCCATGAAATACCTCATTGAGTTGTATTCACTGATTCGGCCGGGTTCTAACTACATGGATGTAAGCGTCCAAAGTAGAAGCAGCAAACTCTATTTTACTGAATGATGATTGGATCTACTCACATATTATGACCAACCTAATGGAATGTGGAAAAATTAGTTTTCTTAGGAGGAGCTCGATTTTTAATTCAGGAATTGTTTCCACGGAACTTTGTAGGCCAAGTTCAAGTTCCATCCCCTCCATGTTTTTTACGTCTCCCCAGAGATCTTTAAAGTGGAGTATATAATGAGATTGAATTCCCTCAATTTAAGTTTAGTTTTGCTAAATTCATGTTAAACTCGGATATGCAATTTCAATTATTGGTAATATATTTAATTTTTTTTATTTTAAGTTTTTGTTATTAAAATAATTTTATAGCATATTGTAATTTTTTTCAGAAATTACCAGCCTTCTTTTGCATCAATGCAATGCCATTGAGGGGAATAAGGGTCAGTTTAGTTTCTCAGTGTGGCAAGGCGATTCTATACCTTCCCGTATTGCATGGATAGCGGATGATGAAGCTTATTTAATAAGAGGATGGTCTGAATTTGCATGAAATCTAAATGTCCAAACTTATGATGGCCTACGATTCTATCAACAGTATTACATATGGTAGATTATATAATGAAAAAGTTTGGAAAATAAAGGCAAGAGTAATGAGTAAAGATGGTCTGCGAGTGCTGTCGCAAGATCACGGACACTTGGAAGATAACTGCACAATAAATGTGGTATATAGAGAAGTTTTTGAGAGCTTATAATGAAAAGGTAATAACGAAATCTCTTAATTAAATTTATTAATTTATTAAAATTTATTACTATCAATTTCAAAAATTGACAAATTCTGGGTGTTAATGGGTAATGCATTCTTATTGTACATTTATAGTTTAAGAATATTAAAATTATCATAAAAATTCATATTATTTTATTCTCCTGATAAACAATTTTATAATTATGTTAATCATATAATTTTGTATACTAACATTGATATATTATTGTTTTAGGTATATATTTTGTAGGTATCAAAGGATACTGCTGAGTTATTATTTAGAGGGTTTAAATTATTTATTGTTTATTGGAGAACTTTCTGCATTAGAATTCTCTAATTATTTATGGTCACATTCAGTATATATGTCTGATTTATTGAAAAAAGTAGATTACTAAAACTGGTAACTAAAACCGGTAATTAATAACTATTTTAGAGTTAATACAATTAACACTAAATTAAGAAAAAGCAAACAAAGAATAACTCATTACTTTTTTATTAGTCAAATTATTATAATTCAAATTAATTTTAACAAAACAACTTAAAATTATAATTTCAATTTTATCACGTGGCATGGGTAATTACACTTGTAACTAACTAATCAAGAGTTTACCTTTCACTCTTTTTTAAACCGAATGTTGTTCTATTATATTTGTATTCTCAATACTAATCAAGTATTCAACAAAAACTCAGAATCCAAAAATTTCTCAGCATCCAAAACCACAAAATTCAAAAACAGAAAATTAAGCAAAGAATCCAAACTTAGTATCCAAACTAAATTTAGAATCACATCAACAACAATCCTAACTCAGAACACAAAATTATTTCAGAAAATCAGCAATTCAGAATAACAAAATTATTTTAGAAAATTTAACAAAACACTATCAACCATTATCCATCAAAATTTAATAAAATAAGAAAAATGAACAAAAACAGAAAAATCAGCAACTCAAATTTAGATTTTAGCAACTCATAATCAGTAAAATAACAAAATAAGGAAACATAAATTGAAGTAACTTTGCTTATAGCGGCAAGGGAGAAAGAGAAATGACAGCGAGGGAGGAAGGAAAGTGAGTTTAGACAGAGAGGCGATCGAGGACAGAGGCTTGACGTGCGCACGAGAAAGATAGAGAGAGGGCTCGATGACGAGGATAGAGACACGAGTTCAAGGTGACCAACGACGATGAGTACAGAGGAGGCGACGCCAACAGCAGCTCCGAGAAGACCTAGCGACGTGCGGAAATGGGATCCAGGAGAAGAGGATCGGCAACGACGAGGCTAGACGCTAGCTGAGGAGAAGAGTTCGTCGGCTACAACGGCACTGGGCACTGGGCATTGGCTCCTACTGCTGTTGGCTAGGAGAAAGAAAGGCTGCTAGGGTTTTGTGAAGCACAGGAAGAGAGGGGCTCGGTTCCGTGGTCCTAGTATGCATGAGTGAGAGAGAGAGAAAAGTGGGGAGGGTTTATGTATTTTTTTAATTGAAAATTGGAAGAAAACCATCCGGTTCAAATAATTTACTGGTTAACTATCGGTTCGACCTTTTTTTATCATTTTTTTTTGTCAAACGGTTTTGCATTTCAATTGAACTGGTTAGGTGGCTGGTTCTTGGTTAATTCAGTTGAACTGGTCGATTCGGTTCATTTTCAGAACAATGATAAAATTACTTTTAGCACGTAATGAGCAATCATCAAATGAGTGATGCCACATTTTGTTTTCTAATTGGCTCTTCTGTTATTCTTAGATAGAATATGTTAATTGTTGTATGAAAATCTCAATATAAATTGTGCAGACTTCAATCATATTGTACACTATCAACCATATTAAGTTTCTCTATTTTATTTTTTGGTGTCTAAGAAAAAGTTAGAACAGGAAATGTAGTCTTAGAAATAATAAGAAAAACTTAGCAATAAGATAGCTTAACAAAATTATAGTAGAGACCACTCGGTAAATCTTTCTTATTCTACGCTCCTCTCTTTGCTATCAGATTAGCCACAATATTAGCCTCCTTTTTAATAAGATTTAGTGCATGTTTGTGCACCATTATTTTATTAAAAAAAAGATCATTTTTAATGAAAAAAGATCTTTTTTTATTTTTTTAACGTGTTTAGTAAATTTCTAGTAGTAAAAATAAAAGTACTAGTAAAATAAAAAAAAAAAGATCTTTTTTGAGAAGTTGTAATTTGTATCTTTTTTAAAAGATCTTTTTTTCTTAAAAAAAGATGTTTTTCATGTAATAAATAAACAAAAAAGTACTTTTATATTATTATACCCAAACATAATTGATTGATAAAAAGACCTTTTTACATGAGATATCCAAATATAAAATTACTTTTACTTCTTTATAAGATCTTTTAAAAAAAGATAACTCGAAAAAAGATCTTTTCTTAAAAGCTCACCCAAACAAGCCCTAGATTGAACCTCCCAATTAAAATTTAATAGTTCTCTGACTTTCATTACTAAGTCACCGTGAGACTAACTGCTGAGAATCAAATTAAAGCAACAAAAAATATATCTATAGAGTGAGTTTCAATGATAACTGGCTTGCATTCACTCATTCAGGCAACGACAAACCCCCTCAAAATAGCAAAGAGCTCACTCTTAAAAATACTCCAAATTAAAAGAGAGCCAAAACAATCCTATTTATCCAAAAGTCATTCTCCATCTGAAGTACACAATCAAAACTGGCAAGGTTATAGTACTGAAAGATGCTAGTGTCGCAATTAACTTTTACCACCATGTCTCTAGGTAAAGCAGCTCAAACAAGATAAATGCTGAGTCTGAAGATTTTCTGAAATTGTGAAGGTCATGCGCAAGTCTTCTGACATTAGAAGCAACCTTATAATCTGACCAAACATTTTGAGTGTTGAAAATTTGTTGATTACAGTGACGTCAAATCTACTGAAACCTAGTGAAAAAAATGAAGTCCTCCTTCACTGATCTTAACCAAAAGAAGTTGAAGGTAATTGCTGATTCCATAGTAGAAACGTCCCCATCAAATATTATTATTCCCAGGATAGCCAAAAACTTTAAGCCCTATCACATTAAAGTAATAAAAAATCGACTCCGTCCTCACGTTACAATGCAGACACTGATTCTCTAATTTTAATAACAAGAAAGACTCACATATAATTATTTTAATATAAAATTAATAATTAAAAATTACTAGGTAATTCTTAATTTTCATATAACAATATTTAATTATTAATTAACATATCACATGAAGAGTTTTTCATGTTTAATTATGCAATACGTGGTGCTACTTACGGGTGGCAATGGGACTGATAGGGTGGGTTTTTGACTTATTCGACCCCGCCCCACCATACAATAACTCGCATAAAACCCGCCCCAGTCCTATCTGCGAGTAGTAAAAAGTTAAACCTTAATCTGCTTCTGCAAGTATCCACTCCGCCCCTACCCGTCCTGCCTTTACCCGCTCCTATAATTATTGAAATTCAATAAATTAAATTAAATTTTAAAATTTATATAACCATCATCATATACATAACATAAATTAAAGTAAAAATTTAAATATGATACAATATTATTAATCATTTTACTAAGTATTTTACGTATATTACACACACGGCCCAAAATGAGCCACGACCGGTGCTCAGGAGAATAATCCCATAGCAAGCCTAACATACGCAAATATAAGTTGGATAAGAAATTTACAAATATTTTACAAGTTCTAAAATAAATAGTTATACATTTTTAACAAAAATTAAAATAATTAAGAATAATTAGATCCTGCCTGTGATATATGGAGCATATACACCTAGGAACTCGATAAAAAATAGATAATCGTTGCAGATTGTTACTCTTGAATAGAAACTTCACATACTCAAGTATTTATTCCTGAAAAATATTTTTAGAAAAAACGGGGTGAGTTTTGCAACTCAGTGACTAGACAATACATCTATAATCGGCATAAGACCATATAAACATTATTATCAAAGTAATTTTTAATTAGAAAATAATAATTGATACTAATAAGTGAATCAATAAGGGAGTTCTCATACAGAAATTAAATCAAAAGTCCACACTTGGGTGGCTCTACCTCTATGGGTAGCCCTTTCCTTTAGTGTGTCCTAATAGAATAACAGATCTAACGTGTGGCCTATATGTTAGGCTAGCAACACCCCTGCTAGCTGGAGTCTGAGTTAGATGCATCTAAGTTAATGTCATAACCACCGTTAACTATGATTTTCTAATACGAGTCTCCCAAACCAATTCAAAACATATAATTTCAAATACAATAATCTTTCAGATATATAAAGTATTGAATCAAACCAAATCAAATAATATTTTCTCGTCAGAACTCTTTTTCAATCATACTTTTTAAATCATAAAAACAAATTTTACAATTTCAAAGTAAGTGAATGTCAACAAATACTTTAATTCTTCAAAAGTATATATTCGAGTAAAATCAAATATTCTAAAATAATATAAAACTTTATCAAATATATATATAGTCTCATGTAAAATTTAAGGTATGAGTATCATAAAAATAATTATTCAACTATAATAAATCAATTATTTTAATCAAATTAAAGTTCTTCAATAATAGTTATAAATATAATTAAAAACTTATAATTGCATAAACCACAAGATTAACAGTTATAAATGTAAAGCCTACTCACAACGTGGTCCAAAGGACCGAAGAGACCAAACCCGAATTGCTGAATTAAAGGGTTAGGATAGTTGAAGTAAAATAGAATGGAAGAGCGTAGAATTTGGACCAGGGCAACGGCAGCTCCGACAGGCAAGCAAAACAACGAATCGAGACATAATGGAGTGGGAGTAGCAAACCAGTGGCACGTAGCAATAATGGCTAAAGGCAGAGCAATGACAGCATCATCAATAGTAGTGGTAAAACAGTGGCAAAGCCAAAACAGAACAAGCAACCACTAACCAGGCTAGAATGGTGGTAAAACAAAACTGACAAAGGTGCTAGGCGTTTTCAAAAGGGCAAGGGCTGTGCGGAAGGCTCCAGTGAAGGAAGAATGAAGGACAGAGCTGGGTCAAGTTGGCAGAGGCTCCAGCGGTGATTTTTCCAATGACAATAGTGCCACACAGCTCGACGGCAGCCTCCTTCCACAATAACAGCAGCAGCGGCAACACCCACTACCAACACCCCATTGCCAGCGACAACTCCGTCACGTTTTCCTTCCCCTTTCTCAAAGTCTCTCTCTCTTTGGGTTCTTCGGCGGCAGCGACAACTTGGTGGCGGCAGAGGCAACACCTCCTCCCTCTTCTCCGTCGTGGTCTCCTTCTCTATCTTAAGTTGTCGCTCTCTTTCTCTCACACATGCATCACTCTCCTTCCTCGAGCCTCTCTATGTGTTCCGTCTGCGACAACAATAGCCGGCGCTGTCTTTCCCTATCCTCGTCTCCTTCTCTCATTTGAACCCCTCATTCCTCTTTTTCTCTTTTGTTTTCTCTGAGTGTCGGTGTTTTGTGTGAGAGTGTGAGTTAATTTTAGAATTAGGGTTAGGGTTTGATAAATGGATAATGGTAGAATAGGTATTTTGAGAAAATTAGAGGGTAGGATAGTAATAGAAGAACTTAAATATAAAATATTTTAGAAAAATCTTGGGACATTACATTCTACCCTCCTTAGAAAAATTTTCGCCCTCGAAATTGATACTGTATGAAAAATGTCACATGGTTTTGGCCTTTTATTAAACATGAGAAAGAACTATAATCGGATGCAAAAGTTACAAGATAGGTGTGTGTTAAAATGATGCGGTTGACATTCACTGACTCTCGTTCCCTTGACAGCTCAGATGTACATAGCACTCTTCACTTCGTTCGTCATTCTCCTCAAAATACAATCTTACTTCATAATCTCCTTGGTTCTGTAGTGTGTATCCATGGAAGCAACCAGTCTTATGTCATGTCATAGAATTACAACTTTCCGAACTTCAGCATCGATAAGTGTGTCCTAATGAACTAACGTATCGTTTGCTATCTGGAAATCGCACGTGACTCCGAAACAACCACGAGCTTACTCAAAAGGATTCAAAACTTAGGAAGAGAAGAGAAAACATCATAGATGGTGTTCGCACGAACGTGGAAGGATGCTTAAGATCGCAATTAAGCAATGATGTACAGAAAAAATGAAATATCCCAGAAAGATAGTCAATTGCATCTTAACGAGGAAATCTGACTCAAGAAATTTTGATAGAAATAATAAAAGAAAAGATAGTGCATTAGGTCAAAACAAGTTCAGACTGAATCAAAGAAGTACAAAGTTCACAAAAATAAGGTAACCCAAGTCAATGACAGTTTTTTTTCTTTTTACAAAGTTCTAAAAGAATGATTAAGGACATGATCAGGCAAGAGAAGAATCAAATCAAAAACTTTTTTCAAAGAGGATCTAGAACAAGAGTTCGAGGAGAATACTAGAAGATACGATGTAACACAATAAAGCAAGTTCAGATTACATCAAAGAGTCACATAGTTTACGTAAAGAAATACAACGTCAACACTTGTGTTGTCGAGAATCTATGGGATAGCCAAAAGCATGATCAAATCGAGATATGCATAAGGTGTAGGACATGAAACAAAAAAACCAAATTTCATTTCAACAAGAATTGAAGCAAGGAACTTTTGACATGAAATATAAATGAATGAACGATACGTTAAATCACACGACACGATTATAACACATACTTCAACACAAACTATCTCAAAAAGAACACCTAACGTTCCCAAACTAAACAATTACCATTACTTAAATAAAAGAAACGAAGGAGTTTAGAACAACTATTTCTCATAGGTTATAGTTTAGAACAATCATACCACAAGATGTGACCACGCTAGATAGAAAATAGAATTTATTTATTTTTTATTTTTTTTACAACCAACTAGAAAGCAAACAAAACAAAACAAAGCCCAACAGAACAATATCACCATATTATAAGAACCTTTAGGACATAAGTAAATATTAAAATCACCAAAATTTTTTTTACCATATTTCTTATTCTACAACCAATCCTCACATTATCATCAAGACTCTAAAAAAGCCAAAAATAAAGAGAGTATTACCAATAATTGAGAGAGCAGATTAAAAAAACAGACATAGATGTTGTATCTAAAATTAGAAGCTAGCATATAAAAAATAGTATCATATAGAAATTTCTACTTTTAAACATCAACAACAATAACAAAAAGAACTATTCAAACACAATCAAAGTATAGTAATAAAGGAAATATTTAGGACGAGCAAATGCAATATATGAAAAAAAATCCGAAATAAATGATCCAAATAAAAATAGGAAACTCATAAAAAGAAAAAAAAATATTGATAAATTTTACATCTCCAAGATGAAATTATGATCAATCCATACCCATCATTTCTCAAGTAAATAAGTTATAATAAAACAACTCAAGATTAAATCCAATGACTCAAAATGAACCCATCGGTTTATTTAGAGTTTAAACATCTCCAATCTTCATACATGGTAAACAAGTACCAAATTTGTCCTAAAATTAGAAAAATAATCAATTTTTTTAACAATGCTTACTTAATAATAACCTGTGAATATAATAAAGAAAAAACTCATATAAAGAATTCATTCAACTTTAAGGAATTAGACAGCCAATATTTTCCATCCGAAATCGCCAAAAATTCTTTCCAATATCTAAGACTTATGATCTCAATCTCGCAAACTCAGAAAATCAATCTCCCCAAATCTTTGAAAATAAGGACAATAGTTGAGAATAGAAGAATTTTCCAAAGAAATAAGGGTTAAGAAAATGTTCAAGTTTCAGATCTTAGCCAAAAAGCAATGTTCATCTTTTTACTCATCAATATGAATAAACTGAGATACCACTCAAGCAAATATCTAGTTTAAAATCGAATTCAAACAACAAAGTTGCATTACTGCTATCACAGTTACAGTTATATATATGAAATCAGCTAATAAAACAAAGTAAAAGACAAACATCACTGAAACAAATAAAATTATAAGAGCTGATTCTAACACACCTCCATCCATACATAAACGGAATTTTTGTCATGATAATACACAAAAAATAGGTTGTTTGAGCTACCCTTTAATAAGGCATTAGCGTCTAAATGTATTCCACTGTTAAAACAATGAAATCAAAGCATAGCACATAATTATTAAAAGACACAGATACATCAGATGTTGTGTGCACTTCTAAAGTAGACCAACCAAATTATTTCGACTTTCAGTTTTTAAAATAATGAACATGATCATAAAAATTCACTTGAAAGTACGAATATTTCGACATGATCACGAAAAAATGTTTCTTAATCTAACTAATGATAAATTTGAAAAAGTATAACGGTAGTATAATAGAGAGCCTTTTGAAATTTACTTCCATCTAAATAGAATGGAATGGATCCCATTGAATAGATGGAAAGTTGTGTGAACAAAAAAAAACAATATATTGCAAGCATCCAAAAGTTAAATAATTTTTCTCCTTGTTCCTCAATTTAAGTCTCTGTAAAGTTAGCTCTCACCTCTTTCTTCAAATATCATATATTTCTTAGAAATCTCTTGAAATAACTAATTTCTTTTACAAACATCACATTCCGTAGAAATCATCAAAATTCAGGAACAATAGAAAAATCATAGAACAACATAATCACAATAATTCTGCGACAGGAAAATCATGCACAACAACACAATACTATAATAAAACCAGATCATCAAATTAAAAAAACTTAAACAAACTTCTAGATCGAAAAGAGCTTCGATCCATCTAACTAGTCACCCAAATAATTCACTCTACCTAAACAGATAAAATCACCAGTTCGACAAACAACAATAACACTCCATTATATGTTCATCACATAGTTCTTTTCCTTGAAAAAATTGAATAACAGTTTTCAAAATTCTTAATTTAAAAGAAAGGATCACAAGCAAATCAAAATTTGGTCATAACTTAAAAGATTATCATCATTAAAAAAATTCTGATATCGCTTATCAAGTCCAGAACAAAGCATCTCGTTCAGTAAATCAATGAAATCATGCAATCCACAATTTTAAATACAGTTCCATAAAGGAATTAGATAGTAATTCACAGCAAAAACTGATCGGATCTTCTAAGTGATTCATGAAATATTGACATTAGAATCATAGAGAACAACACAAAGATGGAAAAGATTAAAGCATGCATTCACAAAATTGGAGAAGATTTGAACTAGCTCCGAGAGAAATTGCGAATCGGAACCAAAACTAAAACTTTTGCAAAAACACGTTCAAGAAGAATTATCCAAAGAATAAGTCAAGATTGGGTACAAAATGACAGGAGTAGTAAGAAACGACAGAGGACACATGATCAAAACATAAAGACAACAATGACACAGAGGACAAGGATGACATTCCTATAGGCTTCTGATAGTGCCACAATTTGCATAAATAGGCGCGCTTCTATTTATACAATTGTGATCCTACCATAGGGCACTTGCTCCATATTACACAGATTAAACCTAAGCTCTGATACCACTTTGTCACGGCCCAAAATGAGCCACGACTGGTGCTCAGGAGAATAATCCCATAGCACGCCTAACATATGCAAATTAAGTTGGATAAGAAATTTACAAATATTTTACAAGTTCTAAAATAAATAGTTATACATTTTTAACAAAAATTAAAATAATTAAGAATAATTAGATCCTGCCTGTGACATATGGAGCATATACACCTAGGAACTCGATAAAGAATAGATACTCGTTGCAGATTGTTACTCTTGAATAGAAAGTCTCACATACTCAAGTATTTATTTCTGAAAAATATTTTTAGAAAAATGGGATGAGTTTTGCAACCCAGTGACTAGACAATACATCTATAATCGGCATAAGACCATATAAACATTATTATCAAAGTAATTTTTAATTAGAAAATAATAATTGATACTAATAAGTGAATCAATAAGGGAGTTCTCATACAGAAATTAAATCAAAAGTCCACACTAGGGTGGCTCCACCTCTATGGGTAGCCCTTTCCTCTAGTATGTCCTAACAGAATAACAGATCTAACGTGTGGCCTACACGTTAGGCTAACAACACCCCTGCTAGCTGGAGTCTGAGTTAGATGCATCTAAGTTAACGTCATAACCGCCGTTAACTACGGTTTTCTAATACGAGTCTCCCAAACCAATTTTAAACATATAATTTCAAATACAATAATCTTTCAGATATATAAAGTACTGAATCAAACCAAATCAAATAATATTTTCTCATCAGAACTCTTTTTCAATCATGCTTTTTAAATCATAAAAACAAATTTTACAATTTCAAAGTAAGTGACTGTCAACAAATACTTTAATTCTTCAAAAGTATATATTCGAGTAAAATCAAATATTCTAAAATAATATAAAGCTTTATCAAATATATATATAGTCTCATGTAAAATTTAAGGTATGAGCATCATAAAAATAATTATTCAACTATAATAAATCAATTATTTTAATCAAATTAAAGTTCTTCAATAATAGTTATAAATATAATTAAAAACTTATAATAGCATAAACCACAAGATTAACGGTTATAAATGTAAAGCCTACTCATAACGTGGTCCAAAGGACCGAAGAGACCAAACCCGAATTGCTGAATTAAAGGGTTAGGATAGTTGAAGTAGAATGGAATGGAAGAGCGCAGAATTTGGATCGGGGCAATGACAGCTCCGACAGGCAAGCAGAACAACGAATCGAGACATAATGGAGTGGGAGCAGCAAACCAGTGGCACGCAGCAATAACGGCTAAAGGCAGAGCAATGACAGCATCATCAATAGCAGTGGTAAAACAGTGGCAAAGCCAAAACAGAACAAGCAACCACTAACCAGGCTAGAATGGTGGTGAAACAAAATTGACAAAGGTGCTAGGTGTTTTCAAAAGGGCAAGGGCAGTACGGAAGGCTCCAGTGAAGGAAGAATAAAGGACAGAGCTGGGTCAAGCTGGCAGAGGCTCTAGCGGTGGTTTTTCTGACGACAATAGTGCCACACAGCTTGATGGCGGCCTCCTTCCACAATAACAGCAGCGGTGGCAACACCCACTACCAACACCCCTTTTGCCAGTGACAACTCCGTCTCGTTTTCCTTCCCCTTTCTCAAAGTCTCTCTCTTTGGGTTCTTTGGCGGCGGCGACAACTTGGTGGCGGCAGAGGCAACACCTTCTCCCTCTTCTCTGTCGTGGTCTCCTTCTCTATCTTAAGTTGTCGCTCTCTTTCTCTCGCACACGTATCACTCTCCTTCCTCGAGCCTCTCTGTGAGTTCTGTCTGTGACGGCGACGGCTGGCGCTGTCTTTCCCTCTCCTCGTCTCCTTAGCTTCTCTCCTTTGAACCCCTCATTCCTCTTTCTCTCTTTTGTTTTCTCTGAGCGTCGGTGTTTTGTGTGAGAGTGTGAGTTAATTTTAGAATTAGTGTTAGGGTTTGATAAAATGGATAAAAGTAGAATAGGTATTTTGAGAAAATTAGAGGGTAGGATAGTAATGGAAGAAATTAAATATAAAATGTTTTAGAAAAATCTTGGGACATTACACACACTATATTATATTATATTACCGGAGCGAACAGGGACGGGTATTACCTAAATCTGCTGTCCCGCTCAAGACTCTGTGTAACGGCCTAGCCCCAAAAAACGACGCTTTTTTGGGATCAAACGGAATTTTTATGAAAATTTTAAGGATTTTAGTGCATAAGCACCTCTGCTGCATAGGTGCTGTGCCATCAAGCTGCTGAGTCAGCAGCTTGACTGCACCAGACACCTCTCCTGATCTAAGTAGGCATGTCGTGAAAAGTTGCGTTTTTGAGTCACTTCGGGTCCGAATTTTTAACTAATTTCTGTGGTTAGTCTCATTTTGACGAGCTGGTCACGAATTTCGAAAAAAATTATATTTATATAATATTCATATATTATTATTTTATTAGAAATATTATATTAATGTTTACTCTGCTGTGATTAATGTTGATCTATGTTTAGTAATATAATAGCTGAGCTAGAAATCTACCTGTAATGGATAATACTGACATTCTTAGATGAACTTAGCTTTACTAATGTATCATCATAGATCTTTTATTCTTATGATTATCCAGTTATTAGTGTCATTTACACTAAGTAACTTATGTTTATCCATTAGTTATGTAATTACTTAAGTTCTAATACATTTAGCTTTAGTAATTATCCTTTTTTGAGATATTTTAGCAAGTAATTTTTGGATAATCATCATCCAAAAGCCACGACTTCTAAGCATGATCGTAATCATTATTTTGCTTCTTGGATAAGCAAGAGTTCCATGAGAGAAAACCATAAAAACTTCCATGAACACTTGAACTTCAAACTTCGTTCTTTCTCAAACTAAAACTCCAATAAAAAATCTCAACCGATCAAAGTGTTTATCTCTTGCTTCTCTTCACATCTATGCTAATTTTCATGGAGTAAATTAATGTATGATGGTTGCTCCTCCCTCAAGTTTCAGCCATGACTTATTCATGGTTTAAACTTGATTTTTCTTATGTTCTTGCTTAGGATCTCTTGTTCACTCACCTTAAGCTTCAAGAGAATGTGAATTTTAGCAGCCTTGGGGTGAGGAAATCCTTTCTTTTCATCACCATGAAGCTTCAGCCTCCATAGTTTATATGATTCTAAAGTTGTTTTTGATGTTAAATTAGGCGTAAAGGTGCTTTTGGAAGCTTGTTCTTGGTTCAGTTCTTGGACAGCTGCAAAAGAGATAAAGTTTGGTAAATTAATCAATGATTGATTGTGTTCTTGAGGTGTGAAATTAGATCTAGTTGTTTGGTGCTTGATTTGAAGTGTTTATACAATGATTTTACCATGAAATCTTGTTGTTTAAATGCCTGAAAGTTGAGTTTTTGTGAAGTTGCTGTTGCTGTTGCTAGAAAATGTGACCTTCTAGCCATGATTTTCAAGAGATTTTATGTGTGTTTTATGTGTTATTGATGGCTAAAATGCTGCTCTTTGGTTTGGCAAAAATCGGGTAAAAATCGGTTACTGAAATGATTGAAAAACTAGTTGAAAATCAAGTGGAAATTTGATGAATTTTTGAAGGAAGCTTTTTAGCCCCTTGGAGAACAAGAAACCCCTAAATTTTAATTTTTTTGGGATCAAATTTTAATTATTAAAAAGTTTGGGTTGAAAGCTAATTAGTAAAAAATTGAGGGGTCAAAGTATAAATATCAAAAGTTTAAGGGATCAAAATATAATTTCCAAAGAATTCGGGGGTCAAAATATAATTTTTGAAAGTTTTGAATAAAATATTAATAAAAAGGCAATTTTTCTTAAAAGTTTTAGGAAGATAGTTTTAAGCATAGAATTCCATAATTCTCTTTAATAAACACCTAAGAGAAGATATAGGGGGTATGTAAGGTAATGAATCTGGATTCAAAAAACTTATAAATAAGTTAGTAAGAAAAGGAATTAAAAGTTATAAAGAAGTGTGCTTAGCCTTACAGAGTTAACAGAGAATTGTAAAATAAGGTCACAGTAATATTGTGATGTTTGATTTATGATTATGAGGGAATGATAAAGATGATTATTGAGTTCTGAAAAGTATGGTTATATGTGATTTATGAGCCTTCGAGCGATGTTTGAGAATATTGTAAGGGGACGCCCGTATTGTGCTGTTGCTTCTCAGACAGGTTGCGGTAGAAAATGTACCAACCTTGCAAGCTGAGAATGCTTAGTAAAGGCCTGACTAGCATACCTGTAGTATATTGAGATCTAATCAAATACTAGCCCTGCAAGCCGAGAGTACTTGGATGAGGGTATGCTGTACTTAATCTGGGATTAAATTTTGGGAAAGCCTTATCTGACTAGGAGTGTCGGATTACGTTGAGTGCGGGTCGAAACCAACAAATAAGCATATTACTGTAGTAAGATTAGACATGCATCATACTTGTTTGCGCATAATTGTGTGATTGCATATCAAATATGATTGTGTATTATCTCTTGTTCCTTCTACTATTTGTGTTTTGGCTTATAATGTTGTTATGGATATATTTGTCAGGACTTTAATATGACTATGTGATCACGAATGTTATAAATAAACTTAACTGTAAACCCCGGCCTTACTAAGAACTCCTTAATTCTTACCCCTTACTCCTCTTCAGATGGACACGGGAGTCCTATTTTACGAGATTGATAACCTTTATATTCACGAGGACCCGGTGCGTGGCGAATATTACATCTATTGCCCGGCACCTCGTGTTCGTAACTATGTAGTACGCGATAGACCTTTTCAACATCCTATTAGTACACCTTACTTGATCCTGACGCACCCTATGAATTTCCACTTTTCTGGTTGCATCCTAGAGGACCTGGGATACCTCATCCCGAGGAAACTTTTTGGGATGTCCAATCTAACTCCGGTACATTAGAGTATTTCCCTCATTTTTGCTAGTATGCTAGGAGAGAATAGGCATGTCATAGAGTTAGGCTACCCTGGGTGCTAGCTTAGGGGCGTTTTGGATAGGCTAGGCCCTGGGACATCTTATGTACATATATGTATATATTATATGAGTCACTAACTGAGGAATGCTGAATCATAGTTCTGTACTTTTAAAACTGAGTTATTCTTGTATCATGATGTATATTATTGTGTGATATTTTATATATTACTTTCTACTATTTTACATATGCGTGTATTTGTGTTTTCTTATTAAACTGTATGTATGCGACTCGAAACTGCTATTGTTTAAAAAAAAAATATTTACTCGTAAACTCGCAAGGTGTTAACAACGGATAGGCTTATATTTATTAATTAATATTACGTACTGGTAAACAAGTTAGAAACGTTTAGCTTCTAGTATGATCATGACATGCTAGGAGTTGGGCCATTACACTCTTCCCCGCTAAAAACTCGCCCCAGTGCGGAACAGATAATTATCCGCTCCAAGCAAGTAGGAGTGGGGTAGATACCCATGGGTTCGGGTAGTATTGCCACCCCTTCTATTTCCGTCACTTCCATTTGGATCCAGAGAAGTAGCCTCTGCACAAGTCAACACAAAAGAAAATATTTTTTTCCACATGATAAATAACTCAAAAAAGGAAGAATAAATTAAAAACAAAAACCAACAATTCTATATAAGTACAACATACTTTTCGTGCAAACCCCATCAATGGGATCCCACATAAGATCATTGATGCAAAAGCACCTCTTAATACCACTCCTAGAGCTAGGATCTAGTCCACGCCGACGTGGCAGAATCACAATCCTTTTGCGATGTGCAAACCATTTCCCTAGGCGACAGCCACTGGATCTCTGATAAACCACAATTTTATAGTTCATTTTGGATTGAATTCAATAGATTTTATCAACTTATCTTGCATTTATTCACCAAAATAGTATGGTTTTATGAATTCCTCCTAATTGTGGTTAATGATTAAAAACATGCTTTTTAGGCCCTTAATTTGCTAAATTTAATTCACTTTAGTTCCATTCAATGCCTTTATATATTTATTGATGAGATTTCAGGCTTAAAAGCTAATGTTGGGTTGAAGAAGAGAAGAAAAAACATGCAAAGTGAAAAATTCATGAAGAAAATGAAGTTTGGAGTACCTCATGGTTGTGCATACGCATGCCTTATGCGTACGCATGAATCTCAAGTTTTGCGTATGCATTGCTCATGCATATGCATCATTGTTGAAGATCACCAATTTGCGCGTACACATGCCTCATGTGTATGCATGACTATCAGCTCAGCACGTGATTTCAGTTAAATGAACACGTGGATCGCAATTTCAGGGCTTTCTTAGGCCTAATCCAACTTATTTCTAAAGTATTTCAAGCCAAACTCAAGGAAGATCAAGGAGAGAGAGAGCAACTAGGATAGTTTTTAGCATGTTTTTTTGTTAGATTTCTAGAGAGAGAAGCTCTATCTTCTCTCTAAAATTTAGGGTTTTATATTTAGTTTTCTCCTTAGATTTAGGTTTTGATCTTGTTTTAATTTAGTTTTTCCTTACTTTTTATTGTTCTAGCATCTTGGTTTTCTTAGTTTTACTTGTTATTCCTTTATTTTGTTACTCTCATGTCTATGAAACCTTGTTAATTTTGATTTCCTTTAATACAATTTATGTTTTCATGCCTATTGTTGCTTCTTTTAATTGTTGCTAATACTTTCTTGCATTTGGAAGTTTTAGATTTTATTATTCTTGTAATTTTATCATGTTTTACTTTTATGCTTTTCAAGTGTTTGTGAAAATGCTTCTCGTAGTTTTAGGATAGATTTTTACACTCTTGGCTTGTAATTGAGTAATTGAAGTGACCTCGAGTCACTAATGTCCAAATTGATTGACAATTAAGATATTTTAATTAATGTCATTTCCATTAACGAGTAAAATCTATGGATTGAGATTGATTAAGCCTGGTTGACTTACCTCACCATTAGAGGTTGAATAATTGGGTTTGCTCTTGCAATTATAATGTCGTGGTTAGTGACACGAGAGTCGTTGATGTCCAATATTGATTGGTGATTTAGGGTTGTTAGTTGCTTTTGTTTCCATTGACGAGTAAGACCTATGGATTAAGACTGACTATGCTTATTTGATTTTCTCCCGATGTTGGAGATGACAAAATGGGATTAACTTTAGGTAATCACCATGTTTGTGGTCAATGAATTGGGTAGAAAACTTTGATTCTCAATCCTTGCCAGGAGTGTCTTTTAGCATTTATATTTCCTTCAATTGTTAGCTTTACTTTCTTGTCATTTATTTTCTTATTTGTTTATCTACAAACCCCCTATTCTCATAGCCGATAATACGCATACCTCACTATAATCCCTCGGTCTCTGAGGCATCCAGAACAGGGCAACCCCTGTTTCTTCCTCTGGCGCGTCACTGTCACCGACGCTGCCTCCCTTAGACAACCATCACTGCCGCGGCTGCACCTTTACCATCCTTTTCCTTTCTCTGTTTACATTACTCTGCTTCGAGCCTGTTTAATTTTAATTTCTGTTAGTTTAAATTTATTTTTGTTCGTTAGTTAATTTTGATTAGTTATAATTAGTTAGATTGCATGCTGTTAGTTGATTTAGGTGGTTAGGTAGATTGAACTTAGTATGTAGTGGATTCTAGGTTTGGAATTTTGCTGCTATGAATGTGTTTGGATTGAATTCTTATGAATTTGCTTGTTGTATGATGATTGTGTTAATTTTTTCTCGATTGAATTATGAATTTGTTGCTTCACTCAATTACGTTTATTTGTTTGATTCCTATGAATTGACATCTGATTTACTACTGCATTCATATGTAAACTTATTTGATTGAGTGAATTTATGAAATATGATGGTTCTTTGCTGAATTGCTGCCAGAAATTGTTTGATTTGGTTTTAATTGTTCATTCTTAATATGGTTGATTAATTGAGTTTGGCATTAAACTAATTTTGCTTTGAAATTTTACTAAGCTTAATTAGTCGATTTTCTGGCTGTTTGTTTTACTGTTTTGTTGCTAAGAGCTAAGCTTTCCTGTAGTTTTATTACATTGAGCTGCATTTTCATGAATTGGTTATACAAGGTTCATATTGACAGATTTCTGTGTCGATAAAACCTTGCATACCAAATTCTGCCTCAATGACTTTAATGAAGGTTTTTGGTAAAAAAAATTTTGCTTCAATGCCTATTTTCCATTCATTTCAACTAGACGCATCAAAGTAAATGTTTTCAAGTTTCTAAATGACCAAAAATTTGAATTTTGCTTATTTGAGGTTTCTTTAACCAATCTTGCAAGTTTGTGACACTCTATCCTTTGTAACCTCATTACTTCACTTGGTTGTTGCTTAAATGATTTTTCTAGTTACATTGGGCTTAAACTTTTCAATTTAACATCAACCTTGCAATAGTGGTTTTGAATGATTTGATGATTGACTCGTACTTTGTCTTTAAGTCATTTTTTTTTAGTCATCATCAATTGCTGAAGCATATGCTTTAATGACATGTGAACCCTATTTGATTGAATATGTGCACTACACCTATATGAATTAGTCATTTCTAACATATTGCTTTACTTGTGAAGTTGAATGTGAGCTTGTCTATTTTATATTTTTTTGAAACCTTTCAAGGTTAAGGATCATTCTTACTATGCACACAACCATTAACTCTTCTTTTCTTTTTCAACTAACTATTTTCTTTTTCTTCGTGCATAGCAACAATGTTTCCTTCCTTTCTTTTTGATAAACAGTTAAGTTAACTGACTTTGAGTGATTTGATTGATTAGAATGTATTTCTGTTTGATTTTACTTTGAATTTCACATATGCTTCTAATTAATTTTACATTATCCATTCACTTCACATTTATGTTGTTATTTACCCCCAATTTTTCACTTCTTTCCTGCTTGTTACATCATTCTGCTTTGTGTGCCTTAGATTGCATTTCATATACCCATTTTTTTTACCCTTTTTAGGATGACTGACAGGAAAAGAAAGGTAAAGCTAAAGCCACTGGCTCTAGTATGAGAAAAAGAACTTCACAGACCGCTGAAACAGTGGATAAGCCACTACCAGAGAAGCAGATCAGTGAGAGGGACAAAGCTAATTAGAAAACACCTTCTACTGATCCGTCTAAGTTTTCCAACCTCTAATCGAAGTTGAAGTTCCCGGATTTTCTAAAAAGGAGCCTCCATGTTTAGAGGAAGCTTTAAATCCCCACTAAGCTACAAAAGTTTACTAAGTATTAGATCACTCAGTGAGGATGGACATTCTTGGATCGGAACCTGGTAGGAGTGAACACGTCATGGGTCTACGAATTCTACTGCAATTATTATAGAGCGACCCTTGACATAGTTCTCCTCTGCGGCAAGCAAATATTAGTTACAGAAGAGGCCATTGAAGAGTTCCTTCATTTCCCGCCTAAGGTTATTGAGAAGGATGACTATTAGAAGGAAGAGGAGGACATACATATGATGAAGTTTGATTGGGATGCAATGTTGCATGTGATAGCCATCCACCCTGACAGCCCTTGTGCAAACTTTGTAAAATTAATGAATAATTAATCAATAAATTAATTTTTTATAAAAGAAAATTGAAATGTGAATTTTATAGTTTAATAAGATAGAGCTAATTAAAATAATAATTTTGACATTAATTTTAAAGAATTTGCCCAAGATTGGACCGAGCGGGCCAACCGGGTAAACTGGGCCTGTATTGGGCCCAAGGCCCACCCAACTCACTTAAACAAAATGAGCTTCAGCTCATTTCCTTCTTCCTCATTGCTGTTTCACGCTGAAACATACAAGGGAAGAGAAGGAAGGTTTCCAAACCCTTGTCTTCCACTCAAGCCACCATATCTTCTCACTCCAAGCTCCGATCGCCGCACCGTTTGCAGCTACGCGTCCACAATGATGAGCTCTACAAAGCCCAATGCATAATTTGGTAAGGAATCTTCATTTTTATTGTCAGCCTCACCTTCCCCAAATTGTCAAAAATTATATAAAGTGGGTGTTGTGATTTTGGTTCTTTTATGTTATAGGATCCGATTAGCTTGAGAAAAACGTTTAATCTTGCTCTATTGGCACTTGGGTAAGGAGAGAATTCTTGAACCCTAGTTAATTTCTTGATTATGTGTGTTGCGTATTGAATGTTTGGTATACATGTGTGATAATATGTGTTTAGTGTGTATATATGTGTTTTGGAGTATAATTTGAGGAGATGGAAACTTAATTGGGAATTTTGGAGGCTGACTTTTGGTGGTGACACTTGTGAGCTTGTCTTGTGGGGTTATTCTTGGGTTATACAAGAAAATCAACCAAGGTATGGTTTTAGTTTCTCATATTTAATATATAATGTCTTGTGAAAACTTAGGCTAGATGACCATAGGATAGGTTAGAATGCATGAGTATGTCAAATGCTTAGTACCTTTGATGATAATTATTGAAATAGGTTGAGTATTAGTTTGGGGATTAATGCTTGTGATGAAAACGGAATGCTAAATGATGATTGACAAGGTGATATGAATGAATATGAGTATGTGGTTATATGTTGATGATCTTGTTGGTATAATTGAGAAATTTGTGTATGAGATTGTTTAAAATTGAGGTATGATTGGTTATGGTAGAATGTGGGGATTGTGGTGCTATAAATGGTATGTTGTGGTGCTATTTGTATCTATAGAATGTTGGTATTGAGTTTGATTTGATGAAAATAGAGGTTTAAGAACTTTTGTGAAAATTTGATTTTTGGCCAAATTTTAGCGAGCCATAACTCAGCTTCCGGACCCCCAAATTCTTTCAAAATTATTTCATATGAAAGTTAGGCTCGTGAAGTTTATGCCATTTGAAGAACGGATGAAAAATATTTTAAAACGAAAAAGTTATGCGCGTTGGAAGTTTGGAGTCCCTAGAATAATAGATACATTCTTGTGTTCTTCCATAATCAATACCACAAAGTTTGTGGGAAACGCAAAGGGTCCAACCCTTACAATCATGTCTTCAACTACTCCTGATGGAACTTTGATGGAGCCATCAGTGAGTTGGAGGCAGATGCAGGTGGGCTTGATGTCTTGGATCCCAAGTTTCCTTATTAGTGATGAGGGCAGTAGATTGATGCTTGCTCCAAGATCACATAAGGCATTCCTTGTGCAACCATCTCCGAGAGTGCAGGGTATCACAAAGCTCTCAAGGTCGTGAAGTTTCTCTGGTTGGGTCCTCTGGATGACTGCACTGCATTCTTCAGTGAGGAGGGCTCTCTCTATTTTTCTCCAATCCTTCTTGTGGCTTAATATGTCCTTTATGAACTTGGCATAGGAGGGTATTTGTTCAAGGGTTTCTACTAATGGGATCTTGATCTCTAGTGTTTAAGGTAATCTGTAAACCTAGTGAATTGCTTATCCTTTTCTGCTTGATGGAGTTTTTGAGGATATGGCATCCTGCTCCTGTACTCAAGTGTGCTGAGTGGTGCAGGGTGAGTGTCCCTATTGCGAGAAGAAGGGTTACCAGCTTGCTTAGGAGAGGTGTTCCCTAAACGTGCATCTGCTTTGCCTCCCTTGTCTGGGCATTCAACGCCCATGCTAGTCCTTTCTTAGCATTGAACGCCAACATTACCCCTTTCTGGGTGTTGGACGCCCTTGTTGATCCCTGCTGGGCGTTGAACGCCAGTGTTGCTCCCCTCTGGGCGTTCAACGCCCTTGGTAGTGCCTTGGGTTGCTGTGTTTCCACCTTCTAAAATTTCTCTCTCCCCCTGCTTCTCACTATTCTGTGACTGGGTGGCCAGGGACCTTCCAATCCTCAATTGAATGGCTTGGTATTCTTCTCTTATTTGTTCGGACAAATGCTGTTCCACCTGGTTCAATCGTGCCTCTATACTCTTGTTCGAGGCACGTGTCTCCTACAAAATTTCTTGCAAACTTAGCAACTGTTGTGTGAGGGAGTGTAGCTGCTGGGTCAATGATTCACTTTGTTTTGGAGGGTCTGATTCAGTGGACACTGCCTTGGCCTCTCCTATCATTGCAGTCTCACCAGATGAGTATAAATGCTGGTTGCTGGTGACTGTCTCAATGAGTTCTTGAGCTTCTTCGATTGTCTTTCTCATGTGGATTGAACCACCTGCAGAATGATCTAGGGACATCTTAGCCCTATCTGTGAGTCCGTAATAGAAGATGTCTAGCTTTACCCATTCTGAAAACATTTTCGTGGGCCATTTTTGTAGCATCATTCTGTATCTCCCCCAAGCATCATAAAGAAACTCATTCTCATCTTGTCTGAAGCCTTGAATGTCCAGCCTTATCTGGGTTAGCTTCCTTGAGGGGGAAGTATTGGTTCAAAAATTTGTCCACCAGCTTATCCCATATTTTCAAGCTCAATTTTGGCTGAGTATCCAACCATCTCTTTGCTTGGCCTTTTACAGCATATGGAAAGAGCAGCAGCCTGTAGACATCCTGGTCAACTCTGTCGGCTCGTACTGTGTCAGAAATCTTCCAGAAGTCGGCAAGGAATTCTATGGGTTCTTCCTGTGGACGCTCATGATAATGGCAATTTTGCTGCACTGAAGTAATCAAATGTGGGTTGAGCTCAAAGTGGGCTACTCCAATAGGTGGTATACAAATACTTCTTCCATAGAAGTTAAGAGTGGGGGCTGTATAAGACCCCCCAAAGTTCTTCTTAGTTGTGCACTCTCACGAGGATCCATAATGAATTTTTCCTGTTCCTGCTAACACAAACACGAAGCAAAATAAGAAAATGTAGGGGCCTCTATGTCAAAGTATAGAGAGCTCCCAGTGAGATGTCCTAAAGAGATATGAAATAAATTAAAGTAATATTGCTAATAATAAAGATAAAAAAATTCAAAAAAGAAATATAAGAATCTATCTAAAGTTTTCGAATTTTAAAACTTAAAAAGGGAAGAAGTTTCATAATATTTTTGAAATTTGAAAAAGAAACAAGCTAAAGGGGCACCAAACTTAGAACTTTTGAATTCAAAGACACTAATTTCGAAAAATTGAAAAGGAAAGACACTGAAAGACACCAAACTTAAAAATTTTGAAGTCAAACTAGTACAAATTTCGAAAAAATGGAGAGAGAAAAACACCAAAAAAATACCAAACTTAAAAGTTTAGAAATCAAACAATAGAGAACACCAAAAAAAATTTGAACAAAGGGAAAAACAAAACAAATTCTGAAATTCAAGAGAAAGATAATAGATAAATAAAAAAATTAATTAAAAATACCTGATCTAACCAGCAAGACAACTGTTAGTTGTCAACTCAAACAATCCCCGTCAATGATGCCAAAAACTTGGTGCGCAAAAATGAAACTCGCACAACTAAACTAAAAAGTGCACCGGGTCGTCCAAGTAATACCTCAGGTGAGAGAAGGTCAAATTCCACGAGGATTGTCGGATTGAGCAAGTTGTGGTTATCCTGCAAATCTTAGTCAGGCGAATAGAAAGTTGATTGTTGTTGTTGTAGGTGCATAAACAAAACAATAACGAAAGCAGTAAAGAAGTGATGTGGAAACAATGGTAAGAAATAAGTTAAGGCCTGATGAGCGGTTATTTTTTACACTTTTTGGCACTATTTTCTCAGTGTTCTTAGTATATTTTGATAAATTTTACTATGTTTTAGTAGGTTTTAGTGCAAAAATCACTTTTTGGATGCTACTTTGAGTTTTTGTTGTTTTTCTATGATTTTAGGTGATTTTTGGGTGAATTTGGCAAGTTGTGGCAAAGTCTGATTTAGAGGCACAGAAAGGATAACATATGCTGTCAAATCTTGACCTCTGTGCATTTCAATGAGTATTTCTTGAGTTACAGAGGTCCCATTGATGCGCACTTAAAGGCGTTGGAAAGCTAACGTCCAGAGCTTTTCAGAAATATATAATAGTTTATACTTTTCTTTGGAAAGGACTGCCCAAAATGGGCATTGAACACCCAACATATCTCCTTTCTAGCGTTCAACGCCCAAACAGGACCAACCTCCCAAGTTGAACGCCCAAACTGGCGTTCAACACCAGTCAGGGAGCAGGAAACGCCCAGAACTTAATTTGAACGCCAGGCATCAGCCCAAACACTCACCAAGTGGGCCCCAAAGTAGATTTTAGCACTTTTGAGCTTACTTTACTCTCCTTTTGTAATTTTTAATTAAAAAAATTATCTTTTAGGTTTACTCTTAGAATTTTTATTATAAATAAAGACTTTCTTCCTTCTGAGGACTATGCCTCCCAGGAGGGGAGAAGCAGAGACACATTACACTTTGTTTTTCTTGTAAATTATGAGCAACTAAACCTCCTAGGTTAAGGTTAGGAGCTCTGCTGATTCCTATGGATTAATACAATTACCTTTCTACTTTAATTTATGTGTGATTCTATTCTATGATTTTCGTTCTTCATCCTTATGAATCTGGGGTGGAACTGACATAAGACCCCTTATTCTACATGAGTTCTTGTGAGTCCCTGATAGGATAGTATTGAGCTACAGCTTGAGAGTGCATCACAGATTCCAACATGTATCTAGGCTAATTAGGATGCGTGACACAAAATATCGTTAGCCATGGGTCACTGAGGTTTCTATGGCACTAAGGCTAGAACCATAGAATATCATTCTCTGATATGGAAGATCTAACTTTGTCTGTGGCGTTTTGAGTAGGATCATCAGAGTTTGAATGTGTGAGCTTCACTCTCATCCAGATTGAATGACCACTGACCCTGGCGTTTGATTTGGATATGGGGAGATTAATGACCACTAACCTTGGCTTTGATCACTTACAGTCTTGCCATTGAATGAATCATTCGTTGTAGAAGTAGTCAGTGAGAAATACTAAACCAGAAGAATAAGCATCTCCGAGGCTTAACTTATTTCTCATTATTGTTCTACATTTTTTATGAGCAGATATTTTATACAATTTTTGACATCATTTTCATATAGTTTTTAGTAGTTTTTATTTAGTTTTTATTGAGTTTTTATAGGTTTTAGTGTTAAATTCACAATTTTGGATTCAACTATGAGTTTTTGTGTTTTTGGAAAATTTCAGGTAATTTCTGGCTGAAATTCAGGAGATGGAGCAGAAGTCTGATTCAGAGACAGAGAAAGCACTGCATATGTTGTCCAGATCTGACCTGCCTGCATTCGGAAGAGCCTTTCTGGAGCTACAGAAGTATAAATGGCACGTTCTCAATGGCTATCGAAAGCTAACTTCCAGAGCTTTCCAGCAATAGATAATGGTCCATACTTTGCTTCGGATTAGAAGGCTCAAAACTGGCGTCCAATGCCAGCTTCCTGCCCCCTTCCAGGCGTCCAACGCTCGAAAGAGCAGAGACCAATGTACAAACGCCCAAAGAGGATCCCTCAGCTGGCGTTCCACACCCATGGAGCTTCATAGCATGTGGATCTCATCAAATCTCAGCCCAAACACTCACCAAGTTGGCCCTAAAAGTGGATTTTAGCACTAAATAGACTGTTTTACCCTTACTAGTCATTTGTTTAGTATTTAAAGTGTATTTTTTTACGTAATAACACAAACATCATACACCATTCAGTCCTATTTTATTTTTTACCATTGTATTTTACTTCAGTATGAGTTTTTAAACCTCCTAGGTTGAGGGGAGGAGCCCTGCTGAGTCCTATGAATTAATAAAAATACTATTGTTTCTTCTTTGATCAGTGTTTGATTTATCTCTAAGATGTATATCCCGATCTTCATTGTGGTGAATAGGATGATCTAACCAATTAGCTATGTTCATCACATTAAGACGAACGTGCCTGACAAACACCCGCGTCTACTTGGGTTCGTGTGAGTACCTGGAAGAAAAGCACGAGCCAACAACTATCTTTATACATCTCTCAGACGGTTAATCCACGACTTCGTTGGGGACTTCTCGAGACACCAGTTCAGCCGATTTCTAGGGAGAGTAGGGTCTCCGTGGTATAGGCTAGAATCCAAAGAAGCAGCCTTCTCTGATCCGGAAGATTCAACCTTGTCTATAGCGTTTTGAGTAGGATCGCCAGGAGAACGACTTGCTAGGCGCTTCACCCTCCATCAGATTGGATGACCACGACCAACAATGTTCATTCTGTAGTAGAGGAAATCAATGACCACGGGCAATGGCTTTGATCACTTATAGCCTGCCATAGAAGAAGATCATTTACAAGCAAAGAAGACAGTAGTACCAGAGTTAATTCAGAAAGGCAAAGCAACTCCAACTCTCAACTCTATTCCTATTACTGATTACACTTGTTTTACAAATACAAATTATGAATAGTTTCCTCTAATCCAACAATGTTCTGATTTCGCCTGACTAAGACCTGCAAGACAACCATAGCTTGCTTCAAGCCACAATCCTTGTGGGATCGACCCTGACTCGCTTAGGTATTACTTGGACGACCCAGTGCACTTGCTGGTACTGCTACTGTACGAAAAGATGTGGTTGTTTGCGTACACGCGCACCAAATTTTTGGCGCCGTTGCTGGAGATTGTTGAGTTTGGATATACTGAAGGATTGTCTTGCTCCCTAGATCAGGTAATTTTTATTTTTGTTTGAGTCTTTTATTTTTATTTTCTTCTTCTCAATTTTCGAAAATCATTAAAACTTTTTCAAAAATATTTTTCTTTTCTTTGTTTGATCTTTATTTTTGTGTGAGTCTCTTTGTTTGTGTTTGTTGAGTCTTTTATTTTTGTTTTCTTCTTTCTATTTTTTCGAAAATTTCAAAAAACTTTTTAAAAATATTTTTTTCTTTGTTCAATTTATGTTCTTGTTGAGTATAGCTTTGATTAAAGTCTTTTATTTTTATTTTCTTCTTCTTCAAATTTTCGAAAATTTCAAAACTTTTGTCAAAAATATTTTTCTTTTCTTTGTTCAATTCTTGTTCTTGGTTTGAGTCCTGCATGTTCATGCTTTTCAATTGCAAAAATTTTAAAACTTTTTAAAAACCTTTTTCATATAGTTTATTTTTGGCATCCTCAGAATTCTCTTTGAGTCCTTGTGTTTATGTTCTTGGTTAAAAATTTTTGTGTTCTTTGAGTCCTTCTTTCAAAAACTTTTCAAAAATAAATTTTCTTTGTTTAAATCTTGTTTCAATTTTTAAGTTTGGTGTTTTCTTATATATTTTCTCTTGATTTTCGAACATTGTGTCTTGGTTTTCTAAAAATTTTAAGTTTGGCGTTCTTGTTATGTTCTTGTGTTCTTTGAGTCTTTAAATTTTGTTCTTCGTGTTCTTGTTAGTCTTCAAAGCGTTCTTCAGTCTTGTTTGTGTTTTGATCTTAAAATTTTTAAGTTTGGTGTCCCTTGGTATTTCCCTCCAAAAATTTTTGAAAACAAGGGTGCTAGATCTAAAAATTTTAAGTCTTGTGTCTTTTGTGTGTTTTTCTCTTTCATCAATAAATTCAAAAAAATAAAAAAATAACTTTTCTATCTTATCTTAACCATAATTTTCGAAAATTACCTATAAAATTCAGATTTTGATTTTAAAATTTTATCTTATCATATCTTAGTTGTCAAGCTTTTCAAAAATCAAAATCTTTTTCAAAAATAAAAGTCATATCTTTTTCAAAAAAAAATCTTATCTTTTTCAAAATCTTATCATATCTTTTTCAAATTTTAAAATCTTATCTTATCTTTTTCAAATTTCAAATTTTTAAATCATATCTTTTTCAAAATTTAAAAATCTTATCTTATCTTTTTCTAATTTCAAATTTTGATTTCAAATCTTTTCTTATCTTATCTTCTATTTTATTTTTAAATTAAAAAATCTTTTTTTAATATCTTCTCTTCTCTCTCTTCTTTTTAATATCTTTTTTTAATATCTTCTCTTCTCTTCCTTAATTTTTGAAAATAATATCTTCTTCTCTCTCTCTTCTTTTTCAAAACCACCTAACTAACTCTCTTCTCTTCTTAATTTTCGAAAACTACCTCTCTTCTTCTCTCTCTTCTTTTTTCGAAACTACCTAACTAACTCTTTTCTCTCTTAATTTTCGAAAATCAATTGATTAAATAAATAAAATAAAAACAAAAGCTTTTTAATTCTTATTTACTTTTTCTATTTATACTTCTTTTCTTCTCATCTATGTTCATTCAACTCTACTTCCTTCTCCTCTTTACCTACAATTCTTTATCTTCTTTCCATTCTTCTTCATATCTCACTGGAAGCTCTTTGATCCAAGTGGCACAAAAAGCTTTATTGAGATTTCTTTTTCTATCTTCTTTTATTTACTCTTATCTACTATTTCCAAGGTATTTTTCTTTTACTTCTTTTATTTCCTTTCTTTTTTCTTCTTCTTTCTTCTATTCTGACTCTAAAGAGGAGCTTCTTGCCAATTGGTACAAAGAGCTTTCTTCTTTTTCATCTCTCTTTTTTTTTTCTTCTTGTTTATGACCAGGAACAGGGATAAAGACCCCCTCTTAACTCCTGATCCTGAACCTGAAAAGACTCTAAGGAGGCGTTTACAACAAGCTAAAGCACAACACTTCGGAAGAGACCTTTCAGAAAGTTTTGAACAAGAAAAGGAGGACATGGCCGAACCACAAGAGGAGCCTAGAAAGTTCCTTGGTGACTTCACCATGCCTACCTCTGATTTTTATGGCAAAAGCATTGTTGTACCTGCCATTGGAGCTAATAATTTTGAGCTTAAGCCTCAGTTAGTCTCTCTTCTACAGCAGAACCGCAAATTTCATGGACTTCCACTGGAAGATCCACATCAGTTCTTAGCAGAATTTTTACAGATCTGTGATACTATAAAGACTAATGGAGTTAATCCTGAAGTCTACACGCTGATGCTCTTTCCCTTTGCTTTAAGAGACAGAGCTAAATTCTGGTTGGATGCCCAGCCTAGAGAGAGTCTTGACTCTATGGAAAAGCTTGTTAATGCTTTTCTTGCTAAGTTCTTTCCTTCTCAAAAGATGAGCAAGATTAGAGTGAAAGTTCAAACCTTCAGACAAAGAGAAGGTGAATCCCTCTATGAAGCTTGGGAAAGACACAAGCAACTGATTAGGAGATGTCCTTTTGACATGCTCTCAGAGTGGTCCATCATAGGTGTGTTTTATGATGGTTTGTCTGAGATGTCCAAAATTTCATTGGACAGCTCAGCAGGTGGATCTCTCCACTTAAAGAAAATGCTTGCAGAAGCAAAAGAGCTCATTGAGATGGTTGCGAATAACCAATTCATGTACACCTCTCAGAGGAGTCCTATAAACCATGGTACCTCTCAGAAGAAAGGAGTTCATGAAGTTTAGACTCTGAATGCCATCTTGGCTCAGAATAAGATCTTGACCCAACAGGTCAACATGATCTCTCAACATCTCACTGGGATGCAAACTGCTGCTGGCAGTAATCAGGAAGCTTCTCTTGAAGAAGAAGCTTATGATCCTGATCAACCCACCATGGAGGAGGTGAATTTTATGGGAGAACCCTATGGAAACACTTACAACCCTTCATGGAGAAATCATCCTAACCTTTCATGGAAGGATCAACAGAAACCTCAGCAAGGTTTCAATCAAGGTGGTAGGAACCAGAATAGGTTCAACAACAGACCACCATTCCCATCTTCTCAAGGCAATATGGAGACCTCTAAGCAGAGCCTTTCTTACTTAGCCACTGGGAGCTACAACAAATGGCCATTCTGATCCACTTCATACAAGGCCACAAAGCCCATTGCAAGTGCTGAAAGCCAGAAATAGAAAGTGTATATATAGATATGAATTTAATTTTAGACGGGCTCTCTTTTAGATTTTCATTTTAGAATTTTAGAATTGAGATCAGATCTGAATTTTCATTTTCTGTTTTGCTTTCTCTTTTCTGGAAATTTTACTCTTCTATTTTGGGTGTTGAACTTGGATTGAAAAATTCTGCTAAATTTCTTCATCTGAGAGTCATCTTTTAATTTTTCTTATATAGTTCTTAGATATGAAGATCTGATCATAGTTCACTTCTTGTTTTACTTTCTTCTACAATTTCTTGTATGTTTCGTTAAGAGAGCAAATTGAGATCTAGATTTTCTTTCTGTTTTGTTATTCTATAGCAATTGTCAATTTCTCTTTTAGGATTCTAAAGTTGATCTAAGTTTTCATTCTGTTTTGAGTCTTCTGCACTTTTACATTCCTATTTTGGTACTGAGTTGATTTATTTTCTGAGTTTCTTCATCTGAGAGTTCTTAAATTCACTGCAATTTATATTTTTCAGTTCTATTTCGACTCACATTACCCAAATCCTTTTATTCTTTATGCAGTTTTCCTGTCAATTTAGATTCAGCAATTTAAATTCCTTGCACTTTAAGTTTTAGTCATTTACCTTTCTTGCACTTTAGGTTTCAGCTCTTTTGAATTTCTTGCACTTTAAGTTTCTGCAATTTACCACTTCTGTACTTTCAGATTTCGCCAATTTACTTTCTGCACTTTATTTACTTGCAATTTCACTTCTGTAACTCAAAATTCACTCAAATCATCAAATATTCGCTTAACTAAATTCATCACCATACTAAAGTTGCTCAATCCATCAATCCCTGTAGGATCGACCTCACTCTTGTGAGTTATTACTACTTGATGCGACCCGATACACTTGCCGATGAGTTTGTGTAGAATCATTTTTCCCTCATAATGTTTTTGGCGCCGTTGCCGGGGATTGATTTAGATTGACATTGATTAAGTAGGTGACAATCTAGATTAAGCATTTTTTTCTTTGTTTTTGTTAAGCATTTTAACTGTTTGAGATTTTGTTCTAACTAATCTTAACCACACTCTCTCAGTAGAGTATTTTATTTTTATTTTCTGGTATTGTTTGTGTTGTATGCCAAGAGGGAGAAGAGGTAAATCCACCTCCTTTGATCCTGAGCCGGAGAGAACATTTTTGAGAAGAATAAGAGAAGGAAGAGGAAAGAGAGTTATTGGAGAAGAAGAATTAGAAGAAGAGGATCAAGAGATGGAGGGTAACATCCCAAATTCACCTGAGGATGTGGCCAACAACAACGGCCAGCCTCAGAGAAGAGTTTTAGCCTCTTACACTATCCCCAACCCAAGGAATATTGGGAGCAGTATCCTAACCCCCAGTATCTATGCTAACAACTTCGAACTCAAGCCTCAATTGATTTGCCTGGTCCAGAATAATTGTCAATATGGAGGAAGTGCTGCTGAAGATCCAAACCAACACCTCTCTGTGTTTTTGAGAATTTGTGACACTGTCAAAACAATAGAGTCTACCCTGACATCTATAAACTCTTATTATTCCCATTTTCAATGAGAGACAAAGCCACACATTAGTTAGAAACCTTCCCTAAAGAAAGCATCGCCAATTGGGATGATTTGGTTAGCAAATTTCTAGCCAAATTCTATCCACCTCAAAGAGTCATTAAGCTAAAAACTGATGTACAAATCTTCAGGCATCTAGAAGGAGAATCATTGTATGAAGCCTGGGAAAGGTATAAAGCCTTGATCAGAAGATGCCCTAAGGGAATGTTTAGTGAATGGGTGGAGTTGCAGAATTTCTTTGAAGGCTTGTCCTTGCCTTCTAGGAAAGCTTTGGATTATTCATCAGGAGGATCTTTGCAAATGATGAAAACTACTCAAGAGGCACATGATCTCATAGACATGGTGGCCAACAATGAGTACTTCTACTCCTCTAAAAGACAAGCAGCTCCAAAGAAAGGTGTATTTGAACTTGAAGGAGTTGATGCAATATTAGCTCATAACAAGATGATGCCTTATCAACTACAAAAACAAATGGAGATGATGTCAAAGAGGATGGAGGGATTACAACTTGCAGTAGTGAGCACAATTAACCAACCACCAGTAGTGTGGGGACAGCAGGAGGAAAGTTATGAAGAACAGCAACCTAAATAAGTGCAGTACATGCAAAATCAAGGAGCCGGATAGAATGATTTCCATGGAGATACCTACAACTCATCTTGGAGAAACCACCCCAATCTAAAATGGGGAGAGAACCAAAACCAGCAACCTTGGCAAAAGAACTCCAGCCAAAATAACTCCCGCAACACAAACAACCACAATCATTCATCCAAAAACTCTAACCAATACAAAAACCCACAAAATACATATCATCCACCCCACAACAACTCACAAAACACCCATCTCAATGCCCCAAACAACTTTCACCAACAGCCATCACATCCCATGCAACCACATCGAGACTCTCAGAGGATCTCTAGCTTAGAAATATTGATGGAGAAACTCATCAAAACTCAAGAAATGGCAAGACAAGATCAAGCCCTAACACTCAAAAACTAAGAGGCCTCAATGAGAAATCTTGAGAGACAGATGGGACAAATGGCTAAACAAATTACAGAGATAGGTAAAAAGCGAGCAAATGTATTCCTTAGTACCACTGAAAACAACCCAAGAGACATAGGAAAAGCCATCAAATGGGAAGAGTGCAAAGCAATCACTTTGAGAAGTGGAAAGAAGGTGGAGAAAGAAGCCATTACTCAAGAAGAGCACAACAAAGAAGGCTCAAAAGAAGAAGTGAAGGAGCAAAAGCAGGAGCAAGAAACTCCCACACAGAATGATAAGTCAACCAAGAAGGAGGCAGTAAAAGCATACCAACCAATGTTACCATATCCTCAATGATTCAAGGGAGAGAACAAAGAGAAGCAATACTCTAAATTCTTAGAGATATTCAAGACACTGCACATCAACATCCCTTTCATAGAAGCACTTGAACAGATGCCACTATATGCTAAGTTCATGAAGGAATTGTTGAGCAAGTAAAGATCTCTAAAAGAAGGACATATGGTTGTGATGACTAGGGAGTGTAGTGCCATCATCCAGAGAGGATTGCCAAGGAAGAGAAAGGACCCAGGGAGCTTTCATATCCCCTGCACCATAGGTAACATGATAATTGAGAGAGCATTTTGTGACCTTGGTGCAAGCATCAATCTGATGCCTCTATGCTTGATGAAAAAACTTCAAATTCATGAATTGAAACCCACACAAATAGGCCTCTAAATGGCAGACAAATCCATTAAGAAAGCATTTGGAGTTGTGGAGAATGTATTGGTAAAGGTGAAAAATTTTTTCCTCCCAGTTGACTTTGTCATTCTAGACATAGAGGAAGATCATAACACTCCCATCATTCTAGGGAAACCTTTTCTAGCTACAGGCAGAGCATTAATAGATGTTGAGAAGGGAGAATTAATGCTGAGAGTTCACGAAGAGCATATAGTGTTTCATGTCTTCAAGAGTTTACAAGATCTCAATCAAGAAGAAGAGTGTAAGAAGATTGATCTGAGAGATCCAAACTTGGAAGAGGCACCTGATGAGTCACTTTCAATGCACTCAAGCTCATGCTGGAAAGAAAAAGAAGAGGTAGAAGTGCTGCAACAAGCTCAAGGAGTTGAGAAGGAACCACAATCAAAACCTCTATACGAGATCCTCAGTAAGAACCTTCCAAAAACTGATATTCCAAAACATGAATCACCTCCTGAAAAAAAAAAGAATTCTAAGAAGAAAGTGCCAAGAGGGTGGAGAAATAAGAAAATTCCCACTGAAGGCTTCACACCAGGGGTCAAAGTGATGCTAGCTTACCAACCAATAGAAACATCTACACATTTCTCTGGATACTACACAGTGAATAAAATCCTCTCACTTGAACATGTGGAAATTGTCAAGAATGATACTGGAGGAAAGCTCACAGTGAGAGGGGAGGGGTTGAGGCATTATGTTCATCACCCTCCCTAATGAGGAGCAACCGTCAAGCTAGTGACGATAAAAGAGCGCTTGTTGGGAGGCAACCCAACCGGAGGTACTTCCCTTTTCCTTCACTGTTTCAATAAGAAAGTTAAGTAGATTAGCTATATTGCAAGGAGCTAAGTTTGGTGTTACACACCAAAATAACTCAAGGGTGGATACTGGATGCTAAGTTTGGTGTTCCACTAGAGATTTTAGAATACATTGCACCCTCAGCATGACTAGTTATCAGCTCCAAACAATCAGAGAAACTACTTAACAATTGTTTAGTTTTTAGTTCATAGTCTGTCCTCTAGGTTATAGCTCATTTTTCTAGTTATAATATGTTTTCTCAATCAAAGCACATGAGGTTTTCTGCATATGTACAAACTGCTGCATAAGGCAAGGAACTAAGTTTGGTGTTCACACACTAATCTAAGTTCAGAAGTCTACAAACATACATGCATGCTAACCATTTTTCAAGTGATTGGGAAACAAGCAACTTCCAATATCATTGCAGAGGATCTCCAAGTTTTTGCAAGGATTAAACATCATCAACCAAAGAGATAAAAAGGAATGTGAAGACCAGCAATGATGATGATAAGGAGTAAAGCAAGTAAACTCTAAAAGGTTGTATCGTTAAGTGATTGTTTTAGACACTACTATGATTGAAAGTGATATTGTACCCCTGTCTGTCTGCCTAGTATAGCTTCTCTGTAATTTAATAACTGAGATACTTGATAGTTTACAATACTATACTCTTGAAAACTTGCTTGCACTCAATATTTCAAAAAGGCATCAAAGGACAGTTCTTTGAAAAGAATGATTGAGGAATCAAAACAATTTTTGAGGCAAGCAAAAGATTAAGAGAAGTGGTGGTTCTAGTTGTATGATTGTGTATTGAGGTTGCATGTTATGAAAATTTGCATAGGAGCTGTTCATACCCTGGGTCAAGCTGTTCGACCCGGGATGTTTAGCGACAAGCCGACCGACCTCTTCAGGTCAGACTATCTGACCTCTTCTCAAAGAGCTCGGCCAATGACCGACCTCTTCTCAAAGAGCTCGGACAAAACGCCACAGAGGCCCAAGAAGGCCCAAACGAAGGAACACAGCCCAATCCAAAGGCAGCCCAAGCCTACAGAAATATAAAGGTGGTTCCGTTGAAGATAAGCTGACCTCACCCAAAGATAAGATATGATAACTAACTTATCTTATCTAAGAAGGTTACTCCACACTACTATAAATACACTGGAGCACCCAGGTATAACTCATACTCTGATTCTACATAAAACCTGTTTAATACCCATGCTAACTTAAGCATCGGAGTCTCTTGCAGGTACCCCCCACCCTTCGGTGGCCAAGGATCAGCAGTACAGCAAGTCCAATAAGTCGGACACAACAACTCCGGCCGCTATCAGCCAGCCGGACACGTCATCTCCGACCAGAACCAAAGATCTCATCCGAGATCGACCTCTAGTTTCAGGTAACCCTCGGAACATTGGCGCCGTTGCCGGGGAACCTGGAAGTCATCCCACCATCATGGCGGACGACCATGACAACGACCACAATTCAGATCTAGAAGATAGAACGCCGCACAAGAATGCGGACACTACACCAAAAGATACTCCTCAACCTAACAAAAACGGAAATTCACCAACTATGGAAGTCATGGAGGCACTCCAGGATCGCTTGAAACAACTCGAAAAAGGGGCGGAGCAACAACGGGAAGCTGAGAAAAACCTACAAAGGGAAATAAGACGACGTCGCGAGTTAGAGGACAAATTCCTAAAACTCGAAGCAGATCTCAAGGCCAAAAATATTCGATCCGATCAGGAAGGCGGCTCCCACAAAAATCAAGACCCATTCACCAAGGAGATCATGAAGGCTAAAAGTCCCAAAGGACTTCAAAGCTCCCGACGTGAACCTGTACGACGGCACATCAGGATCCAAGCCATCATCTTAGCAATTTTAGAAGCAGGATGTATCTCACTGACACCTCGGACGTTATTCGATGCAAAGCCTTCCCGACTACTCTAACAAAGCATGCCTGGACATGCAAAGTCTGCCAATAGAAGCAGCTATCATGGGTCTCATTAATGGCCTGCGAGAAGGACCTTTCAACCACTCAATATCCAAGAAGCATCCAACATCTCTAAACGAAGCTCAAGAAAGGGCAAAAAAAAATATATCAATATGGAGGAGAACTCCCGATTGGGAGACAGCTCAAAAACCAGATTCTCCTAACCCACTACGGGACAAGGATAAAGAGTCCAGGAAGAAAGAAGACCAACCCATTGAGAAACCTATCTCTTGTGGATGTTTAACGAGAAATACGCAACACTGAGAAGATCTCACCACCTTGCCCAATCAAAAGCAAAAAGGAGAAAGAGGTCGGACGAGTTGAAGATCCACCTCACAACAAAGAGGTCGGATGAGTTGAAGATCCACCTCACAACAAAGAGGTCGGACGAGTTGAAGGTCCACCTCACACCAAAGAGGTCGGGCGAGTTGAAGGTCCACCTCACAACAAAGAGGTCGGATGAGTTGAAGATCCACCTCACAACAAAGAGGTCGGACGAGTTGAAGGTCCACCTCACAACAAAGAGGTCGGACGAGTTGAAGGTCCACCTCACACCAAAGAGGTCGGGTGAGTTGAAAGTCCACCTCACAACAAAGAAGTCGGACGGGTTGAAGGTCCACCTCATACCAAAGAGGTCGGACGAGTTGAACGTCCACCTCACAACAAAGAGGTCGGACAAGTTGAAGGAAGAGGTCGGACGAGTAGAATGTCCACCCCACACTGAAGAGGTCGGACGAGTTGAACGTCCACCTCACACCCCTGAGAGACATGTTCATATGATAAATGGAGGATTCACAGGAGGAGAGATCTCTAAATCATCTCGCAAAAGACACCTCAAAGAGGTATATTAAGGAAGGGAGAGAGGTTTGAATAGGACAACGGAGTGCGAACAAGTCTTCCGAGATTTCAAAAATTCTTGGGACAACCACCCATTCTCACCAGACCCCGGGAAAGTGCAGAACTCATATTATACCTCGCAATGGGAAGTCGGGCAATAGCCTCAGCACTAGTCAGAGAAGACAAAAGTGGGCAACAACCCATCTACTTCATCAGCAAAGCTCTATAAGGGGCCAAACTAAACTATCAAAAGATAGAAAAAGTTTGCCTATGCCCTCACCCATACTTTCAAGCTCACACTATCAGAGTGCGGACCAACCAGCCCATAAAAGGCATCCTACAGAAAACAAACTTCGCTGGAAGAATTAGGACCCTGGACAAAACCAGAGAACATCTCGGACAATTCGGGGGATCTTGGACAAAAATAGAAAATAGCTCAGACAAATCGGGGAAAATGAAGTCCGACGCATAGAATGCCCGAGCTGATGCATTTTCAAAACCAGCCAGCACCAACATCTCGGACAATTCGGGGAATATGAAGTCCGACACATACCTCAAGAGCAGAATGCCCGAGCTGATGCACTTTCAAAACCAGCTAGCACCAACAGCTCGAACAATTCGGGGATATGAGGTCCGACACATACCTCAGGAGCAGAATGCCCGAGCTGATGCATTTTCAAAACTAGCCAACACCAAACCAGGGGGCAATAACAGAAGCCTCATCTAGGCTACATTACAAGACCACAACAAGTTGATCTCAAAAGCGGTATAAGGAATGTACTCAGGGTCAGCCACAGTAACACGCATTAAAACTATGAAATCCAACTAATCAGACATGCTGTCTGGGATCTTAGTAGACATCTCAAAGACATAGGTCGACTGTGGGATTACTACCAAACAACTCGGGCAAATAAGGAAACAACTCGGACAATAACAGCAAAACATTAAGTGACAGACGTGGCAGTAAAAGGGAAACCCCAGGACTCACACGAAAGTCCAGGGGCACACTTTGGAGGAAACAACAGGGCAAGAACACAGAGAAAAGAAGTCGACAATCTATACCCAAACAGTCTGAACACCTCTCAAACAAAAGGTCAAAACAAAAGCTAGAACTTTTGTACAAAAAGAGTCAAGCAACAATGAAAAGAAACAGGAACAACAACCAAACCCTAAGCAAAGCACACATTCTTCTCAAAGGCGAATGAAAAGTGACAACAAACGATCAAAGATGCAAACTTTTTGCAGAAAGAACCAAAGTTCTTCAGAGCAAATACAAAGTCAAAGCTTTACATCAAAAGCATGCCAACTTCCCTATAGCCCCATCTGAAGAGCTCCCATAAGTCCTATCGGCATATCGGACAACTCCACACTTCACCATGAAGGAATCACCTTTCTGATCAGCTTACGGAATGGAGGCAATGATCCTAGTGGAGGTCAAAGAAGGATCGCCCAGAGTGATCCACTACAGTGAAGAGGCCAACTCCCAACTTCAAAAGGAAGAACTCGACCTATTTCCAGAAACCCGAGAAAGAGCTCGGATCAAAGAAGAGGCGTTAAAACGTCAAATGGCCTCAAGATACAATCAGAAGGTAATCTAGCAACAACGATCTCATCCTAATCCAAAATGACATCAGAATAGGTCGGTCAGGAGAAGAGAAGCTAGCAGCCAACTGGAAAGGACCATACCAAGTTGTTCAAAAGAACTGGGGAAAAGTTGCTACAAAGTGTCCGACCTCAAGGGGCAAGAGCTACCAAGGTCATGGCATGCCTGCAATCTAAAAAGGGCGCCAGGCCGAGATCCAAAAAGATTTCCCGACCTAGAAAGGTAAGTACTAACATGTACACACTCTTATCTTCATTTTATTGTTTAAAAGATTGCAGATTCCCTAGAAAGTTTCCTACCAAGACGCCCGACTACGGCAGGTCGACAAGGTGAACAGCAAATTCACCGCCCGATCACGACAAAGTCGGCAAAGATGAAAACCAAATTCATCGTCCGATTACAAAGCGACAAGTCGGCAAGGTGAAAACTAACTTCACCGCTCGACCACGTTGAAAACCGAATTCATCGTTTGATTTCGACAAAGGCCGACAAAGTGAAAACAAAATTCACTGCTATACCAAGACGCATTATTCTGAAGCATTCATAATCTGATTATAAAGCAACAGATCGGCAGAAAGTGAAAAACAGATTCACTGCACGATCACGATAAAGACAATCGTCCGATAAAGGTGAAAACGCGATTCACCTAAAAGACGATCTAAAGATAGCAACCACGTTCTACAAATCGGCAAAGATGAACATAGAATAATGTAAGAAGTTATCGAAAGTGATCCGGAAAAAGAACCTGGCGAGGTCTTATGGATTGCTATATAATAACTTAAAGACTGGCCGACGTTAAGAAGTCAGACCAAGTCAACCCAAGTTATAAGTAAACCCTGGAAAGAGGTCTGGCCAACCCTATTAAAGAGGATTACTTTAACTTAGAAGGGCCAGACATGATAAAGTCAGCCCAAAATAAAAAAGTTATAAAAGTAGTCCCTGAAAGAGACCTGATAAAGGTCCAAGAAAGAGGATTACAAAAATAACTTAGAAGAGATCGACATAACGAAGTTGGTCTCCTACAACAAACAAGTTATAAAAGTAATCCCTGAAAGAGACCTGAACAAGGTCCAAGAAAGAGGATTACAAAAATAACTTAGAAGAGATCGACATAACGAAGTCGGTCTCCTACAACAAACAAGTTATAAAAGTAATCCTTAAAAGAGACCTGAACAAGGTCCAAGAAAGAGGATTACAAAATAACTTAGAAGAGATCGACATGACGAAGTCGGTCTCCTACAAAAAAACAAGTTATAAAAGTAATCCCTGAAAGAGACCTGACCAAGGTCCAAGAAAGAGGATTACAAAAATAACTTGGAAAAGGACAACGAGAAGAAGTTGGACCAACAAAAGCTACAGCTTGGACCGACAAGAAGAAGTCGGACCAACGAAAGCTACAGCTTGGACCGACAAGAAGAAGTCGGACCAATGAAAAACGTGCGCTAAAACGGACATAGCTCCGCCCAAAAAGCCACGGCTCCACGACAAGGCTATCAAAATTGTTCAGAATGACTAAAAAGTGTTCTACGAGAACACTAAAAAGTCGTCGGACAAGTTAGCCCCAAGGACCACCTCGACCAAACAGAAAGTGGACAAAACCAGAAGTGATCAAAAGAGGTCGGACAACAAAGTACCGACACTCTACAAAGATCCACAAAGGGGACAAAGACATCTCACAAACGGCCAAAGGAAGGCCAGGAATGCTTCGCTGAAAGGTATGAAGTCTTGAAAAAAGACACTACTTAAAAAGCGAAAAGCACGGCCTCAAAGACGAAGCTAAAAAGTCGTCCAAACAAACTATACCTAAAAAGTTGTTGGATTATGACTAAAAAGCCCGAACAGTGAAGACAAACAAGTCGGAAGAAAGCTGAAAAGACCTCTCAACAAACTAAAAAAGGCAATACCAGACTCGCACAAAGGAGAAACTACTCAAGATCGACCAAAGTCAGGATGCTTGAGCACGACTTCCTTAAAGAGATCGAAGCTCTGAAAGCACGATCTCGCGAAAAGGTCCAAACTCAAGCAGGGGCAAAGTCGTACAGGTCGACGTCAGCTAAGAAGAGGTGCAAGTACGATCTCAAAAAAGAACAAGCCAAAAGGTTGAGAAACAACTTAAGGCTCAAATGTTCTTAGCTAAATGGGATACAACTCCACTCAAAGAAGGCACAATCTCAAACAGGGCTACGTACGTCATCCGAGACTAAAAAGGTTCTATATAAAGAACACTAAAAAGTCATCGGACAAGTCACTAAAAGCTCGAATATCAAGCTGCAAGGATAACTTCGCCAAGGCAGAGGGTTGTCAACACAAACTTAAAGCAAGGCGTGATCCAGAAGGCAAGGGTAGAAAACCCACACTATCACTCAAAAGAGGACGGACTGTGAAGTACCAAACCTCTAGAAAATCTGCAAAGATTGCAAAGCAATGAAGAAACAAGCCAGACAGATGCTTGAGCACGACTTCCAAAGAGATCGAAGCTCTAAAAGGAACGATCTCATGGAAAGATCGAACTCAAGCAGGGGCACTGTTCATACCCTGGGTCAAGCTGTCCGACCCGGGATGTTTAGCGACAAGCCGACCGACCTCTTCAGGTCAGACTATCCGACCTCTTCTCAAAGAGCTCGGACAAAATGCCACAGAGGCCCAAGAAGGCCCAAACGAAGGAACACAGCCCAATCCAAAGGCAGCCCAAGCCTACAGAAAGATAAAGGTGGTTCCGTTGAAGATAAGCTGACCTCACCCAAAGATAAGATAAGATAAGATAAGATAACTAACTTATCTTATCTAAGAAGGTCACTCCACACTACTATAAATACACTGGAGCACCCAGGTATAACTCATACTCTAATTCTACATAAAACCTGTTTAATACCCATGCTAACTTAAGCATCGGAGTCTCTTGCAGGTACCCCCCACCCTCCGGTGGCCAAGGATCAGCAGTACAGCAAGTCCAATAAGTCGGACACAACAACTCCGGCCGCCATCAGCCAGCCGGACACGTCATCTCCGACCAGAACTGAAGATCTCATCTGAGATCGACCTCCAGTTTCAGGTAACCCTCGGAACAGGAGCTCATAGGCAAGACATAGAGTTCAAAGAAGTAGTGTGGAGATTCTCAAACATTTATTGATCCAAGAAGCAGCAACAAAAGAAATAGAAAAACAAAAGAACATGGCAAAAGGCTCTGGGCATCAATTACTAGAAAAAAAAAGAAGAAAAGAAATAAGAACTCAAAGAGCTACTGTCCTAGTTAAATGCTTGTGGTAGAATTGTGTCAAAGAGAGAGGCTTGAGCAAGTAAATCCTAAGGGGTTCTTCAACACCTAATACCTTAAAATCAACTGGTTTAGGAGTATTGATTGAAAGCTTATTTAAAGAGCCGCTTTGAGACATGTGATGGATATTTTTTGTGGAAAAACGAATTTCTCCAAAACACCCAAAACTAACCGGCAAGTGCACCAGGTCGCATCAAGTAATAATAACTCACGGGAGTGAGGTCGATCCCACAGGGATTGAAGGATTGAGCAATTTTAGCTTAGTGGTTGATTTAGTCAAGCGAATCATGATTTGGTTGAGAGATTTGTGATTAACAAAATTTAAATTGCACAGAAAGTAAAGGGAATGGGAAATTTGCATGAAATTAAAGAGAACAAGAATTAGAGTGCTGAATCTTAAAGAACAAGAAATTAAATGGCAGAAACTTAGAACGCAAGAAATGTAAACTGCAGAATCTTAAAGTGCAAGAAATGTAAATGGCTTGAATTGTAAAGGGGATTGGGAATTGGATTTGCAGAAATTAAACAAGGAAAAGTAAAATTCAACAAACAGAAGAGTAGAAGATAACTTGAATTGAATCGGATCTAAAACGGAATTGTAAATGGGCTTGAAAAGCATTAAACAGAGAATCGAAAATGGGAAATCCAGATCTCAGGACTCAAGAGACTAGATAACCAAGTCAAGATCTCAATGCCTTCCTAGATCCAGCAAGAACAATTTCAAAGGAAATGAAGAAATGTAAATTGCAGAGAAAGTAAAAGAAGAAGCAATTAACAGAAACTGAAATTCAATGATGCGGAAAATTAAACAAGATCCCAAGGTGAGATTGAAACAGAATTTCTTCAATTCTCCACCCAAGATCCGAAGCAAGAAAAGTAAAGAGTATTCAAGCAAGAACAAGGAAGAAGAGAGATCAATTCTCCTCCCCAAATTCTCTTGAATTAAAACAACAATACCAAAATGTAAAGGTAAGCTCTCTACAAAACTACCTAATCAAAACCGAAAAGAAAAAAAGCTCTCTAGAAACTAAAATCCTAATCTATTTATACACTTTCTTCAAATGGTCTCCAAGCCTTGAATTGGGCCTTTGCTCTTGATGGAATTGGGTTGATAGAGGCCTTGGTTGATTGCTCTTGGAGTTGGAGAGAGAACCAATGTGAACCGGGTTGTGAATCTTAAAAGCTTGAGTAAAAGTTTGAGGCAAACTTTTACTCAAACTTTTTACATCAGCTGCCCCATTCTTGCTGCTACCAACGTTTGAGCCAAAGTTTGGGGTCAAACTTTTGCTCAAACGTTGGCCCCCTAGTGCATATATGTGGCGCCAACGTTTGCCAAAAAGTTTGAGGCAAACGTTGGCGCAAACTTTTTCTCTCCAGGGTGTGTTGCTGATGGCGCCAACGTTTGCCAAAAAGTTTGAGGCAAACGTTGGCGCAAGCTTTTGTCCTCCAGGGTGTTGATTTTGTGATGCCAACGTTTGCCAAAAAGTTTGAGGCAAACGTTGGCTCAAGCTTTTCTCCTAAAAGTTTGAGCTAAAGTTTGAGGCAAACTTTTGCTCAAGCTTTTTTTCCCTGGGGAGTTTTCACTTCTTCCAAAAGTTTGAGCTAAAGTTTGAGGCAAACTTTTGCTCAAACTTTTTGTTCTCTCTTGCTCCTAGCCATTCCTTCTTGCTTCAACCTTTCTCCAAGCTTTCTTCACCTATCATCAATCAATCAAACACATCAAAGCTATGATCCAAATCATGAGATTGTGTTTCTTTCATAATATATGACAATTATAGCATAAAATCTCATGAAAGTGCATGAATTCATACATGGTTGATTGAATCAAAGGAAACATGGAAATCTACCCAATTGGCTTGCTTATGGCTCAAGAAAGTGCATAAATCAATTGAAAACAAAAGAAAAAGGCTAGTGAAACTAGGCTAAGATGACTTGTCATCACAACACCAAACTTAAAGCTTGCTTGTCCCTAAGCAAGAAATGAATTATGCTCAAAGGTTTTTTCAATTAAGACGGATTGAAGAATAATTTGTAAGGTCCTGTGAGTGAAGTGATTAAGTGACAGTGGGGTGAACTCTAAATCATATGCTCATGCAAGGGTTTCAGTGCTTACTAGTCCCTACATCTTGGGAGTCTTAGGTCTTAGGATTTTCATCCAAATGGTATCATGGAGATCTCTTTATATGTAATCACCTTGAAGCAGCTTATAGTTTCTTTGCTTTGGCCTTGACTCTAAGTGTCATGTCTCAAAGCGGCTCTTTAGATAAGCTTTCAATCAATACTCCTAAACCAGTTGGTTTTAAGGTATTAGGTGTTAAAGCACCCCTAAGGATTTACTTGCTCAAGCCTCTTTCTTTGACACAATTCAACCACAAGCATTTACTAGGATAACAACTCTTTGAGTTCTTGTTTCTTTCTTCTTTTCTGCCTAGTAATTGATGCTCAGAGCCTTGGGCCATGTTCCTTTTTTTTGTTTTTGTATTTTCTTTATTTTCTTTTGTTTTGTTTGCTGCTTCTTGGATCAATAAATGTTTGAGAATCTCCACAACACTTCTTTGAACTCTATGTCCCGCCTATGAGCTCCCATGCAAGTTTTCATAAGCATGCAACCTCAATACATATTCATACAACTAGAACTACCACTTCTTCTAATCTTTTGCTTGCCTTAAAATTGTTTAATTCCTCAACCCTTCTTTTCAAAGAACTTTCATGTGATGCATTTTTTTTTAATTATTGAGTGCAAACAAGTTTTGGAGATAGTGTTGTAAATGATCAAGCATCTTGCTTATTGAATTGCAGAAAAACTATATTAGACAGAAGGACAAATAGGGGTATAATATAAATTTCAATCACAGAAATATCTGATAGTGAATAATACAACCTTTTGGAGTTTACTTGCTGTCCTCTTCCTCATCATCATTGCTGGTCTTCACATTCCTCTTTCATCTCTTTAATTGATGATGCTAAATCTTCCCAAAAGTTTGTATGATGCTCTGCAATGATATTGAAAGTTGCTTGTTCCCCAAGCACTTGAAAAATGGTTAGCATGCATGATTTATTTGTGGGCTTTTGAATTTACTTTGGTGTTAGAACACCAAACTTAGTACCTTGCCAATGGTTCTCATGCATCAGATTAACCATGTGTGGAACTCTTTTTCTTTTTCAAAAGTAATAAAACTGAAAACAGCAAAATAGTTAACTAATTTGTCTAAATGCTTGAAGCTAGCATTATACAGAAGGTGAGAGTGTATTTTATGATGGGATTTTGGTGGAACACCAAACTTAGAATCCTTCATTCTCCCTTAGATTGTTTTGGTGTACAACACCAAACTTAGCTTCTTGCAATATAGATAAAACTAATTAACATTTTTATTAAAATAGCTATGAAAAGAAAACTACCTCAGGTTGGTTGCCTCCCAACAAGCGCTCTTTTATTGTCACTAGCTTGACATCCTTCATCCTCTGATCATGGAAGTTGAGGCTTCTGTTGCCTTTGGTTTCCCCCTCTCACCGTGGGCTTTTCCTTGATGACTGTCTCTTTTCCCGTAGCCGTCTCACTTTTTTCCATAACTGCTTTCCCTTTCAACCCAGCAGCTTTTTCACTGTTCTTTGGGTCATCTTCAATGGCCCTTAGGGATATATTTGCCTCTCTCTCGCCCAATTCAGCAAGGTTTTGAACCAGTTGTTCCATTTGACTTTCAACTCTTCTGAGTAAGGCTTCCTGGTTCTTCATTGTCACCTCTTGGTGTTTCATCATTCTCTCTATTAAGATCTCCAAATTGGTGATCCTTTGAGAGTCTTGTGAGATTGGTTGGCTGTGGGGTGCTGGGGGTTGGAAGGGTGGGTAGTATAGTGGTATGTAGTGATTGTTGTTGGTATGGTGGTGTTTTTGCAGGTTTGGGAAATTGGGGTTGTTGTAGTTGAAGTCCCTTTGTTCCTGATGTTGAGATTCCCTCATTCTTAGATAAGAATGTGGCTTCCATGGTGGAAATTGTGAATTCACTATGGCAGAATGTAGAAAATCAATTTGTCCAGCTATTGACTCCAATTGTTGCTGAGTTTGCTGGTATAGCTATTTGTTTTAATTCATGATTGCCCTCACTCCTTCAAGATTCATTACTTCCTTTTCTGAAATTGCATTCTGTGGTGTCTCAAATGAGTGTTGGCTATTGGCTCTTTTGTCATTGAACTCTGCAGTTCCTTGGCTGGTTGCTGTTGCGTTGAGTAGGCCATCTGAGAAGTAATCCACCGCTTTTCTTGTTTCTGGGGTTAATCCTTCATAGAACGCTTGGAAACCCACTTTGTCACTTGCTTTCTTATATCTTTCCCATGCTTTGAACAATGGTTCTTCCTCCCCTTGTATGAATGGATGTATTCCCTCTTTCATCTTGATGTTTTGTTGGGATGAGGAGAATTTGGCTAGAAACTTGGCAACCAAATCATCCCAACTAGTGATACTTCCCTGGGGAAAGGTTTCAAGCCATTGTGCCGCTTCATCCTTTAGTGAGAAAGGGAATAACAAGAGCTTATAGGTATCATGATGTATACTCCCGAAATTGACAGCACCACAAGTCCTCAGAAAAATGGATAGGTGCTGTTTAGGATCCTCCAATAGGTTTCCACCATAGGAACAATTGTTCTTGATTAGTGTATTGAGTTGCGGCTTCATGTTGTGGTGTTCTTCTTTCTCAGAAACTCCTTTTTCAATGATATCCTTCCCTCTGGCCTCTCTTCTTTCCTGTGACATATAAATCAACAAACGGAACACACAGTGGTACTCTTGAAAATTGAGTGTAGTCAGTTGAGACAAAACTTCAAACAGTTAGTGGGTTAGTCCAAAGTTAGAGAAGCAGAAAATAAAAATGCTAGATCTAGATCTCCACTTCACTTAATCATTGTCAATCTAATCAATCCCCGGCAACGGCGCCAAAAACTTGATGGATATTTTTTGTGGAAAAACGAATTTCTCCAAAACACCCAAAACTAACCGGCAAGTGCACCGGGTCGCATCAAGTAATAATAACTCACGGGAGTGAGGTCGATCCCACAGGGATTGAAGGATTGAGCAATTTTAGCTTAGTGGTTGATTTAGTCAAGCGAATCATGATTTGGTTGAGAGATTTGTGATTAACAAAATTTAAATTGCACAGAAAGTAAAGGGAATGGGAAATTTGCATGAAATTAAAGAGAATAGGAATTAGAGTGCTGAATCTTAAAGAACAAGAAATTAAATGGCAGAAACTTAGAACACAAGAAATGTAAACTGCAGAATCTTAAAGTGCAAGAAATGTAAATGGCTTGAATTGTAAAGGGGATTGGGAATTGGATTTGCAGAAATTAAACAAGAAAAAGTAAAATTCAACAAACAGAAGAGTAGAAGATAACTTGAATTGAATCGGATCTAAAACGGAATTGTAAATGGGCTTGAAAAGCATTAAACAGAGAATCGAAAATGGGAAATCCAGATCTCAAGACTCAAGAGACTAGATAACCAAGTCTAGATCTCAATGCCTTCCTAGATCCAGCAAGAACAATTTCAAAGGAAATGAAGAAATGTAAATTGCAGAGAAAGTAAAAGAAGAAGCAATTAACAGAAACTGAAATTCAATGATGCGGAAAATTAAACAAGATCCCAAGGTGAGATTGAAACAGAATTTCTTCAATTCTCTACCCAAGATCCGAAGCAAGAAAAGTAAAGAGTATTCAAGCAAGAACAAGGAAGAAGAGAGATCAATTCTCCTCCCCAAATTCTCTTGAATTAAAATAACAATACCAAAATGTAAAGGTGAGCTCTCTACAAAACTACCTAATCAAAACCAAAAGAAAAAAAGCTCTCTAAAAACTTAAATCCTAATCTATTTATACACTTTCTTCAAATGGTCTTCAATCCTTGAATTGGGCCTTTGCTCTTGATGGAATTGGGTTGATAGAGGCCTTGGTTGATTGCTCTTGGAGTTGGAGAGAGAACCAATGTGAACCGGGTTGTGAATCTTAAAAGCTTGAGTAAAAGTTTGAGTAAAAGTTTGAGGCAAACTTTTACTCAAATTTTTTACATCAGCTGCCCCATTCTTGCTGCTACCAACGTTTGAGCCAAAGTTTGGGGTCAAACTTTTGCTCAAACGTTGGCCCCCTAGTGCATATATGTGGCGCCAACGTTTGCCAAAAAGTTTGAGGCAAACGTTGGCGCAAACTTTTTCTCTCCAGGGTGTGTTGCTGATGGCGCCAACGTTTGCCAAAAAGTTTGAGGCAAACGTTGGCGCAAGCTTTTGTCCTCCAGGGTGTTGATTTTGTGATGCCAACGTTTGCCAAAAAGTTTGAGGCAAACGTTGGCTCAAGCTTTTTTTCCCTGGGGTGTTTTCATTTCTTCCAAAAGTTTGAGCTAAAGTTTGAGGCAAACTTTTGCTCAAACCTTTTGTTCTCTCTTGCTCCTAGCCATTCCTTCTTGCTTCAACCTTTCTCCAAGCTTTCTTCACCTATCATCAATCAATCAAACACATCAAAGCTATGCTCCAAATCATGAGATTGTGTTTCTTTCATAATATATGACAATTATAGCATAAAATCTCATGAAAGTGCATGAATTCATACATGGTTGATTGAATCAAAGGAAACATGGAAATCTACCCAATTGGCTTGCTTATGGCTCAAGAAAGTGCATAAATCAATTGAAAATAAAAGTAAAAGGCTAGTGAAACTAGGCTAAGATGACTTGTCATCAACATGAAACTTAGAGTTAATGCCAAAACACAGAAACCATAAGCTGCTTCAAGGTGATTACCTATAGAGAGATCTCCATGATATTATTTGGATGAAAATCCTAAGATCTAAGACTTCCAAGATGTGGGGACTAGTAAGCACTGAAGCCCTTGCATGAGCATATAATTTAGAATTCACCCCACTGTCACTTAATCACTTCACTCATAGAAAATTATAAGTTATTCTTCAATCCATTCCAATTGAAAGAGACCTTTATGCATAATTCTTTTCTTGCTTGGGGACAAGCAAGGTTTAAGTTTGGTGTTGTGATGACAGGTCATCTTATGCTAGTTTTACTAGCATTTTTAGTTGCTTTTATTAGGTTTTATGCACTTTCTTGCACAATAAGTAAGTGGTTGGAGTGGAATTTCATGATTATTTTAATTCAATCAAACATCATTTATTTTGTGCAAAATCATGAGATTTATGCAAGAATTAAGTGATTAGAATGAATGATGCAAATTCTTATGATTTTGGTGAGACTTTGATTGCTTGTTTGGTTGATTTTAGGTGAGAAAATGAAGGGAAGAATGAGCACTGCAGAATAGCGTTGCGTTCAAAGAAAGAACGCCATGCTGAGTAAGCGACGCGCACGCGTGCAGGATGCTTACGCGTCAGAAGCAATTTTCGAAGACCCACGCGTATGCGTGTATGACGCGTACGCGTGGAAGTGCTTGGCGCTCATTTCCAAAGAGAGCGCTACGTTCATCTACTCAGCGTTTTCGGGCAAGATTCAAAGTTGGAGACAAAGTTTTGCAAACAACGCGCACGCGTGCTTGACGCGCATGCGTCGATGGTGCATCTAAGACAAAGCACGCGCACGCGTGGCTGGCGCTGAAGCCTGAATTGAGATTTTGCTACCCACGCGCACGCGTACATGATCCGCACGCGTGGTGTAGCGCTCACTAAGCCAACGTAGCGCTCACTAAGTGAACGCCAGTGGGATGTGTACGCGTGAAAGGCGCGCGCGCAGTTTGGGAGCTGAGGATTGATAATGACGCCTACGTGTACGCGTCAATGAGCGAAAAGCAGAAAAAGGCGCGTGACGTGGCAAAAATTAGCTGATTAAGAAATTGATATAGAAATAACGTTGCGAGTACAGTTCTTAACCAGCAAAAATCCGCTTATCAATTTAGAAGGGTTGTCACAAATTTTAGGATAAAAATACTAGGAATAGGAATCCCAGGTCATCTTCCAACGAGTTGACAAAAGAGTGCTATTTTATTAGTCAGGAGTTTTTCGTGAATTTTTTTAAGAGTTGGAGAACAGGAAATTAAGTGATTGTAAATTAAGGCAATAAAAACTAACGAGAGAATTTATATAATCAAATAAAAGCCTTGACCGGGAGAAGATTAATCGGAAGTTCTATCCTTGTTGAATTTTTCCAAGTGTAATAATAAAAGGTTGTTGTTCTACTTGGTCATCCCTTACTTAATAAAGGAAGGTCAAGTAACTAACTAGCCAACTATATCCTCAAGTCCTAATCCTCTCCTAAGGAAGGATTAGAGTTAGAGACTAGAGAGTCAGCCAACAACTTCCAAGTAAAATCAACACTTGAGTATTCCATCTCAAGGTTCTCCTCTTAATCAACTCCCAATCAAGCTAGGAGTCTACTCCATTGACACAAAAATTACTTGCACAAAATTAAAAAGGGAATAAAAGGAAGACATGATAAACAATAACTGAAAACTAATTAAAAGTAAAAATAGTTCTTTGCATTAATGAATCCCAAAATCATAAACATACTTATCCAAACAGGGTTAATGGGCAATTAAAAAGTAAAGGAATAAGAAAACAAACTAGAATAATGGAACTTCAACGGAGGTAGTGCTTTCTCAATATCCAAAGCAAAAGCATCAAAAGCATAAAAAACTAGAAATCTATGAATGTGAAGAAAACCTAGAGGAAGTAGTAGTATTCTCTCCCAGATTCAAAACTAAAACTAAAACTATGCATAATGTGAATGTGTGTTGAGTCTCTACTTGTCCCCTGGCTGTAGTCTGTGTTTCTGGGCCGAAAACTGGGTCAAAACTCAGCCCAAAATCGCCCCCAACGTTTTCTGTGATTTCTGTAGGTCGCGCATGTCACGCATACGCGTCAGTCACGCGTACGCGTCGTTGGTCTTCTTCACGTATCACACGTACCCATCAAGTACGCGCACGCGTCGCTGTGCAAATCGCTTCTCACGCGTACGCGTCAGGTACGCGCACGCGTCGCTGTGAATTTCTCCAAGTCACGCGCACGCGTAAGCCATGCGTGCGCGTCGATGCTCGCTGGTTGTCTCCTTTATTTCTTGTGTTCCTTCCATTTTTGCAAGCTTCCTTTCCATCCTTTAAGCCATTCCTGCCCTATAAAACCTGAAAACACTGAACACACAGATCACGGTATCGAATGGTATAAAGGGGAATTAAAATACACAATTTAAAGGCTTAGGAAGCAAGTTTTCAATCATAGAACAAAATTGGGAAGGAGTTGTAAAATCACGCAAACAGTATGAATAAGTGAGTAAAGAGTTGATAAAAACCACTCAAATTAGCACAAGATAAACCATAAAATAGTGGTTTATCAACGCACACGCGTCAGATACGCACACGCGTGGATGAATGAACGCGGCGCTCACTTAGAGAACGCAACGTTCCACTGGGAACTGCAACAAATGGCCATTCTGATCCACTTCATGTAAAGCCACAAAGCCCATTCCAAGTGCTAAAAGCCAGAAATAGAAAGTGTATATATAGATATGAATTTAATTTCAGACGGGCTCTCTTTTAGATTTTCATTTTAGAATTTTTGAATTGAGATCAGATCTGAATTTTCATTTTCTGTTTTGCTTTCTCTTTTCTGCAACTTTGACTCTTCTGTTTTGGATCTTGAAATTGGATTGAAGAATTTTGCTAAATTTCTTCATCTGGGAGTCATCTTTTACTTTTCCTTATATAGTTCTTAGAATTGAAGATCTGATCATAGTTCACTTCTTGTTTTACTTTCTTCTGCAATTTCTTGTATGTTTCGTTAAGAGAGCAGTTGAGATCTAGATTTTCTTTCTGTTTTGTTATTCTAGTGTAATTGTCAATTTCTCTTTTAGGATTCTAAAGTTGATCTAAGTTTTCATTCTGTTTTGAGTCTTCTGCACTTTTACATTCTTGTTTTGGTATTGAGTTGATTTATTTTCTGAGTTTCTTCATCTGAGGGTTCTTAAATTCACTGCAATTTATATTTTCCAGTTCTGTTTTGACTCCCATTACCCAAATCCTTTTATTCTTCATGAAGTTTAAGTTTTCTGTCAATTTGGATTCAGCAATTTAAATTCCTTGCACTTTAAGTTTTAGTCATTTACCTTTCTTGTACTTTAAGTTTCAGCTCTTTTAAATTTCTTGCACTTTAAGTTTCTGCAATTTACCACTTCTGCACTTTCAGATTTCGCCAATTTACTTTCTGCACTTTATTTACTTGCAATTTCACTTCTGTAACTCAAAATTCACTCAAATCATCAAATATTCGCTTAACTAAATTTATCACCATACTAAAGTTGCTCAATCCATCAATCCTTGTGGGATCGACCTCACTCTTGTGAGTTATTACTACTTGATGCGACCCGGTACACTTGCCAGTGAGTTTGTGTGGAATCGTTTTTCCCTCATCATGCATAAGTTCTAATGACTACTCATCCTCAAGTGAGGATGAATAGACTAGGGAAGAGCAAGTTGCTCGGTACCTAGGAGCTCTTGTGAGGCTGAATGCCAAGCTATTTGGTACAAAGCCTCTAGAGGAAGAACCTCCACTGCTCACCAAAGAACTCCATGCTTTGGTTTAACAAGAGCTACCTCAGAAGTTTCCAGATCCTGGACGCTTTTTGATTCCTTGCACCATAGGCACTATGACCTTTGAAAAGGCTCTATGTGACCTAGGGTCAATCATCAACCTCATGCCACTCTCTGTAATGGAGAAGCTGAGAATCCTTGAGGTACAAGTTGGACACGTCTTTTTAGAGATGGCACACAAGACCATGAAGAAGCCATATAGCTTAGTGGAGGATGTCCTGGTCAAAGTTGAAAACTACTACATCCCTGCAAACTTCATAGTCTTGGACATAGGAGAGGATGAGGATGACTGTGTCATCCTTGGAAGACCTTTCCTCGCCACAGCTAATGCTATCATTGATGTAGCTAAGGGAGAACTAACCCTAAAGTTAGGGGAGGATCACATCTTATTCAAGATGCCTCATCCCAATTCTCACTCTAAAAGAGAGATAACAGTGCAACACCTAGTGTGCCAACCCTCTCTTTCTATGCAGAGCTCTGCAGAGCCCCCAGACATCAATTCTAAGTTTGGTGTTGGGCAGCCCTCAACAAGCTCTAAGCACAAAGGTACTAAAAAGAAAGTAACTAACGGTTGGAGGGACAAAAACTTTCCTACTGAAGGCCTCTCACCTGGCATGAAAGTTGTCTCCACTAAGAAGCCAGCCTTACCACATACAGTGAGCCGTGTCCTATCTCTAGAGCATGTAGAGCTCATTCATGAGATGACAGGAAGAAAATTCACTATCAGGGGTGAAAATATGAGCCCATACTCACCTCCATAAGGAGCTAAAGGTCAAGTTAGTGATTTTAAAAGAGCGCTTGTTGGGAGGTAACCCAACTTTATTTTATTTTTGTTTTTTTCTTTCAATTTTAGAGTCATGATCATATGCAATATCTAGTTAAGAGACAGGATTCAAAGCAGTGAAAATAGAACACTCTAGAAAGAGTTTTAAAAGTTGAACGCCAGTGAAGAAGCCCTCACTGGGCGGTCAACGCCCCAAGAGGGGAGCATTGCTGGCATTGAACGCCAGCCAGGGAGCAGCCCCTGGGCGTTCAAACGCCAGTGTTGAGAAGCAAATAATCTGGAATTCCCTAGCTTCTCAGGAATTGTGGACCCCACAGAATCTTCACCTACCCACCCCACTTAACCCCACTTACTTTCCCATTTCCCCATACACACTTCCACAAAACCCTAGCCCAATCACATCCATTTCATTTCCCCAAACCATCATAACTCCCACCTACCCCCACCCACTTCAAAATCAAAATTTTCACCCAAAACCCACCCTATGGCCAAAACCTAACCTTTCCCACTCCTATAAATACCCCTCTCCATCACCCTTCATATACACACCTCTCATACCCTAACCCAACCCACAAGGCCGAACACTCTCTCTCCCTCTCCCTCTATCTATTTTCTTCTTCTTCTTCTCCATTCTTCTATTTTTGCTCGAGGACGAGCAAAGTTTTAAGTTTGGTATTGGAAAAGCATAGCTTTTTTTTCTTTCCATTACCATTCATGGAACCCAAAGTTGGATACTCCTCTAAGAAGAGGAAAGGAAAGGCAATAGCCAATCCCTCTGAATCTTGGGAGATGGAGAGATTCATCACCAAAGCTCACCAAGACCACTTCTATGAAGTAGTGGCTGAGAAGAAAGTGATCCGTGAGGTCCCTTTCATGCTCAAGAAGAATGAGTATCCAAAAATCCGAAGAGAGATCTGAAGAAGAGGTTGGGAAGTCCTAACCAATCCCATCAAAAAGGTTAGAATTCTCATGGTGCAAGAGTTCTATGCTAATGCATAGGTTACCAAAAACCATGACACTAGTGTAAACTCAAATCCAAGGAATTGGATCACCATGGTCCGAGGAAAAATCTTAGATTTCAGCCCGAAAAGTGTGAGGTTGGCATTCAACTTGCCTCTATTACAAGGAGATCCTCATCCTTACACTAAAGAATCAACCATGATCAGAGATTGGATCAAGTACTCTCAGATATCTGTGTAGAAAGTGCACAGTGAAAAAGGAATTTCCAAGGCAAGCCCATTCAGTCAAAAAGGGCTGACCTAAAGCCCATAGCTAGAGGATGGTTGGAATTCATCCAAAGATCCATCATCCCTACTAGCAACCGGTCAGAAGTGACTATTCACAGAGCCATCATGATTCATTGCATCATGATTGGAACTAAGGTGGAAGTTCATGAGATGAATCCTCAAGAACTGTACAAGGTAGCTGAGAAGCCTCACACCAATACAAGGTTAGCATTTCCACACCTCATCTGTCACTTATGCAATTCAGCTAGAAGTGTAATAAATGGAGATATCTCTATTGGGGAGGATAAGCCCATCACTAAGAAGCGAATGGAGCAAACCAGAGAGCATGCACAAGAGCCTGTGTATCCACCTCATCATGAGATCCCTGAGATGCCTCAAGGGATGTATTTTCTGCCCCGAAGCTATTGGAATCAATGGCAAACTTCTCTTGGAGAATTGAGCACTAACATGGAGCAATTGAGGATGGAGCATCAAGGATATGCCACTGATAAACCCCAATTTTGTGGTTCATCTTGTGCTTAATTTGAGGGATTTTATCACCTTTTCCCACATTTATTCAATGAAATAGCATGGTTTTACAATTCTCCCATGATTTGTGCTTAAATATGAAAACATGCTTTTTAGGCCTTAAAATAGCTAAATTCAATTCACTTTAATTCCATTCGATGCCTTGATGTGTTTGTTGAGTGATTTCAGATTCATAAGGCAAGTGTTGGATGGAAGAAATGAGAGAAGCATGCAAAGTGGGAGAACTCATGAAGAAATGAAGGAACCATAAAGTTGTCAAGCCTAACCTCTTTGCACTCAATCAATCATAACTTGAGCTACAGAGGTCCCAATGAGGCAGTTCCAGTTGCGTTGGAAAGCTAACATCCGGGGCTTCAAAATGATATAAAATTTTCCATAGTTACTTGACGTCTTGGGACGCGCATGCGCACTGTATGCGTGCGCTCCGATGGAGCAGCGTGGGTCCACTTTAAGCAACTCATTGGGGGCGATTTCTAGCTCATTTTAGGCCCAATCCAACTCATTTCTAATGCTATTGAACCCAAGGATTGAGGGGGATGAACCAAGTAGTCATAGTTTAGTTTTCATCATGTTGTAGGTAGAATTCTAGAGAGAGAAGCTCTCCCTTCTCTCTAGAATTTAGGGTAGTTTAGGTTTAATTTTCTTAGATCCACTTTCAATTCTTGTTTTGATTTAGTTTTCTCTTGTTAATTCCTTGATATTACACCTTTGTTCTTCTAGTTCTTGTTGTTAATTTCCTTTTCATATCACTTTTTATGTTCATACACTCTTGTTGGGTTTCTATTTTTCTTTCAATGCAATTTTATGTTTCTATGTTTCTTTTATGTTGATCTTGATTGTTAGTGTTGATTTGTTGTTTATGTTGGTTATGGATTTCCTCTAACTCTTGCATTTTATGATGTTTACTTTTCTTGCATACTAGGTATTTGATAAAATGTTTCCTCTAGTTTTTGAGTAGTTTTCTTGACTCTTGGCCTAGGCTAAGGAAATTGAGTGACCTTGAATCATTGGGTCTCAATGATTTGGTGATTTGAGAACCCTTGGTGATCAATTTGATACTCATTGACACTAACCCACTACTAGTCTAATTAGTAGATAGGTTAGGACTTATGGGTTGATGTTGATTAAGCCAATAATTAAACACTTCATTGCAATTCCTTGTGAGACGACCTGAGGTTTAAATACTTCGGTTAATTCTTATTTGGGGTTTGTACTTGTGACAACTCAAATTTTTTATGTGAGAATTGTTTGTTGGTTTGGAGCTATGCTTGCAACGAAGTCTTTATTTCTGGAAGAGAAATTCTAAACTGACACGACAATTTCTCATCATCAAAATAGCACCGTTGTCGGGAAATTGCAATGGTGTTATGTTATTAGCTATTGTATATATGTTAATATTCTTCTTTGCTAGTTTTTGCTTGTTTTAGGAGTTAGTTTTTATTAGTTTTTACTAGTTTTGTTTTTATTTTCTCTTGCTATTATGAATTCTCACCACTTTGGCTATGAGTTTGGTTCAAATTATGTTGTAGGAAATGGGAGCTACAATAAGGATGTGCATCGAGGATGGAACAATCAAAGATGGGAGGAGCCTCAAGGGATTGATCAACCTTCTTGGCAACAACAACCTCCGGATTCTTATGGGTATAATCCTAATCCTAATGCATATCAATCTAATAGATGTGGTGACCCTTATTGTGATTGTCAACAACTACTACCACATGCCTATGAACCACCCCCTCAGCATGACTTTGAACCACCTTACTCACAAGCCCCCTACCACCAAACACCTCATTATGACCCTAATTCATATCCATCATACCAACCACCTTATGAACCATATGAACCACACATGGAACCACCACCATTCCAACACAATTACTCTCAAGAACCACCTCAATATACACCACCTCCATACCCCTACCAAGATGAACCAACTTCCAATCATGAAACTTTCCTCCCAAATAATGAACCTTCTTCTTCCACACCACCTCCAACGGATAATTCTCTCCAAGAATGTGTTAGTTCTTACATTCAAAGGCAAGAAGAGAACCAAAAGGAGTTCAAGGAGTTAGAAGCCAAGATAGCTACCATAGCGGAAGCCGTTCGCAATATGGTCTCCTCCCGCCTAAGCCTATGCGATCAAGGAACTCCCATTGTTGAATGTGGAGTAGCAATCAAAGAGCATAGTGAGGGAGTGAGTTTAAAGCTTCAAGGTGTAGAAGAAGGGGTGAAAAAAGGATTGCCACAAGGGGAGGAAGTCGAGATAATTGAGCCGGAAGAAGTGGTTGAAGCCTTTGAAGAGGTTGACCAAGAGATGGATTCAATCATTGAAGAATTCTTATGTACAATTGAATCCTCTCCAATTGGGTTTGACATAGAGGGTAAGGAAGAAGATACCTCACCTCCCATACCGTTGGTAAGCAATGAAGAAGAGATTGAATTGGAAGGAAGCTACCAAGAGAAAGGGTGGGAAGAAGTTGAGTAAGAAGAAAGCTCCATCATTGGAGATGATTCCACACCAACTAATGAGTCTTTTGGAATTGATGAATCTCCTTCATTGTGTTGTGAAATTGATGACAAGGAGGACCGTGTACAACCTCCGACACATGGTTTGAGCAAAGAGGGGTGTATGGAAGAAGTTGGTGAGCAAGGAATTGAAGTTGAAGAAGCTTGCAAGGAGGTGGAAGATGCAAAGAAAGACCACAAGGGAATGGACCTCGCATTGGCTAAGTGTGGGGAGGTCCCCCTTCCTAAGTCACCATCCAACACAACATTCAAGTGGGTAAAATTCTTATCCTAAGCTTTGCTTTCTCACTTGAATATGGTTTGATTGAAAATGATGGTCAACTTAGATCTCTTTGTGGAGTTAAGAGTAGGAGAGAGTTGTATAGTGGTTGGACACATCACTCTAAGTTCATGATGGTTGCATGCTCAAAGTTGAATAGCAATGGTTGGTGTAGAACCAAATTGCATGGGTCTAGGAGAATGTTTGGATGCTTAATTGAGAATTCTAAGGTAATGACACCCAATTGGAATCATGATGATCAATTTGAAGATGGGTGTCAAAACAAAGTGTGGGATCCCGGATTGCACAAGGAGAATCAAATTTGGGAGCCCATGGCTTGTGTGGAACTCCATCAAGGCTTGGAGTTATCATCTTTGAAGACTAAAGCTTTTTGGAGATTCAAGCATTGGTGGATGTTCAAGGATAGCTTCAAGCACAAGCCACCTTAAGAGGAGCTCCCCATAAGTCCAACTTAAGGACAATAAACAAAAGTGATAGGTGGGAGACACCCCCACCATGGTAAACTCTTTTCATTTTTCTCTCTTTTGTACATATTAATAGAATTAGTTTAATTCCATGTTTTGTTTTGTTTGTTGAGTTTATTTGGTAGTTTAATATGTTAAATAAGGTTTTAGGGTGTTTTGGTAGCTGTTCGGAGGTTCGGAAGGCTTGGTTTAGTGCAAGAACTTGGAGAAATTTTGAAAAACAGAGCACCAACCCACGCATGCGCACACCTGGCGCGTACGCGCGCCTCAAGCATTTTCGACCATCCACACGGATGTGCCATGTACGCGTACGCGTAGATGCAAAAATTCCACCCCAGCCAAAAACCCGAGAGTTAGGCCTACACTGTGCGAACATTGGGCCTAAGGAACAATCCGACCCGCGCGTACGCGCCATTGACTCTAATTGCCTAATGCACGCGTATGCACGCTGCGCACGTGCGCCGATAGCGCCACCTGCCCTCCTGGTACATGTTCCAGAGAGTTGGGCCAACCTTGCGCTGACACTGTGCCCCACGCATAATCTCACCCACACGTGCGCGCACCTGGTGCGTACGCGCCCTTCTGCCAATTTGCGCATCGGCGCGTGGGCGTGCATGACGCGTCCGCGTCGCAAAAAAAAAGAGTTTTTTTCTCATCTTCCAATTTCTTTTGTCCATTGCATTCGCATACTTTTATTCTTTGCATTTTCATTTTGTTTTTATAGCTTGTTTTTGCCATCTTTTTTTTTTAGCTTCTTATTTTAATAATGGTGTTGAATGCTCTTACTCAATTGTTGAGAATTTCTTGGTCAATCTTGGTGCTTCTTGACTTGTTTGATATTGTTGGGAAATGAAATTTTTAAATCAGTGCTTAATCTTGTATGACTCTTATATTCTTTATGCATTGATATGAACTTCCATGTCTTTCATGACCCACTCTTTCTAGTTGAAATTGATGCTTTTGAGTGCTCTTCATGCTTTGACTTTACTCTTGTATCAAGTGTTAGTTAATATGCCTTAGCTTATATTTTTTTCTCACTCACATGTTGTAGCTACCATGTAGTGAGAACCTTACTCTTATTTGGCATTAGCCCCTGCCTACGTTCTACTTGCTTTGCTATCTTTGTTGTAGGCTTAATTCTCTTTCTTTTTTTTTTCTTTTAGGTTGGCCACCAAGAGGGAAATGATAAGCTTCAAATGGAGCAACAAACAAGTCCATCCGCACAACCTTTTGAAGAAACTCATCAATTGTAGCAACCCATCCACTTTCCTCTTCTTTGCATGCACCGAGGACGGTGCAAATTTCTAAGTGTGGGGAGGTCGTTCGACCGATCTCCGTGGGGTAACAATTTCCTTTTTCAACACCAATTCTTGATTTCCTTTGTTAGTTAGTTGTTGCATTGCATGATAGGTTGCATGCTAGTTAGAATTTGTACATATTTTACCACTTCTTTTTATGTTAGAACTACTTGGTTAGGGTGATGATCTCTTTTCCAAGAAACTATTTTTAGGACACCCTACCAATTTGAAATTTTTTTTTCTATTGAACTTGCTAGAAGAATTTATTTTGGAACATGGTTTTTGAGCTAAGAACACAAGCATGTGAGTTTTGAGCCTTATGGTGTGGTTACATCTTATAACCACTTATTTTCCATTCTTGTGTGTATTATTCTTTTTCTATGATTGTAATCTTTGATTTGTTTGATTCTTTATGTCCATTATTCCATGTATACATGCATTTATATGATTGAGGCCATCATTTCATATAGCTCACTTACCCAAATAGCCTACCTTTCATCAACCATTGTTAGCCAATTTGAGCCTATTTAATCCCTTTTGTTCCTAATTTTAGCACATCACTACCCCTAAGTGAAAAATAATAAATGTCCTCGATTTGGATCTTTGATTAGTTTAGGCTAGTGAGGGTGTGTATCATTTGGGTATGGGAAACTTGGGACATTAGTTGAGAGGAAAGTGTGTTTTTGTATTTTTGATTGAAAATTTTGGGAATTAGGTACATACTCATATATTAATTATGTAAAACCATATGCATTGATATGTTATATATATATATATATATATATATATATATATATAGAAAAAAGAAAAAAAGGAGAAAAAAATAATAAAAAAGGGGACAAAAATGTCTCAAAGTAAAGTTCAATAAAAATCAATGCATATGGAATGTGAATTAAAGAGAATGCATGAGTATGTGAAAAAAGTGGGAATCATGGGTAGCTAGGTTGTGTATTAGAATTGCATAGGTTGTTATATGTGTTTGGTGAGAGCTTAGGTTAATCAAAGATCCAAATTTCAAGCTCACTTGACCATATGCATCCCTACCTTTACCCTAGCCCCATTACAACCTATGAATAAGTCCTCATGATGAATGTATACATGCATTGAATAATTGTTGATTGTTAGATGAAAAATAAATTATGGAAAGCATGATTAGAAGATAATTGAATGGATCGACCTTATACACTTGAGCGACTAGAGCGGATACACTTCCGGTGAGGGTTCGATGCTCAATTCCTTGTTCCCGGCTTTCATGAGCTTTTCTTCTTACAAGTCTACTTGTACTTCATTTTGACATTTGAATTGGTAGGATTCATGAGTCATCATACTACTTAGCCCTACTTGCTTATATATGTTCTTGGAGATTGATTTACTTTTAACCAAGTAGGTAGAATCATTTTGCATTTAGTTGCATTCATATAGATAGGTGCATATAGTTTCTTTTCATTGAATAAATGTTCATAACCCTTTTCTTGTCCTTCTTTATTCTTAACATGAGGACATGCTTGGTTTAAGTATGGGGAGATTTGATAAACCCCAATTTTGTGGTTCATCTTGTGCTTAATTTGAGGGATTTTATCACATTTTCTTACATTTATTCAATGAAATAGCATGGTTTTGCAATTCTCCCTTGATTTGTGCTTAAATGTGAAAACATGCTTTTTAGGCCTTAAAATAGCTAAATTCAATTCACTTTAATTCTATTCGATGCCTTGATGTGTTTGTTGAGTGATTTCAGGTTCATAAGGCAAGTGTTGGATGGAAGAAGTGAGGAGAGAAGCATGCAAAGTGGGAGAACTCATGAAGAAATGAAGGAACCGTAAAGCTGTCAAGCCTGACCTCTTTGCACTCAATCGATCATAACTTGAGCTACAAAGGTCCAAATAAGGCGGTTTCAGTTGCGTTGGAAAGCTAACATCCAGGGCTTCAAAATGAAATAAAATTTGCCAATAGTTTCCTGACGTCTAGGGACACGCACGTGCACTGTATGCGTGCACACCGATGGAGCTGCGTGGGTCCACTTTGGGCAACTCGTTGGGGGCAATTTCTAACTCATTTTGGGCCCAATACAACTCATTTCTGATGCTATTGAACCCAAGGATTGAGGGGGGATGAACCAAATAGTCATAGTTTATTTTTCATCAAGTTGTAGGTAGAATTCTAGAGAGAGAAGCTCTCCCTTCTCTCTAGAATTTAGGACAGTTTAGGTTTAATTTTCTTAGATCCGCTTTCAATTCTTGTTTTGATTTAGTTTTCCCTTGTTAATTCCTTGATATTACACCTTTGTTCTTCTAGTTCTTGTTGTTAATTTCCTTTTCATATCACTTTTTATGTTCATACACTCTTGTTGGGTTTCTATTTTTCTTTTAATGCAATTTTATGTTTCCATGTTTCTTTTATGTTGATCTTGATTGCTAGTGTTGATTTGTTATTTATGTTGGTTATGGATTTCCTCTAACTCTTACATTTTATGATGTTTACTTTTCTTGCATACTAGGTGTTTGATAAAATATTTTCTCTAGTTTTTGAGTAGTTTTCTTGACTCTTGGCCTAGGCTAAGGGAATTGAGTGACCTTGATCATTGGGTTTCAATGATTTGGTGATTTGAGAACCCTTGGTGATCAATTTGATACTCATGGACACTTACCCACTACTAGTCTAATTAGTAGATAGGTTAGGACTTATGGGTTGATGTTGATTAAGCCATTTGATATACTTCAAGTATAAAAGTACACTTAATGAGCTTGGTTCCTTATAATTATCTATATTTAGTTTGTAGACAAGGATGGTGATCTCAATTACCTATATCTAGCCAAGAGTACTTTTCCTTTATTTTATTAGTTCTTATCATTTTACTTTCTTGTCATTTAATTTTTCTTGCCATTTATTTTCTTGCAAAAATATAAAATCAAACCCCCTTGCATCTTCATAGCCAATAATTAAACACTTCATTGCAATTTCTTGTGAGACGATCCGAGATTTAAATACTTCGGTTAATTCTTATTTGGGATTTGTACTTGTGACAACTCAAATTTTTTATGTGAGAATTGTTTGTTGGTTTGGAGCTATGCTTGCAACGAAGTCTTTATTTCTAGAAGAAAAACTCTAAACCGACACGACAATTTATCATTATCAGCCACCACCCTCAATGAAATAAGAGAAGACCAAAGAGCCATAAGGAAAGACCAAAGGGCTATGAGGGAAGAGCAACAAAGGCAAAGGGATGACATAGAAGAGATCAAGCAGCACATTGGATCATCAAGGAGGAGCACCAGACACTACTCCTAAAGGTGGACTCGTTCTCTTTTTATTCCTTTCCTTTATTATTTTCTATTTTCTGTCTGTCTATTTACCTATTTTCTAGTTCTAGTTTCATGATCATTTGCATTGATGTCTTTAAGTTTTAAAATGTCCCATATATCTCTCACCTTGCTTAAATAAAAATTTTTATTGAAAAGAATTGAGAGATGCATGAATTTCAAGTTTAAAATAAGATTAGTTTAATTTATTTAATGTGGTGTCATTTGCTTTTGTTTTCTGAATGTATGATTAAATAGTGCATATTTGAAGTTGTAATTTATGAATGTTGGCTCTTGAAAGAATAAGGAAAAAGGAAAAGTATTATTGATAATCTAAAAAATCTAAAATTGATTCTTGAAGCAAGAAAAAGCAGCAAAAAGAAAAAGAAAAAGCATGTTGTAAAAGAAAAAAATATATGTGCATGCAATAAAAAAATGGCAAAATACAAAAAAAAAAATAAAAAGTAGAAAAATCCATTACTACCCAAAAATGCAGGAAAATGAGGGCAGATTGAAAAAGCCAATAACCCTTTAAACTAAAAGGCGAGGGTAAAAGGACCCAAGGCTTTGAGCATCAGTAGATAGGAGGGCCCAAAGGAATAAAATTCTGGCCTAAGCGGCTATTTAAGTTTGGTGTTGTGATGAGCAGATATTTTATATGCTTTTTAACATCATTTTCATATAGTTTCTAGTAGTTTTTATTTAGTTTTTATTGAGTTTTTATAAGTTTTAGTGTTAAATTCACAATTTTGGATTCTACAATAAATTTTTGTGTTTTTGGACAATTTTAGGTAATTTCTAGCTGAAATTGAGGAGCTGGAGCAGAAGTTTGAATCAGAGACAGAGAAAGCACTGCATATGCTGTCCAGATCTGACCTGCCTGCATTCGGAAGATCTTTACTGGAGCTATAGAAGTCCAAATGGAGCGCTCTCAATGGCTATTGAAAGCTGACTTCCAGAGCTTTTCAGAAATATATAATAGTTCATACTTTGCTTCAGATTAGAAGGCCCAAAACTGGCGTCCAATGCCAGCTTCCTACCCTTTCCAGGCGTCCAGTGCCCAAAAGAGCAGAGACCAATGTACAAATGCCCAAAGAGGACCCAGCCGGTGTTCCACGCCCAAAAAGCCTCATAGCACGTGGATCTCATCAAAGCTCAGCCCAAACACTCACCAAGCGGGCACCAGAAGTGAATTTTAGCACTAAATAGACTGTTTTACCATTACTAGTCATCTGTTTTGTATTTAAAGTGTATTTTTTACATAACAACGCAGACATCATACACCATTCAGTCCTATTTTCGTTTTTACCATTGCATTTTACTTTAGTATGAGTTTCTAAACCTCCTAAGTTGAGGGGAGGAGCCCTGCTGAGTCCTATGAATTAATAAAAGTACTATTTTTCTTCTTCGATTAGTGTTTGATTTATCTCTAAGATGTATATCCTGATCTTCATCATGGTGAATAGGATGATCTAACCAATTAGCTCTGTTCATCATATTAAGATGAACGTGCCTGACAAACACCCGCATCTACTTGGGTTCGTGTGAGTACCTAGAAGAAAAGCACGACTTAATCCACGACTTTATCCACGACTTAATTTCAAAATTTTTCAAAATCAAATCTTCTATCTTAAATTATTAAAATCTTATCCAATCTTGTTTGACTTTTTCTTTCCAAATTTAAATTTTAAAATCTTTGATTGGCTCTTTCTTTTTCAAAATTTTTTCAAAATCAAAACTTTTATTTTATTTTCGAATCTTGGTTTATCTTAGTTCAATTTTAAAAGTCTAGTGTCTTTTAATATTTCCTTCTTTTTAAATTTCAAAAGTTTTAAATCTTTTCTTTTTCTTTTTAATTAATTTTCTTTCTAAAAATTTTAATATCATATATTATCTTGATCTTTGATCTTTATCTTATCTTTTTCCCTTGATTCTTAAATTTTTATATCCTATCTTTATTTTAAATTCAAATTTTAAAAGTTTAGCATTTTGTTAGTTTTTCCTTCTTTAATTTTGAAATTCAAAATCTTTAATTGAAATTTTCTTTTTAATTTTTGAAATTTTTAATTATTATTTTTCTATTTTTTTATTATTATTTATTTATTTTTGAATTTTTATTAAAAAAAAAACTATTCTTGTTTCTTTGTGGATCTCTTACTGGGAGCTCTCTAGACTTTGACATAGAGACTCCTACTTTTTTCCTTGCAGGTTTAGGAACACCAAAATCACCATGAATCTAATTGGAAATGCTCAACCCAGAAGAACCCTGGGATCTTACACAGCTCCCACTATTGATTTCTCTGGAAGCAGCATCAGTATACCTCCTGTTGGAGTAGATCATTTTGAGCTTAACCCAGAGTTGATCTTCCTAGTGCAACAAAATTTCCAGTTCATGGACTCCCACAGGAGGATCCTAATAAATTCATCTCTGACTTTCTACAGATCTGTGATACTATAAAGACCAATGGAGAAGATCCTGAAGTCTACAGGCTGATGTTTTTCCCATTTACTGTAAGGGACCAAGCAAAGAATCGGCTTCGCAACCAGCCCAAGGGGAGTTTGAACACTTGGGATAAGGTTGTTGACAAATTCCTGAATAGGTTCTTCCCCCAAGAAAGCTTACTAAGTTGAGGTTAGACATTTAGACCTTTACACAAAGAGAGAGCGAGTCCCTCTACAATGCTTGGGAGAGGTACAAGCTGATGCTCAGAAGATGCCCCATTGAAATGTTTTCAGATTGGGTCAAGCTGGATATTTTCTCTTATGGACTCACAGACATAGCTAGGATGTCCCTAGATCATTCTGTCGGTGGTTCAATACACATGAAAAAGACAATTGAAGAAGCTCAAGAACCTTTGTGCATTTCAACAAGAATTTCTTGAGCTACAGAGGTCCAATTGATGCGCTTTTAATGACGTTGGAAAGCTAACTTCTAGAGCTTTCCAGCAATATATAATTGTTTATACTTTTATTTGGAAAGGACTGCCCAAAATAGGTGTTGAAAGCCCAACTTACCCCCTTTCTGGCGTTCAACGCCTAAACAGGACCAACCTCCCAAGTTGAATGCCCAAACTGGCATTCAACACCCGCCAGGGAGCAGAAAATGCCCATAACTTGATTTGAACGCTAGGTATCAGCACAAACACTCACTAAGTGGGCCCCAAAGTGGATTTTATCACTTAGCTTATTTATTTTTCTTTTGAAATTTTTAGTTAAAAACGGTATCTTTTAGGTTTAGTCTTAAAGTTTTTATTATAAATAAAAGACTTCCTTCCTTTTGAGGACTATGCCTCCCAGGAAGGGAGAAGCACAGATACATTACTTTGTTTTTTTTGTAAATTATGAGCAACTAAATCTCCTAGGTTAAGGTTAGAAGCTCTGCTGATTTCTATGGATTAATACAATTACATTTATACTTTAATTTATGTGTGATTCTATTCTATGATGCATTTTCGTTCTTCATCCTTATGAATCTGGGGTGAAACTAACGTATGACCCCTTATTCTACATGAGTTCTTGCGAGTCCCTGACAGGATAGTATTGAGCTATAGGTTGAGAGTGCATCACAGATTCCAACATGTATCTGGGCTAATTGGGATATGTGACATAAAATATCGGCAGTCATGGGTCACTGAGGTTTCTGTGGCACTAAGGCTAGAACCATAGAGCTTCATTCTCTAATCTGGAAGATCCGACCTTGTCTATGGCATTTTGAGTAGGATCATCAGAGATTGAATGCGTGAGCTTCACCCTCGTCCAGATTGAATGACCACTGACCCTGGTGTTTGGTTTGGATCTGAGGAGATTAATGACCACTGACCTTGGCTTTGATCATTTACAGTCTTGCCATTGAATGAATCATTCGTTGTTGAAGTAGTCAGTGAGAAATATTAATCCGGAAGAATATGCATCTCCGAGGCCTTAGCTGATTTCTCATTATTGTTCTACATTTTACTGTTATTGTTTTGTTCATGCGCCTACAACAAACAACAACTATCTTTCTATTCACCTGACTAAGATCTGTAGGATAACCACAACTTGCTCAATCCGGCAATCCTCGTGGGATTCGACCCTCACTCACCTGAGGTATTACTTGGACAACCTGGTGCACTTGCCGGTTCAGTTGTGCAAGTCACAAATTCGCGCACCAAGACCTCGGAGATGCTTGTTCTTTCGGATTAATACTTTTTGCTAACTACTTTAACAATGAGTGATTTATTCAATGGCAAGGCTGTAAGTGATTAAGCCAGGGGTAGTGGTCATTACTCTCCTCTGTCGAAACCAAATACCAGACCTGATAGTTTAATCTAGAAGAAGGTGAAGCTCATGCAATTCAGTCTCTGATGAACCTACTCAAAATGCCTCAGACAAGGTCGGATCTTTCGGATCGGAAAATGAAGCTCAATGATTCTAGCCATGAACGCCATAGGGACCTCAATTATCCACGACTATCAGATTTCATGTCATGTATCCTAATTAGCCTAAATAACTTGTTGGAACTTGTGATTTACTCTCAAGCTGTAGCTCAATACTATCCAGATCAGGACTCGTAAAGAACTCATGTAGAACAAAGGGTCATACTTTTGTTCTACCCCAGATTCATAAAGATGAAGAACGACAATACATCATAGAATAAAATCAAACATGTATTAAAGTAGAAAAGTAATAATATTAATCCATATGAATGAGTAGAGCTCCTCTCCTTAACCTAGAAGGTTTAGCCGCTCATACTTTACAGAGAATAAAATGAAAAAGGTTCGAATGTGCAAAAGTCTTGAACAAGGGTGATCCTTGTTCTATATATACTAATAACTAGACCTAAAAAGATATTAATAATAATTAGAAATTACAAAAATGAGATAAACTAAGTAGAAAGGTGCAAAAATCTACATCTGGGCCTACTTGGTGAGTGTTTAGGCTGAGTTGGGCGTTCAACTTGGAAGAGTGGGCATTGAACGCCCACTAGAGGGTGTTCAGGCTGCCTTGATGCTCCCTTGGTGGCGTTGAATGGCAGTTTTGGGCGTTCAACGCTAGCCTTGGTCCTCTTGGGGCGTTGAATGCCAAAAAGGGGGTAAGTTGGCCGTTCAACGCCCATTTTGGTAAATTATTTCCAAAGAAATGTATAAACTATTATATATTGCTGAAAAGTTCTAAAAGTTAGCTTTCCAATTCCATTGAGAACACGTCAATTGGACCTCTGTAGCACCAGAAATGCTCGTTTGAATACATAGAGGTTAGGATTTGACAACATTTGTTATCCTTTCTTTGCCTCTGAATCAAACTATGCCAAAACTTGCCAAATTTGCCCAAAAATTACCTGAAAATATAAGAAAAATACAAAAAACTCAAAGTAGCACCCAACAAGTAATTTTTGAACTAAAACCTACCAAAACATACTAAAACTTAACAAAACGTAACTGAAAACACTATGAAAATAGCATAAAAGATAGTAAAAAATATCTACTCATCAATGTCTAAGAAGGCTAATGAGCTTGTTGAGATGGTTGCCAACACTAGTATCTATACACTTCTGAGAGGAACCCTGTGAACACTGGGACTACATAGAAGAAAGGAGTCTTGGAGGTGGATACACTAGACGCCATTTTGGTTCAAAATAAGCTCATGTCCCAGTAGATTAGTATGATCTCTTAGCACCTGACCGGGATGCAAGTCTTAGCTATCAATACTCAAGAGGCATCCTATGACATGACTGGGAGCTACAACCAAGGGGACGCTTGTGGCTATGCTCAACCCACCACTGAGAAAGTTAATTACATGGAAAACTCCTCTAGAAATTCCAATAATGATCCCCATGCCAATACTTTCAATCAGGGATGGAGGAATCACCCTAACTTTGGGTGGAGAGTGCAGCCACAGAAGTCCCACTAGAACTTTAACAACAACTAGGGTGGAATGAATAAGAATAGGTTTAACAACAGGCCGTTCCAGCCCTCTCAGCAGCAACAAGGACCCTCTCAAGGCCAAGACACCTCTCACTTAGCCACAATTGTCTCTAATCTTTCCAAGACCACTCCCAGCTTTATACAAGAGACAAGAGCTTCAATTCAGAACTTGGAAGTACAAGTGGCTCAGTTGAGCAAGAGGATATGTGAGAGATCTCCAACACTCTTCCCAGTAACACAGAGGTAAATCCAAGGGAATAGTGTAAGGCACTCACCATGGACAAGGAGGCCGAGCCTAAAGAGGTATGATAAACCACTATTTTATGGTTTATCTTGTGTTTAATTGAGTAGTTTCATCAAGGCTTCACCTACTTATTCATATGATTTGCATGATTTTATAATCCCTTCCTAGTTTGTTTTATGGTTGAAAACTTGCTTCCTAGAGATCTTTAAATTGTATATTTTACTTCTCCTTTATACCATTCGATGCTGTGATCCGTGTGTTAAGTGTTTTAGGCTTTATAGGGCAGGAATGGTTTAGAGAATGGAGAGGAAGCCTGCAAAAATGGAAGAAACACAAGAAACCAAGGAGATAACCAGCGAGCACCGACACGCACGCATGGCTCACGCGAGCACGCAAAATGAAGAAATTTGCAGCGACGCGTGTGCGTGCCTGACGCGTACGCATGGATTGGAGTCTGCACAAAAGACGCGCACGCGTGGACGATGCGTACGCGTGACAAGGAAATTCGCCAAATGACGTGCACGCGTGACTGACGTGTACGCGTGACCTGCGCGATCTGCAGAAATAACAGAAAATGCTGGGGGCAATTTCGGGCCGAGTTTTGACCCAATTTTCGGCCCAGAAACACAGAATAAAGCCAGGGAACATGCAGAGACTCAAGAGACATACACACATTCTCATTAGGATAGTTTTTAGGATTTTAGATCTGAATCTAGAGAGAGAATTACTCCTCCTCTAGGTTTTCTTTACATTCATAGTTTCATAGTTTATTGCTTTTGCTTTGGATATTGAAGAGTCATCGCCTCTGTTGAAGATACTATTCTAGTTTGTTTTCTTACTTTCTATTTATTTATTCCATATTCTTAATTCTTGTTTAGAGTGGTAATTGGATTATTTTCATGGATTGTTAATGCAAAGAAATTACTTTTATTTTTAATTAATTTTGAATCTCTATTTTATTTAAATTATTATGTCTCTTTTCTATTCCAAACTCCCAATAACAAAGATGATATCCATGTCAATAGAGTAGATTCCCTACTTGACATGGGGGTTGATTAAGAGGAGACACTTGAGTTGGAATGCTCAAGTGGTTAGTTAAATTGGAAATTGTTGGCTAATCTGTATTTACTAACGCTAGACCTTCCTAAGGGAGAGGACTAGGATTTGCGAATAAGAGTTAGCTCAATCACTTGACTTTCCTTTATTTAGTAAGGTTAACTAAGTGAAAATAACAACCTCTTTATACTACACTTGAGAGAATTCCAACAAGGATAGAACTTCCAATTAATCATTCCCCCAGTCAAGGCTTTTTATTTTGAATAATATAAATTCCTTTTAATTTTCATTGCACTTAATTATAATTATTTATTTTCTGTCATTCAACTCTCAAACTTCTCGGAAAACTCCTGATTAATAACTTAGCACCCTTTCTAGCAACTCGTTGGGAGACGACCTGGGACTCATACTCCTAGTATTTTTATTCTAAATTTTTGTGACAACCTTTCTAAATTGATGAGGCGGATTTTTGCTTGTTAAGAGCTATACTCGCAACGCTGTTCTATTATATTATAATCTCTTAATTGGTCTAACTTCTGCCACGTAATCAGTTTTTGGCGCTATTGCCGGGGAGTTGCAATTGTGTGCTAAATTATTAATTAGTGTACATATTTTTATTTTAATTGCATATTTTATTTTATTTTATTACCATGAGCTATATGTTTCTTTCATTGAATAACGCGTTCACTGCCTGATTCGAGCTTAGCTGCATTTGATCCTGAAATTGAAAGAACTCTTTCACGTATTAGGCGAGCTCGGCGCAGGTTAGCCTCTGAGGGTGGTGAAGTGATTGTTATCGATTCACCAGTCTCATCTGAGGGCGAATCTGAACCGCCATCTGAGGAAGAAACAAGCTCCTTTACTACTGATTCAGTTGATTCACGTGCAGATAACATGGCAGCACCTAGGAGGATTACTCTCCAGGAAGCTGGAGCCCCAGATTTTATACTGTAGCCATATCAAGTGCATCATCCAACTCTGGCTACGGATTTTGAGCTGAAGACTGCATTAATCAACTTGATGTCCAAGTTTCATGGCTTACCTGCTCAGGAGCCTATCAATCACCTAAGGGATTTCCAGACATCCTGTTCTACTGTAAGGTATCATGGTGCGAATGAAACTTCTATTCTGTTAACCGCCTTCCCGTTTTCTATTGAGGGAAAGGCGAGGGAGTGGTACTACTCCCAACCTGAAGCAACTGTCACCAACTGGGATACGCTCAGGAGAGAATTTCTGGAAAAATATTTTCCAGCTAAAGTTACAGATAGATTGAGAAAAGAGATCTCCTGCATTGTCCAAGGAGAATTAGAGACTCTTTATGAGTACTAGGAGCGCTTTAAGAACCTTCTGGACGCATGCCCCCACTACATGATTGACAGATTAGTGTTGATCAGCTACTTCGCTCAAGACATGAAGCCTCAGGATAAAACTACACTAGATGGTGCTAGTAACGCTTTTCTGAAAAAGTACAAGACCGCAGATGAAGCATGGCAACTGATCAGCAACTTAGCTGAGTCCACTAGGAATCACAGGCACAGGAACAGCCACTCGAAGGCTATAGCAGAGGTTTTCTCTAGCAGTGAGACTACTGCTCTTATACAGGGTATATGTGAAATGACCAACCTACTGAAGCAGATGCAGTTGAATCAACAACAAACTCAGCCTTCCCCACAACAACAAGGCCAACAGTTAGTTTCCCAAAGAGTATGCAGAATCTGTGCTGATTATAGTCACTACACTGATGAGTGTCCGCAGCTCCAACAAGAAGACAACACTATGGCAGCTACTCATAACTTCTATGACCGCCCAAATCAAGGATACAATCAACAAGGTGGCAACTACAACCAAGGTGGGAACTATAACCAAGGATGGCAGGACAACTCTAATCAGGGATGGAAGGATAATTCCAACCATGGTTGGAGGGACAATTATAACAGAGGAGGCAGAGACAACCAAGGAAATCAGAGGTGAAATAACAACAACAGACAGTAGAATCAGAACCAACCTTACAGAGCACCTCACCTTAGGCAATCCCAAGGACCCCAGCACAACCAACAACAGGCCACTCAGATCACTTATCCTTCTTCCTCATCAAATGATGAGATGCTTCGTTCTCTTGCACAAGGACAACAAGACATGCAGACTACACTGAACTCTACTCTAAACGGTCTGAATGCCACTTTACAAGCTCTCGTCTCCCGAATTGATTCATTACTTGCTTCCACCAACCAGCCTTCAAGCTCCAGTGGAATTCCTTCTCAACCCTTACCTAACATCAAGGGTGGCATCAATGCCATCACTTTGAGTTCCGGAACCACACTGCAAGAGAGGAATCATGAGGAGCCAAGTCCACTAGAACACGCCACAGCTGAGAATATGGTAGAAGTGGAACATGCTGAAGAGGAAGAAAAAGTACAAGACAAAGTTGAAGAAGAAGTAGCTCAGCAAAGGAATGGAGCACCACAGGATGCAGAAGCTGCAAGTGGCACCATTCCTATCCCATTTACGTACCTTGCAAGGAAGTCCAGAAAGCAGATGGAACTTGATCCCAAAATGGTAGAAATTTTCAAAAAGGCTGAGGTAACTGTTCCCCTTTTTGATGTTATTCAACAAGTACCTAAATATGCAAAGTTTCTGAAAGATTTATGCATACATAAAGATAAAATTAAAGAATTAGAAACTATTCCTTTAGATAGTTCTATATCTGCTTTAATGGGAGATATACCTGAAAAATGTAGTGACCCAGGTCCATGCATGGTTAACTGTACCATTGGAGGTGTAATATTTTCTGACTGCATGTGTGATTTAGGAGCGTGTGTTAGTATAATGCCATTGTCTATATATGATGCTTTGAGGCTCCCTCCCTTAAAAAGATCGGCAGCTCATTTTGTGTTAGCAGATAAAAGCATTATTACAGTAGTTGGAATTGCTGAAGATGTATTAGTGAGCATTAAGGGGCTCACATTTTCCATTGACTTCTATATCCTGGAAATGCCCCCTAATGACTCAGGAAGACCATCATCAATCCTGCTTGGAAGACCATTCCTAAAGACTTCGAAGTTCAAGCTGGATGCATTCTCAGGAACTTACTCCTTTGAGATAGATGGCAGAGCAGTGAGTTTCGGTTTAAATAAGGCTATGAAGCACCCTCCGGAAGATCATTCTATCTTCCAGTGCGATATCATTGATAAAACTGTAGCTGAAGTTCGCCAAGAAAAAGTAGAAGAGAAGCACATAGAGTGAGGTTCAAGCGTGGGGACACCCTTGAACACAATGAGGACACTTTGCCATTATCACTAGTCCCAGATAATCCAGAACCTAGCCATGAGAAGAAATTGGAATTAAAGCCACTTCCTCCACACCTCAAGTATGCTTGCTTTGAGGATAATCAGAAGTTTCCAGTTATCATTGCAAGGGAACTCACTTCCCAACAAGAAGAGCATCTACTTAGTGTGCTGAGAAAACATAAGAAAGTAATTGGGTGGAGCTTGGCGGATATAGTAGGCATCAGCCCTCAAGTTTGTGAGCACAGGATATTCTTAGAAGAAGGATCAAAGTCTTTCCGTCAACCCCAAAGAAGATTGAATCCCACCATCTTAGAAGTTGTCAAGAAGGAAGTGACCAGGCTACTTGAAGCAGATATTATCTACCCCAACTTAGATAGTGAATGGGTCAGTCCCGTACAAGTGGTGCCCAAGAAGTCTGGAGTCACAACAGTAAAGAATGAGCATGGAGAACTCCTGACAACTAGAGTGTAGAATTCATGGAGGGTTTGCATTGACTATAGGCGTCTCAACCAAGCTACTCGCAATGATCACTACCCCTTGCCATTTATTGATCAAATGCTTGATCGCCTGTCAGGTAAATCCCATTACTGCTTTTTAGATGGTTATACAGGCTATTTTCAAATTCATATAGCTCCTGAAGATCAGGAGAATACTACTTTTACATGTCCCTTTGGAACGTATGCATATAAGAGGATGCCTTTTGGCTTATGTAATGCACCGGCTACTTTCCAAAGATGCATGATGAGTGTCTTTTCATATCTTATTAAGAACTGTATGGAAGTTTTCATGGATGATTTTAGCGTATATGGTGATTCTTTTAGCCTTTGCTTGGATAGTTTAGTTAGAGTATTAGACAGGTGTGTTAGTTCAAACCTTGTATTGAATTTTGAAAAATCTCACTTTATGGTAAAACAAGGGATTGTTCTAGGACATGTTGTTTCTAATACTGGTATTTCTGTAGATCCAGCAAAGGTGGATGTCTTTTCTAGTTTACCTTATCCCTCCTCCGTGAGGGAAGTTCGTTCGTTCCTTGGCCATGCAGGTTTTTACAGGAGATTCATTAAGGACTTCAGTAAGGTAGCATTACCTTTATCCAGACTGTTGCAGAAAGATATTGAGTTCGAGTTCAGTGAGGATTGCATGCACGCATTTGATAAGCTGAAGATCGCCCTGACACAAGCTCCAATTGTGAGAGGACCAGACTGGAGCCAGTCATTTGAGATTATGTGTGATGCTTCCAACCATGCTGTAGGAGCGGCATTGGCTCAGCGCGAAGGTAAGGATCCTTTCGTAATTGCCTATGCGTCTAAAACCTTAGACCCTGCTCAGTCTAACTATACTACTACTGGAAAAGAGCTTCTTGCTATTATTTTTGCTCTGGATAAATTCCGAGCCTATTTACTTGGTACTAAGGTAGTAGTGTACTCAGACCATGCAGCTCGAAAGTATTTATTAGCTAAAAAAGAGTCCAAACCAAGGTTGATACGTTAGATACTGTTGCTACAAGAATTTGATTTAGAAATTAAGGATAGGAGTGGTAACCAGAATTTAGTGGCTGACCACTTGAGTCGCCTTAAGCACATTAAGGATGACTCAACTCCTATCAATGATACTTTTCCATTTAATAGCTTGCATGCAGTATCTGAAGTAGTTCCTTGGTATGCACCTATAGCTAATTATCTAGTTAGCCATACTTTCCCTCCCAACTTTACTAAGCATCAAAGGAATAAGCTGAAAAGCGAGTCTAAATATTATATATGGGATGACCTATACTTATGGAGGTGTGGTGCTGACCAGGTAATTAGAAGGTGTGTGCTCCAATCAGAATTCCAGTCCATTTTAGAGGCCTGCCACTCTTCTGAGAATGGAGGACATTTTGGCCCTCAAAGAACACTTAGAAAAATCTTAGACTGTGAATTCTGGTGGCCTACTCTTTTTAAAGATGCTGCTGCTTTTTGTAAATCTTGTTCCCATGCCAAAGGTTTGGTAATATATCCAAGAGGGATGAGATGCCTCAATAGATTATGCTTTTTTGTGAAATTTTTTATATTTAGGGTATTGACTTTATGGGTCCTTTTCCAAACTCTGGTGGTTACCTTTACATACTGTTAGCTGTAGATTATGTCTCTAAATGGGTGGAAGCAATTTCTACCCGTACTGATGATGCTAATACTGTTGTTTCCTTTGTTAGAAACCATATTATCTGTCGCTTTGGATCACCACGAGCAATCGTGAGTGATCAAGGCACTCACTTTTGTAATGAGAGATTAACAGGATTATTGAAGAAGCATGGAATTGTTCACAAAGTAGCAACAGCTTATCATCCCCAGACCAATAGACAAGTAGAAGTATCTAATAGAGAAATTAAACGTATTCTGGAGAAGATAGTAAAGCCTCATAGGAAGGACTGGAGTGCCAGGCTACAAGATGCACTATGGGCATATCGAACAGCATACAAGACACCCATTGGGATGAGCCCCTTTCGCTTAGTGTACAAAAAGGCTTGCCACCTTCTAGTAGAGGTGGAACACAAGGCTTTCTGGGCAGTGAGGGAGTGCAATATGAATTTTGAGGAAGCTGGTGCTGAAAGGAAGCTGCAACTGGCAGAATTAGAGAACCTTCGCCTAGAAGCATATGACAACTCCAGGCGATACAAAGAAAAGATGAAGGCTGTCCATGACAAGCACATAAAAAGGAGAGAGTTTAGACCAGGGGAGTTAGTTCTTCTTTACAACTCCAGACTGAGGCTTATACAAATTGAAATCAAGATGGGAAGGCCCCTATAGAGTAGAAAAGGCAGAGCCATACGGAGTTTTTCACCTGTGTCATCCTTCTAGCTCCAAATTCATCAAGGTCAATGGACATCGCCTAAAGCTTTATCATGGAGAGAAGATTAAGGATCATAAAGAGTTAGAGGTCTTCCTCTTGGAAGACCCACCAACAGAAGCAGAATGAGCCCGAAGACTGTCCAACTTAAGGACGCAAAAGCAAAGTGCTAGGTGGGAGACAACCCACCATGGTATGATCGTTCCGTTTCAGTCTTAGTTTTGTTTTACTTTATTTTTCTTAATGACTCTTCCCATAATCTCTGCATATAGTCTGCATTTGCATTTGCATTCTGCATAAAAAGAAAAAGAAGCACGCGACGCGTTCGCGTCATAAGTGCTTTCGACACAAAGAAGAAAAGAAGCAGAGGGTCACGCAGAAGCATGGCTGGAGGCATGCCACAGGCACAAACACGCCCACGCGAACGCGTGCCACACGCATCCGCGTCACTTACGAAATCAGCCATCCACGCGTGCACGTCACCGACGCGCATGCGTAACCTTGCAAAATCGACGTAAAGAGGTGTATGGCAGAGAGTTATGATGGAGTGGGGCTGGAATGGTGCTGGAAGCACAAGCCCTATCAAGCGAACGTGTGCCACACGCGTCCGCGTCATTTTTCAAAGTAAGGCCATTCACGCGTGTGCGTGGGTGACGCGCACGCGTCACCCAAAATTTTTGCAATATGCAAACGAAACAGAGAGTTGTGCGTACACGAGGCTGCACTCACGCCAATAGCACAAAACAGGTCACGCGTGCGCGTCACCCACGCGTCCGTGTCACCTGAAAAATAGCGCCAACCACGCAAACGCATGCTCCACACATCTACGTCGCCTGCGCCGCGCAGTTTATCCAGATCAATCCTAGAATTCTTATCTTTTCTTCCCCAATCCTAATTTTACTCCTCCATTCTTATTTCTTTCTTCTTCCTTCTTTCTTCTTTATTCTTATTTTCTTTTCTTCTTCCCTCTTTACTTTTTCATTATTATTTTTATTTTTATGTTTTCTTCTTCTTTTTCTTTTTACTTTCATTATCTATGTTTCCTTTTTCTCTCTTTTTCTTTTTGCATCCTTTTAATTGGTGTTAGAAATTTATTTGGGTGATTGTTTTCTGCTATATTTTGCTTGTGGATCATTAAGGAATTGTTTGACAATTATTAATTATTTTAGGGTTACTTGCATGTTCAAATTTAATACTTTCAACAACATATTTACCATGCATGCTAAGTGTTTGTGAAAAAGCCCATATGGCATCGTGCATATTTAATTACTCTACTCTTCTACTCTAATGCCTGTTTTTCACATAAACCCTTTTTTATATATTATTGATTGAATATAATTATCAATACAAACAGGTTGTTAGTTTGAAACACTTGATAATCAAATTGGATAATTAATGCTTGATCTATGCTACTCATGCCTTTGCCAGCATGCCAATAAACATCTTGCATTTACTTTCCATAACATGCACTTGCTATATTTCCATTGATGAACTTTTCACATGTAGTCGCGACCATGTGTTAACAACATCCTTCTTTACCATGCATTGATTATCGTTTGTACCATCCTCTTCGTTGCTCTAACCCTTCGCTTTAAAAATTACTCTCTTTTTTCCTTTTCAGGATGGCCACTAAGAAAGGTAAAGAGAAAGCTACTCCCAAACTACCAGCAAGGAAAGGAACAAAAAGAGCACTAGCTGCAGAACCTTCTTCAACAGCAATAAAGCCCTCAACAAAAAGAATTAAGAGGATCATCAAGGTCGATGAAAAAGAGAAAGCCTTTCCAGCAAAGGACACTGCGCGGTTCATTAACCGCTACTGTGAGCAGATGTTCCCCATCCTGGCTGATAGGAACTATAATAATGAATACCTACTCATTCTCCTGACCAACATTGTTGAATTTGTTGAGCCCCGCATTGAGCGAACACAATGGGAATTTCTGCAGAAACAGCCACGGCAGGTTAATCTCTCATTGGTAGTTGAATTCTACTCAAACTTTCACATGCCAACCCTGCAGTCTGTCTATTTCTGTCAGAAGCAAGTCCCCATAACAGAAGAAGCCATTCAGCAAGTTTTAGATCTTCTCCTGCTCCAGAAGGATTGGATACATTCCAAAAAGCCTCTTTCAAGCGCCAGACATACCAATTTGACTGGGACGCATTCTCAGAGTTATAGCACAACTTGGCAGCAGATGGATCTATGGATACCATCGATCCCGACCTAAGGGAATATTGGCTTCAGCACTCACCTTGGAGGCTCGAGTATGGGCACAGATCATGTCCCATTACGTCTTTCCGAGCACTCACGAGTCCTCCTTCACTGCAGATATGGTTGTTTTACTCTGGTGTATCCTTACAGACCAGCCTTTCAATTTACCAAGACACATCCGGAATGCTATGGGACACGTACAGATTGCGGGCAACCTACTTTTTCCTGCCTTGGTTTTAGATCTAGTCTCAGCAGCCGGAGTCTCCTACAGAGCTGGGGACACCAAAGCCATGATTCCACTAGATGATCAGTACGTCCCTAACGGGAAGTAATCAGACCTCCGGCAGCAACTATCAACCGGAGCACAGAACCAGCCAAAGATATTCCTTCTCCTTCCACATCACAAGCACCTTTAATAAACCAATTGCTCCATCAGATACTTGAGAAATTAGACCGGCTTGACCGGCAAGGAAAGCGAAGAGAGCGCCGTAATAAGCGCAGATTTACATACTTCAAGAAGCTACTTGTTGGTAACCATCCACCTGAAGAAGGCCTAGACACCCCAGACTTCACTTCATTTACCAGCACAGGGAGCCATGACGGTCTCGATTGTGGAGATGTTGCTACCAGCCCCCCTTTGTTCCTGACTGATGGCACCGAGGACGGTGCCAAGCTTTAAGTGTGGGGAGGTCGGTCAGTACCTGACTTTCGGAGGTAATTTCTCTTTCTTAGCACCAATAAATTAGTAATTTTTCTTTTGTTAGGATAGAATAGATTGCATAGTAATAAGTAATTGCATGGATGTTCTATTTGGTTGAAAAATAATATGTTTCTTTTCAAGACTTTATTTTGAAAAATTTCACTAATTTAAATAAAAAATTTTTGTGTTAAATTTGTTTGAAGACTGTAAATTAGAACATAAATGATAGCTAAGAACACACAACCCGTGAGATTTGAGCTTAATTACATGGTTACATTATTTAACCATAATATTTTATTCTTGTGTGTTTGCTTCTCTATGATTGTAATCTATATTTTGTTCCATCCTATATGTCCAATTTTTAATGTGTTATATGCATGCATATGATTGAGGCCATTATTTGCTTATTAGCGCACTTATCCCAAATAGCCTACCCTTTTATATCACCTTTGTTAGCCATTTTAAGCTTTTTCATCCCCATTTGTTCTATATTTTACCACATCACTAGCCTTAAGCAGAAAAACAAATTAACTACCCCAAATTGAATTTTTGGTTAGCTTAAGATAGAAATTGTGTGTCGATAAAGTGTGGGAAAACTGTGGGAACATGGATTAATGGTGCACGAAATTACAATCACACTTTTGCAATTCCGCACAACTAACCAGCAAGTGCACTGGGTCGTCCAAGTAATATCTTACGTGAGTAAGGGTCGATCCCACTGAGATTGTCGGCTTGAAGCAAGCTATGGTTATCTTGTAATTCTTAGTCAGGATATCAGTAATGATTCTTAGTTTTAATTGTAAAAAGTAAAAGAACATGAAATAAATACTTATTATGCAGTAATGGAGAACAGGTTGAGGTTTTGGAGATGCTCTGTCCTCGGGATTTCTGCTTTCCTACTGTCTTCTTTTTCACGCACGCAAAGTTCCTTCCATGGCAAGCTGTATGTTGGTGGATCACCGTTGTCAATGGCTACCATCCATCCTCTCAGTGAAAATGGTCCGGCTGCGCTGTCACCGCAGGGTTAATCATCTGTCGGTTCTCACTCAAGTTGGAATAGGATCCATTGATCCTTTTGCGTCTGTCACTACGCCCAACATTCGCGAGTTTGAAGCTCGTCACAGTCATCCCTTCCCAGATCCTACTCAGAATACCACATACAAGGTTTAGATTTTCCGGATCTCAAGAATAGACGCCAATAATTCTAGCCTATACCATGAAGGTTCTAATCTTAGATTAGAAACCCAAGAGATATGCACTCAAGCTATTGTAGATAGAACGGAGGTGGTTGTCAGGCACGCGTTCATAGGTGAGAATGATGATGAGTGTCACGGATCATCACATTCATCAGATTGAAGTGCGAGTGAATATCTTAGAATAGAAACAAGCGTGATTGAATGGAAAACAAGTAATTGCATTAATTCATCGAGACACAGCAGAGCTCCTCACCCCCAACCATGGAGTTTAGAGACTCATGCCGTAAAAAATACAAATTCTGATGTAAAATGTCATGAGGTACAAAATGAATCTCTAAAAGTGGTTTTTATAATGAACCGGTAACCTAGGTTTACAGAAAATGAGTAAGCTAAGATGGATAGTGCAGAAATCCACTTCCGGAGCCCACTTGGTGTGTGTTTGGGCTGAGCATTGAAGCTTCCACGTGCATAGGCTATTCTTGGCATTGAACTCCAGCTTTTGTGCCAGTTTGGGCATTTAACTCCAACTTTTATGCCAGTTTTGGTGTTTAATGCCAGAAAAGGGTAAGGAGCTGAAGTTTAAACGCCAGTTTACGCTACCAAATCTCGGGCCAAGTATAGACTATTATATATTGCTGGAAAGCCCAGGATGTCTACTTTCCAACGCAATTAAGAGCGCGCCAATTGGGCTTCTGTAGCTCCAGAAAATCCATTTCGAGTGCAGTAGGGTCAGAATCCAACAGCATCTGCAGTCCTTTTTCAGCCTCTAAATCAGATTTTTGCTCAGGTCCCTCAATTTCAGCCAGAATTTACCTGAAATTACAGAAAAACACACAAACTCATAGTAAAGTCCAGAAATATGATTTTTGAATAAAAACTAATAAAAATATAATAGAAAGTGACTAAAACATACTAAAAACTACCTAAACACAATGCCAAAAAGGGTATAAATTATCCGCTCATCAGTTAACAAGGGAATGTGTTATGTTTTTTTACAATTGATAAAATATTGAAAATTTGGGTACCTACTCATGTGAAACTAGAAAAAATTAAAAATCTAGGTGCATTGATAAAGTTATTTTTTACTTTGACTTTTGAAAAAAAAATCCAAAAATATTCAAGTAATTAAGTAATTAAATAAATGAATAAGGGGACAAAATTACCCCAATGTTAAGTTTAATGAAAAATCAATGCATATGTGATACAAGTTAAGAGAAAAAGTTGATGCATGAGTATGTAATACAAATGTGGGAAAATTTTGGGTAGCTAGGCATGATTTAAGAAGAATAAAGAGTGTATGTATAGGTAAGAGTTTAGGTTAATCAATGATTCAATTCATAGCTCACTTAGCCATATATATACCCTCACCTTTACCTTGGCCCCATTACAACCTTGAAAAGACCTCATAATGTTTGCATTGGTACATTAAATACTTGTTGATTGGTTAGGTGAAGAACAAGGTTTAGAAAGCATGATTAGAGAAGAGTAGAGTGATTACCCTATACACTAGAGTGACTAGAGTGCATATACACCATCAGTGAGGGTTCAATGCTTAATTCTATGTTTTCTGCTTTCATGAGCTGTCTTCTTACAAGTTTAATTGTCTCTTACTGTATGAATTTTAATTAGTGAAATTTGATTTATATTTGTCTTGAAGAACTTATTTACTTTTAACCAAGTAGGCAAAATCATTTTAGCATATAGTTGTATTCACATACATAGGTTGCATTGCATTGCATGAGTCTTACTTTTCCCTACTCATTTATTTTATCTCCTCTAACTAAGCATGAGGACATGCTAATGTTTAAGTGTGGGGAGGTTGATAAACCACTATTTTATGGTTTATCTTGTGTTTAATTGAGTGGTTTCATCAAGGCTTCACCTACTTATTCATATGATTTGCATGATTTTATAATCCCTTCCTAGTTTTGTTTTATGGTTGAAAACTTGCTTCCCAGAGATCTTTAAATTGTATATTTTACTTCTTCTTTATACCATTCGATGCCGTGATCCGTGTGTTAAGTGTTTCAGGCTTTATAGGGCAGGAATGGCTTAGAGAATGGAGAGAAAGCCTGCAAAAATGGAAGAAACACAAAAAACCAAGGAGATAACCAGCGAGTACCGACGCACACGCATGGCTCACGCGAGCGCGCGAAATGAAGAAATTTGCAGCGACGCGTGCACGTGCCTGACGCGTACGCGTGGATTGGAGTCTGCACAAAAGACGCGCACGCGTGGACGACGCGTACGCGTGACAAGGAAATTCGCCAAATGACGTGCACGCGTGACTGACGCGTACGCGTGACCTGCGCAATCTGCAGAAATAACAGAAAATGCTGGGGGCAATTTTGGGCCGAGTTTTGACCCAGTTTTTGGCCTAGAAACACAGAATAAAGCCAGAGAACATGTAGAGACTCAAGAGACATACACACATTCTCATTAGGATAGTTTTTAGGATTTTAGATCTGAATCTAGAGAGAGAATTACTCCTCCTCTAGGTTTTCTTTACATTCATAGTTTCATAGTTTATTGCTTTTGCTTTGGATATTGAAGAGTCATCGCCTCCGTTGAAGATACTATTCTAGTTTGTTTTCTTACTTCCTATTTATTTATTCCATATTCTTAATTCTTGTTTAGAGTGGTAATTGGATTATTTTCATGGATTGTTAATGCAAAGAAATTACTTTTATTTTTAATTAATTTTGAATCTCTATTTTATTTAAATTATTATGTCTCTTTTCTATTCCAAACTCCCAATAACGAAGATGATATCCATATCAAATTGTCAACAGAGTAGATTCCCTACTTGACATGGGGTTGATTAAGAGGAGACACTTGAGTTGGAATGCTCAAGTGGTTAGTTAAATTGGAAGTTGTTGGCTAATTCTGTATTTACTAATGCTAGACCTTCTTAAGGGAGAGGACTAGGATTTACGAATAAGAGTTAGCTCAATCACTTGACTTTCCTTTATTTAGTAAGGGTTAACTAAGTGAAAATAACAACCTCTTTATACTACACTTGAGAGAATTCCAACAAGGATAGAACTTCTAATTAATCATTCCCCCAGTCAATGCTTTTTATTTTGAATAATATAAATTCCTTTTAATTTTCATTGCACTTAATTATAATTATTTATTTTCTGTCATTCAACTCTCAAACTTCTCAGAAAACTCCTGATTAATAACTTAGCACCCTTTCTAGCAACTCGTTGGGAGACGACCTGGGACTCATACTCCCAGTATTTTTATTCTAAATTTTTGTGACAACCTTTCTAAATTGATGAGGTGGATTTTTGCTGGCTAAGAGCTATACTCGCAACGCTGTTCTATTATATTATAATCTCTTAATTGGTCTAACTTCTGCCACGCAATCAAGGTGCATGCTACTGAGGAATTAAAGGAAGAGAAGGCTCAAGAAGAAGCTGGAAAAGCACTATTGGACGCCCCATTGGTGGTGAAGGAGCTTGAAGTACCACACTCTCAGAAGTTTCTAGAGGAGACCAAAGATGAGCAATTTACTCAGTTCTTAGAAATCTTTAAAAAGTTGCACATCAATATTCCTTTTGTTGATGTGTTGAAGAAGATGTCTCCCTATATGGCCTGTTTGAAAAGCACATTCTCTGAGAAGAAGACCTTGAAGGGAGATGAAACTGCGGTGTTGACCAAGAGTGCAGTGCACTGGTCCAGAAGAGGCTACCCAAGAAGATGCCAGATCCCGAAAGTTTCCTGATTCCTTGTACTATTGGGACTATCACATTTGAGAAAGCACTGTGCGATCTTAGTTCAAGCATAAATCTAATGCCTCTGTCTGTGATGAAGAAGCTGGCGATCCATGAGGTGCAGCCCACAAGAATTGCACTGGAGATGGCTGACAAGTCTCGGAAGCAGGCATATAGATTGGTGGAGAATATCCTAGTAAAGATTGAAGACCTTTACCTCCCTGCAGACTTTGTGATACTTGATACGGGAGAGGATACAGATGACTCCATCATCCTAAGAAGGCCATTCCTAGCAATTGGAAGAGCCATGATCGATGTTAAGAGACGAGATTTATGCCTAAGGATGCATGAGGACTATTTGTTGTTCAAGATTTTTAAACCTCTACCACTCTCTGACAAAGGAGGTACTTGGATGCAAAGCTCGAAGCTTCAGCCTTCTCACTTGGGGAAAAGTCATATAGTCCCCCCTGGCATTAAACCTAAGTTTGATGTTGGGTATTCACCACTCACCCAAGATGGAGGAGGCCCCAAGAAGAAAGTACCTAAGGGATGGAGGAACAAGAAGATTCCTACTGAGGACTTCTCACGTAGCATGAAGGTGGTGTTCACTAGAAGCCCAGTCATACCACACACTGTAAACAGAATCCTATCTCTGGAGTATGTTGAGCTGATTCATGAGAGCACAGAAAAGAAATTCACTATGAGGGTGAAGATCTGAGCCCCTATAACCCTCCTCCTTAGAGGAGCTGTCCGTCAAGCTAATGACGGTAAAGAAGTGCTTGCTGATTCATATCATTTTAGTTTTCATTGATTTTCATAGTCTTCCTATTTCTTCTAATGTTTGTGATCATGTATAGCGCACAAAACAGGTTCAGGAAGACTTAGACAGAAAAATAGAATACTCTGAAGGAAACCAGCTGTAGGTGCTAAACGCCAGGGAGGGCGTTTAGCACCAGGGGAGAGAGCTTTGCCTTGGACGTTTAACACCCAAAAGGGGGCATTCCAATATAATTTTTGGCTCCCCCTGGGGCATTTTGGCATTAAACTTCGAAACAAAAAAGAGGTGTGTCCCCTTCTGGCGTTAAATGCTAGAACTAGTGTTTAACGCCCAGAGGGAGTTTTGAGAATGAAGGAAGGCTTTGTACCATTGGATAAACCCCAACTGCCACCTACCTCACCATTCAATCTTATTCATTCTCTCTCCTACTTTCCCACTTTTTCATCCACATTCATTCATCCCATCAACCATCACTTCCCTTGATTGTCTCAACTCACCTCCCTCTTCAACGAATGCACTGTCATTTATCCCATCCATCTCTCCTCCCAACAACCCGAATTCAAATTTAACTCCCCCCCCCCCCGCCACCCACACCCCATAACCAAAACCCAACCCCTCATCATCGATTCCACACTAACTAACCGGCAAGTGAACCGGATCACATCAAGTAATAATAACTCACAGGAGTGAGGTCGATCCCACAGGGATTGAGGGATCAAGCAACTTTAGTATGGTGATGAATTTAGTTAAGGTGATATTGGGTGATTTGAGTGGAAATTGATTGACAAAATATAAATTGCTAGGAAACTTAAAGTACAGAATGTAAATTAGCAAAAATTTAAATGGTAAGGAAGGTAAATTGCTGAAACTTAAAGTGCAAGAAGCTAAAATAGTTGAAACTTAAATTGCAAGAAATGTAAATAACTGAATCATGGAGTGCAAGAAATTAGAATTGAAGAATCTAAATTGCGAGGAAACTTAAATTGCATGAATTATAAAGGGAACTGGGTGCAGAGAATCTAAACAATATTGAACAATTGGAATTAAAAATGAAATCAGAGGATCTAGAGTGAAGAAAATCAAAGGGAATGATTCATTAGGGATTGGAGATATCATAATCCTTCATGAATCAAATGAGTCTCAACTCCTTTCTCAATCATATGAGTAGATCTATGGCGGATTGAAATTGATTGGATTACCAAGATCTATGGCGGATTGAAATTGATTGGATCCCAATTCCTTGGTAATCCAATCTCTCTAATCACAATCAATCTTGCCAATTCCTTGATCTAATTGTCATGAAAAGAGTTAGAGCACGTTCTCTCATCCATAAGCCACACAAATTCTCAAAACCTCAATTCCTCCCGAATGGTGTTGGTTAGGAGAATTATGAAGGATAGAGCTTCAATTCTAATGCAGGTGATTCCCCTTCCGAGGCTCACACCCACATTCAATGGAATCAAAACCCCTTCCGGAGTGAATAATTCACAATTTAAGCAGAAGATACCCAATAGCTACACAAATGAATTGAGAAGAAGATGAATTTCATTGATTCATTGGAATTACAATAGAGCTCATTCCCCTAATGAATTTGGGATTTAGTTCATCATTGCTCAAGTAAAACCAGAAATTAAAAAGTTACAGAGAGAAGTGCAGAAGAAAAATACCAAAGGGAAAATGCAGCAAAATCAAATCTGCTAACTAACTCCAGAGCTTGAAATTCCCTACTGACTAACTCCCCCTTCTAAATCAAATTTCCTTCTATTTATACACTTTCCAAATTGATCTTCAAGTCCTTGGATTGGGCCTTCTTGAAATGAACAAGAATGGGTCTTAGTGATGTTGAAGAGGGGCAATTGATAATTCACGTTTTTGGTTTGCAAGGGTGTTGAATTTTATCAACACTAGTGTCCACATTGGCCTCAACGTTTGCAAGGAAACATTGAGTCAAACGTCGGCTTGGAGAGAGGATTTCCAAAGGAATAAGCGTTGGTGCCAACGTTTGACTCCACGTTGGTGCACCAACGTTTTTCCACCCACGCGTGCACGTCGCCAACGCGTACGCGTCAAAACAGCATTTTGCGCGTGTGCGTCGCTCACGCGTAGGCGTGTCTAGCCAAAATCTGCATCCACGCGTATGCGTGGTCCATGCGTATGCGCCGATTGCACTTTTCCAAATCAAATTTTAGGTCGCGGACGTTGGAGGCAAAGTTTGAGGTAACGTTGGACCTCCAACGTTCGTTCCCTCACGCGCATGCGTGACCCACGCGTACACGTCGATGGTGAATGTTGCCATTCTATGCGTGCACGCAGCTCATGCGTATGCGTGCTTTACATATCCACATGTATGCGTCGCCCAAAATTTTTCTGGCTCCAGCTTTTGAAAACCATCGAAGACATTGGAGGTAACATTGGCTCACCAACGTTCCCTCCAACGCTAGCACCAGCAATCTTGCAGAATTTTCCAAGTCCACGTTTGAGGCAACGTTGGTGGATCAACGTTAGCCACCAACGTTGCATATCCCTTCTCTTCCGACACTACATTGCTTTGCTTCTTCTTCTTTCTTGCTTCTTTCGTGCTTTTTTTTTCACCTAAAATCAATCAAACACTTGCATCAAAATTGGCTATAATCACAAGGTGTTTGCATCATTCAATACATCAAGCAAAATTAGCATAAAACCTTATGAGAAAGCACATAAACAACCATGTTTAATTGTCTTAGGAAATGCATGAAACTCCAATCCAATTACTTACTTATTGCTCAAGAAAGTGCATAAAACCTAATGAAACTAATGAAAAATGCTTGTGAAACTAGCATAAGATGACTTGTCATCACAACACCAAACTTAAATCTTGCTTGTCCCCAAGCAAGCACTAAAACATGAGAGAAAGGAATGAAGACAGATAAGCATATATGTCCTTATTAGCAGGTGATTGAATTTGGTTCATGGGGTTTTATGCAAACAGAATGCAGCTCAATTATTATCAACTTCCAAATGTGAAAAGTCCTTTTGAGTGTTAACTAGAGTTGCTGCTATAAGACCTTATTCTTTATTGATCCTTGTAAGATTTTCTTTCTTTCCTTTGCTTTAGAAATTTATTCTTTCAATTCTAGCTCAGTGTCAAGTGTTGCAGCAGTTTTTTAGCTCAATTTTTAATCAACACCTCTTCATTACAGACACTTGGCTCACAATTCTTCTTAAGAACATTGATGCCCAGTACCTCTTTGGGTTACTAAATATCTTGTAACTAGGTTGCTCTTTATAGTGGACTTTTGGTCGATAATCCCGGGTTAGTTAATCCAAGTTACCAAGTGTTGAAACACTCCTTAGAACCTAATCATCCAAGCAGATCCTAGTACAAAGACACCACAGACATGTGTCTTAAGGTCCAAGCTATTGGTGTCTAGCTTTTATTCTTTGTCTCGTTCATTTGTTTGTTGCCAATTCTTGGCTTTTCTTTCTTTCCTTCTTACTTTTTCTTCTCTTCTAAGGATCATTATTAATTAAAGGTTCATAACAGTAACTAAGTTTATACTTGAAAGAGACATTCTACCTTGCAGCTTTTATTATTGAGCTTACCAACTAATCAAGCAATTACCACCACTGGTCCTTATTCTAATGTCTACCACATTGAACAATTACTTTCTGTTTCAATCATTTTCTCTTATTGAATCAAAAGAAAAGGGACAAGACACATCATTCAAGTAGATGAAAATCAAACAAACACTTATACTAGAACATTTGTTTAGAAAATTAAGAAAAACGAAAGACAAAATGCAGACAAGGGTAAACTAATCAGAAAGAGGGGCTACAATTAGACTTCCAAATAAAGCACTTCAAGGCATAAACAGTTGAGTAACAATACAACCTTTTGGTATCTTCTTGCTTAGTCCTTCATCATCCTCCTTGGCTTTTGTGTTTTTCTTGCTGATGATGTACAATCCTTCCAAAAAGTTGAATGATTTTCTGCAATGATAGTGGAAGTTGCTTGCTCCCCAAACACTTGAAAAATGGTTAACATGCACGAATGTTTGTAGGCTTTTGAACTTACTTTGGTGTGTGAACACTAAACTTAGTTCTTTGCCAATGTCTCTTATGCAAATTAATCACATACATGAAACCTTGTGCTTTTATTAAAGAAAGCAAACTATAAACTAGAAAGCATACAATGGTTAAGTAGTTTCCCTGATTGTTTGGAGCCAGTGACCATTCTTGCAGAGGGCTGAAATATGTTCTAAATGAAATTCTTGGTGGAACACCAAACTTAGCATCCAACATTCACCCTTGAATTAATTTAGTGTGCAACACCAAACTTAGCTCCTTGTAATACAGATAAACATACTTAACTCTTTTATTGAAATAGCTAGGAAAAAAAACTCCCTCCGGTTGGGTTGCCTCCCAACAAGCGCTTGTTTATCGTCATTAGCTTGACGTCCTTAAATTGCTAGGAAATTTAAGTGCAGAATGTAAATTAGCAGAAACTTAAATGGTAAGGAAGGTAAATTTCTGAAACTTAAAGTGCAAGAAGCTAAAATAGCTAAAACTTAAATTGTAAGAAATGTAAATAACTGAATCTTAGAGTGCACGAAATTAGAATTGCAGAATCTAAATTACAAGGAAACTTAAATTGAATGAATTATAAAGGGAATTGGGTGCAGGAAATCTAAACAGTGTTGAACAATTGGAATTAAAAATGAAAACAGAGGATCTAGAGTGAAGAAAATCAAAGGGAATGATTCATCAGGGATTGGAGATATCATAATCCTTCATGAATCAAACGAGTCTCAAATCCTTTCTCAATCATATGAGTAGATCTATGGCGGATTGAAATTGATTGGATCCCAATTTCTTGGTAATCCAATCTCCTAATCATAATCAATCTTGCCAATTTGTTGATCTAATTGTCATGAGAAGAGTTAGAGCACGTTCTCTCATCCATAAGCCACACAAATTCTCAAAACCTCAATTCCTTCCGAATGGTGTTGGTTAGGAGAATTGTGAAGGATAGAGCTTCAATTCTAATGCAGGTGATTCCCCTTCCGAGGCTCACACCCACATTCAATGGAATTAAAACCCCTTCCGGAGTGAATAATTCACAATTTAAGCAGAAGATACCCAATAGCTACACAAATGAATTGAGAAGAAGATGAATTTCATTGATTCATTGGAATTACAATAGAGCTCCTCCCCTAATAAATTTGGAGTTTAGTTCATCATTGCTCAAGTAAAACTAGAAATTAGAAAGTTACAGAGAGAAGTGCAGAAGAAAAATACCAAAGGGAAAATGCAAAAAAATCAAATCTGCTAACTAACTCCAGAGCTTGAAATTCCCTACTGACTAACTCCCCCTTCTAAATCAAATTTCCTTCTATTTATACATTAGTCTGGGGGTGATAAGGTGTAGCCACCTTATAAATTACCCCATATTTGTGGAGCAATTTTTCCATTTGTCTGTTTTAAATTACCTTTAGGCACCCCATATCTGGTGAAGATGTGTCTCTTAAGAAACTGAAGGACAATTAGTGCATCACAGGTGGTTGTGGCTATAGCCTCCACCCATTTGGAGACATACTCTACTGCTACCAGAATGTATTTGAAGGAATAGGATGGAGGAAAAGGCACCATGAAATCCATACCCAAGAGATCAAATAGTTCCATTTCCAAAATGAAGTTTTGAGGCATTTCGTTCCTCTTTGCTAGCCCTCCAGCTCTTTGACATTCATTGTATTGGTGCACAAATTCTTTGGCATCTTTGAATATAGTTGGCCAATAAAATCCACTTTGAAGCACTTTAGCAGCTATTCTTTCTAGCCCAAAGTGTCCACCATAAGCTGAACTATGACAATGCCACAGTATGCCTCTCATTTCATTTTCAGGAACACACCTTCTAATCATTCCATCTAGACACCTCCTAAACAAGAATGGCTCGTCCCACAATAATTTCTTGGCTTCATTAAGTAGCTTCTTCACTTGTTGCCTTGTGAACTCTTGAGGAATCTTTCTTCCCACCTTGTAGTTTGCAATATCAGCAAACCAAGGTGCTTGCTGGACTTGGAGAAGATGTTCATCTGGGAACTTTTCATTCACTGGTTGTGGTGTATCTTGGTTGGCCTCTTGTGGTAATCTTGACAAATGGTCTACCACTTAGTTCTCGCATCCTTTTCTGTCCTTCACTTTATTGTCAAATTCTTGTAGCAGCAACACCCACCTAATAAGCCTTGGCTTGGAATCCTGTTTAGACATGAGATACTTGAGAGCAGCATGATCAGTATATACTACAACTTTTGAACCAATCAAGTATTGTCTAAATTTGTCAAATACATACACAATAGCCAAAAGCTCTTTCTCTGTGGTGGTATAATTCTTTTGTGCCTCATTTAACACCTTGCTTGCATAATATATGACATGGTGCAGCTTGTCTCTCTTTTGCCCTAATACAGCACCAATTGCAACATCACTTGCATCACACATAAGTTTAATAGGAATTCCCCATTCTAGAGGTGTGCTGATTGGTGCTGTAGTGAGTTTTTTTTTTTCAAGGTTTCAAAGGCATGCTTGCAATTATCATCAAAGAAAAAAGGATTGTCAACCACTATCAAATTGCTCAGTGGTTTGGCTATTTTTGAAAAATCCTTGATGAATCTTGTATAAAACCCAGCATGCCCAAGAAAACTTCTCACTGCTTTTACATTGACAGGCACAGGAAGCTTTTCAATGATCTCTATCTTAGGTCTGTCAACTTCTATACCCTTGCTTGAAACCATGTGCCCAAGAACAATACCCTCTGGTACCATGAAATGGCATTTTTCCCAATTCAAAACTAAATTTGTTTCTTGGCATCTTTTCAAGACAAGGGTTAGATGTTGCAGACAAATGGCAAAAGAGTTACCAAAGACAGAAAAATCATCCATAAAGACCTCTAAAAATTTTTCTACCATGTCAGAGAATATGGAGAGCATACACCTTTGGAAGGTTGCTGGAGCATTACAGAGGCCAAATGGCATCCTCCTGTAGGCAAAGACTCTAAATGGACAGGTGAACGAGGTTTTCTCTTGATCCTTGGGGTCCACCACTATTTGATTGTAACCAGAATACCCATCCAAGAAGTAGTAATAAGCATGGCCAGCCAATCTTTCTAGCATCTGATCAATGAAAGGGAGAAGAAAGTGATCTTCTTTTGTTGCTTCATTCAATCTTCTATAATCAATGCACATCCTCCACCTAGTCACTATCCTTGTAGGGATTAACTCATTCTTCTCATTAAAGATGACAGTCATTCCTCCCTTCTTTGGCACAACTTGGACTGGACTCACCCAAGGGCTATCAGAGATTGGGTATATGATTCTAGCATTCCACAGCTTCATCACATCCTTTTGAACCACTTCCTTCATGGTTGGGTTGAGCCTTCTTTGAGGTTGCACCACAGGTCTTGAGTCCTCTTCCAGCAAGATTTTATGCATGCAGATGGCAAGGCTTATACCCTTGATGTCATCAATTGTCCATCCCAAAGCTATCTTGTGAGCTTTCAACACTTCAATTAGCTTTGTTTCATCTTCCATGTTCAAGGAGGAATTGATGATTACTGGCAGGGTCTCCTCTTCTCCAAAAAATGCATACTTGAGATGAGAAGGGAGGGTCTTCAATTCTTGTTTTGGCACCTCCTCTGTCTTGCCTTCAAAAGAGACTTTAGCTACTCCTTCTTCTATGTTGTCTTGTTCTACTTCTATTTCCTCTTCTTGTTCTTCCTGATCGTTGGCTTCAAGTAGCTCCTCCTCCAATTCTTCTATCATTTCCACCCTCATATGCTTTTCCTTCTCAGAGGGATATTGCATGGCTTTAAAGACATTGATGATCATTTTTTTATCATGTACCCTGAGGGTCATTTCACCTTTCTCTACATCAATGATAGCTCTTGTTGTGGCTAAGAAAGGTCACCCCAAGATAATTTAGTTGTGTCCCTCTTCTTCCATGTCTAAAATGACAAAATCAGCAGGGAAAATAAATTCTCCAATCTTCACTAATAAGTTTTCTACAACTCTATTAGGTATCTTGAGTGATCTATCATCCATTTGAAGTGACATTCTGATCGGTTTGACTTTATCTATTACAAGCTTTTTCATTAGTGAAAGATGCATCAAATTGATGCTAGCACCTAAGTCACAGAGAGCTTTTTCCAATGTCATATTGCCTATGGTGCATGATATGATGAAACTCCCAGGATCTTTGAGTTTTGGTGGGAGACCCTTTTAAATCATTTCACTGCATTCTTGTGTCAAGATCACGTTCTCCTTTTTGTTCCAGCTTCTCTTCTTATTGATGAGTTCCTTGAGGAACTTAGCATACAAGGGCATTTGCTCTAGAGCTTCAGCAAGGGGTAGATTAATTTTCAGCTTCTTAAAAACCTCTAGAAACTTGGAAAATTGTTGATCCTTAAGTTCTCTTTGCAACCTTTGAGGGTATGGAAGAGGGGGATTGTAAGGTTTCACCTCCTTCTTCTGTTCTTGTGGATGCTCTTCCTTGACTTGCTTTCCCTTCCTTGGAGATTGTGGCTCTTCCTCCTTCTTCTTGAGCCTCTTCTGGTCCTTCTCTTCAGTTGCCATTTCTTTCTTACTGCCAACCTTGTCATCCTTCAATGTCCTTTAACTTCTGAGTTGAATAGCTTTGCATTCTTCTTTGGGATTTGAAATGGTATCACTTGAAAAAGTGTTGGTTGGTCTTTCTGGCTGTTTCGACAATTGTCCAATTTGTCTTTCTAGATTTCTCAGTGAAGCTTCATGATTCTTATTAGCCAGCTCTTGATGCTTCATTATTTTCTCCATCATCATCTCCAAATTGAAGATTCTTTGGCTGAGTGTGGGATGAAGATGGTGGATGAAAGTTATTTTGGTTAGTTGATGAGTTATTGGGTGGATAGAAGTTAGATGTGGGGTAGTTGTTTTCTGGTTTTCTATAGGGATTTTGGTTAGTTTGCTGATGGTTCCAGTGGTTTGTGCTGTGGGGGTTGCTTGGGTTTGAATTTCTTTGCCATGAGTTTTGGTTGTCTCCCCACCTTAGATTGGGGTGGTTTTTCCAAGAGGGGTTGTAAGTGTCTCCATAAAACTCATTCTATCCAGCACCTTGGTTGTGCATATAGTGAACTTGTTCTGTCTGCTGTTCTTCATAGCTTTCTTCTTGTTGTCTCCACTCAACTGCTGGTTGGGTTCTAGTGCTCGCTGCAGCTAGTTGAAGACCATCTATCCTCTTAGCCATTATCTCCATTTGCTACTAGATTTGTTGGTGCATCATTTTGTTTTGTGCCAAGATAGTATCCACACCTTCCAGCTCTAACACACCTTTCTTTTGAACTGGTTGGCGTTGCCTTTGATGAGCATAAAAGTATTGGTTGTTGGTCACAATGTCTATGAGATTTTGGGCTTCTTTAGCTGTCTTCATGAGTTGTACTGAGCCTCTTGCAGAATAATCCAGGGCCTCTTGAGCTTTCAGAGTCAAACCCTCATAGAAATTTTGAAGTCTATCCCATTCACTAAACATCTCAGGTGGACACTTCCTGATCAAGGCCTTGTATCTATCCCAAGCCTCATAAAGTGATTATCTATCCATTTGAGTGAATGTTTGCACTTCTGTCTTCAATCTAATGATCCTTTGAGGTGGGTAGAATTTGGCTAGGAATTTGCTCACTAAATCTACCCAATTGTTGATGCTTTCTTTAGGGAATGTCTCTAGCCATTGAGACGACTTATCCCTCAAAGAGAATGAAAACAAGAGCAGCTTATAAATAACTGGATGCACACTATTTGTCTTGACAGTTTCACAAATCCAGAGGAATATAGATAAGTGTTGATTCGGATCTTCGAGTGGACCTCCTTGACGAAACGGGTTTCTTTCTAGTAAAGAAATTCACAAATAAGTTCTCGTTGTAAGTATAGTTTCTAAAGCAACAAAGAATCCTTTCGTACAAAAGTTTGGTTGTCACAAGTTACAAAACCAAAAAAAGTTATAACCAAAGTATTTAAATCTCAGGTCGTAACTCAAGGAATTGCAGGGAGGTGTATTTATTATTGGTTATGGAAAAGTGTATTTTTGGGGTTTTTGAATAAGGAATAAGAAAAGTGAATTGCAAGAAAGTAAATTAATAATTAAGAAAAAATCTTAGCAAGATATGAAAACTGGAAATCCCATCCTAGTTATCCTTATCAATTGTGATGAGAATTGTTCATTACTCCCACTTAGTTAACCCTTACTAAATAAAGGAAAGTCAAGTGGACTAATTAATTTGATTCCTCAAGTCCTAGTCAACTCCTAAGGAAAGACTAGCTTTAGAGGGATCCAAACCAACCAGCAAATTCCAATTATCAATCAACAATGGAATTTGATAACTCAAGTGTCACCAATTACTCAACTCAAGCCAAGAATGTAAAAAGCTAAATTAAAATCATAAATCTGAAATACCTCAAATTGCATTAAATAGAAATTCAAATGTAACATGAAGAGTTCATAAGCCAATTTGGCAACATAAGTAAATAGAGTAAATAAAAGTAGAAGAGAAACTAAATTAAAGGAACATTGAACCTAGAATGGAGAAGAAATAAACCTAAAACTAAGAGAAATCCTAAATCCTAAAACCTAAGAGAGAGGAGAGAGCCTCTCTCTCTCTCTAAAAACTACATCTAAAACATAAAATTATAAATATGAATGTTGTATCAATGAATGGATGGATTCTCCCACTTTATAACCTCTAATCTGTGTTTTCTAGGCCAAAAACTGGGTCAAAAATAGCCCAGAAATCGCCCCCAGCATTTTCTGAAATGTCCAGCACGCGGTAAAGTCACGCGTACGCGTCGTCCACGTGTACGCATGGATTGAATTTTTTCTAGGTCATGCGTGCGCGTGATCCACGCGTGCGCGTCGCCTATCTTCGAGGCAGCTATGGCAAATTATATATCGTTGCGAAGCCCTAGATGTTAGCTTTCCAACGCAACTGAAACGTCATTTGGACCTCTGTAGCTCAATGTATCGTCGATTTATTACCAAGAGGTCAGGCTGGACAGCTTTAGCAGTTCCTTCAGTTTCTTGTATTCCTTCCACTTTTGCATGCTTCCTTTCCATCCTCTAAGCCATTCCTACCCTATAAACCCTGAAATCACTTAACACACATATCAAGGCATTGAATGGTAATAAGAGGGGAATTAAACATAGCAAAATTAAGGCCAAAGAAACATGTTTTTAATCATAGCACAAGATTAGGAAGGAAAATGTAAAACCATGCAATTAGTATGAATAAGTGTGCGAATAGTGGATAAAATCCACTCAATTAAGCACAAGATGTACCACAAATTAGTGGTGCATCAAATCTCCTCACACTTAAACATTAGCATGTCCTCATGCTAAGCTCAGGAGAAGCTATAAAGGAGTGAAGGGGAATGGTAAAACTTATGAAATGCAACCTATCTATATGAATGCAACTAAATGCAAAAATACTTCTACCTACTTGGTTAAAAGTAAACAAATCTTTTAAGAACAACTATGAACTAGATTTCACTAATTCAAATCACAAAATAAAGTACAAGTAAACTTGCAGAAGAAAATAGCTCATGAAAGCCGGGAACAAAGAATCGAGCATCGAACCCTCACTGGAAGTGTATACACTCTAATCACTCAAGTGTTTAAGGTTCGACTCTCTCAATTCTCTACTAACCTTGCTTTCTAAGGCTTGCTTTTCTTCTACCAATCAACAAAGAATTAATGCATAGATACACATATCAAGAGGTCTTTTAAGGGTTGTAATGGGGTTAGGGTCAAGGTAGGATTGTATTTGGCCAAGTGGACTAAAATCTGAATCCTTAATTAACTTAAACTTTTCCCACCTAACTTAAGACAATCCATGTAATCAAAGTACAAAACCTAACTATCCATTAACCATGTTTTCTACATATTCATGCATCCTGATTCGAGTACAGTACATATGCATTGCTATCACCATTTACTTTGGGGCATTTTGTCCCCTTTTATTATTTGCTCTTTTTCTCCTTTTTTTGTTTATATATATGCCTATATTTTTTTTCTTTTTTTTTTCTTTTGTTTTTCTCAATACATATGATTAAATTATTGAATGCATGAACATGTCCTAAACATTTCTTTCACATTTTCATAAAGAAGTTTAACATACTTAATTTCCAAAACCAAACGTTTCCAAACCCACTTTCCCCACACTTAATTCATGAGTACTCTCACTAGTCTAAGCTAACCAAAGATTCAAATTAAGGACATTATTATTTTCTGCTTAGAATTAGTGATGAGCTAAAGTAAAGAACAAAGGGGTATAATAGGCTCAACATTGGTTTGCAAAGGATAATGAAAGGGTAAGGCCATATAGGTATGTAAGCTCAGTGAAACAAAGGCCTCAATCATATAAGTACATGCATACATCAAACCATGGAAATATAGAATTAAGCAAGACAAAGATCACAATTTTAGAGAGAACAACACACACCAAAAATAAAATATTGGTTGATAAAATGCAACCAATCAAGTAGGCTCAAAATCTTACTGGTTTTGTGTGTTCGAGCTCTAAACCATGTTCCAGTACAATATTTCTTCAAACAAGTTCAATAAAAATTTTAATTCAAATTAGTGAAATGCTATAAAAAGTTTCTTGAAAAAGAAAATATTACTTCAACCAAGTAGTAAAATATGCACAAAATCAAACAAACATGCAAATGCAACAACTAATTTAACAAAAAAAAGTTAAACATTGGTGTTGAGTCAGGAAGTACTAACCCGCGGAAGTCGGTATCGACCTCCCCACACTTAAAGATTGCACCGTCCTCGGTGCATGCAAAGAAGTGCAAGTGGACAGGCTGCTACAACAGATGCTTTTCTCCAAAGATTGTGCAGATAGACTTGTCTGTTGTCCCATGTAAACGTTTTCTGTTTCCCTTCCTCGGTGGCCATCCTGAAAGAAGAGGAAAAAGAAAAAAAAAATTAACCCAAAAACAAAGATAGGAAACAATTTAAAATATAGTTGGGTTAATGCCAAATGATGAGAGTCTCAATTACATGGTAGCTACAACATGCAAGTGAAAAAACAGTAGAAGCACATGGCAATCAAGAGTGCAAAAATTTGCAACAATGGGGAAGAGAGTGTGGGTAATGCAAGAAAATATAAATTCATATCAATGCAAAAGGGATATAGGTAACATAAAAGATTGGCAGTGACAAATAAATAATATCGCCCAACAATGTAAAACAAGTCAATAAGCACCAAAATAATACCAGAAAAGATACAACAGTTGAATAAGACATTTAACACCAACGGAGAAATAATAAACTTAGAAAAGAAAATAAAAATATGCACAAAATTAAAATATAGTGAATGAAAGTATGTAAATGCAATAGGAAAAATAGAATGAAAGAGAATAAGGATGAGAAGTAATGAAGAAGAAGAAAGTAAGAAATAATTCGGATTGAAAAGAATTAGGATTTGAGGGGTGGATGATTTGAAATCAGGCACTGAAGTGTTTTAGTTGGGCGTTGTGTACGACGCGTACGCGTGCATCACACGTATGCGTAGATCGCGTTAATTTCAGGCGACGCATACGCATCTGGGACGCGTTCGCGTGCCTCTGGGTGTGCGAATCGCGCGAGATTAGTCCCATGCACGCACAACTCTCTGTTCATCTTGCACAGTGGCCAAAATTGCTTGCGACGCGTGCGCGTCAGGTACGCACACGCGTGGATGACCATATGGTGAAAGTGACGCGTACGCGTTAGGGACACGCACGTATGGGTGAATTTGTGCTTTTAGCATGATACCATCGCCAGGCCATCGTAACTCTCTGCCAAACACATATTTACGCCGAATTTAAGGGTGACGCGCACGCGTCAGGGACGCTTGCGCGTCATCCACCATTTTTTTATGAAATATGCAAAATGTAAAATGCAGATGCTGATGTCTACATGATGAATGAATACTAGGAAAAATAGAATAGAATAAAACTAAGAATAGAACAAAATAAAATAAAACTAAGACTGAAAAAGAACGATCATACCATGGTGGGTTGTCTCCCACCTAGCACTTTTAGTTAAAGTCCTTAAGTTGGACATTTGGGGAGCTTCTTGTCATGGAGGCTTGTGCTTGAAGTCATCTAGGAATCCCCACCAGTGTTTGTAATTCCAATAGCCTCCGAGATCCCAAACTAGGCGCAAAGAGCCTTCAAGCAAGATTAAGCAAGTGACAAGGCCCCAAGAGTGTTGATTGCTAGACTGAATTCTGGGGTCCCAAACCTTGCTTTTGCACCCGTCTTCTTGTTGACCATCTTTGTTCCAACCAGGTGGTAAGCAATCTGAATTCTCACTGAGGCATCCAAACAGCTTCCTAGACCCATACAATTTAGTATTCTTCCACCCATGATAATTCATCCATGAGCTTCCTACCATAATGAACCTAGGATTGTGTTGCCAACCATTGACCATCTCCCTCTTACTCTTATAGCCACAAAGAGCTCTAAGTTGTCCATCCGTCTCAAGCAAAGCATATTCAAGTGGGCTAATTAAGCTTAGAGATGAGAGATTTACCCACTTGAATGAAGGGATGGATGGTGATGGCTTTGGGGGAAAGGCCTCCAACAACCTTGGCAAGGTGATCTCCAGCTCCATTCCCTTGGGCTCTTCTTTGACAACTTCCACCTCTTTGCAAGCTTCCTCAATTTCAACCTCTCCCTCTTGGTAGCTTTCTTCCAATTCAATTTTTCTTCATTACTTACCAATGGCATGGGAAGTTGTGCTTCTTCCTCTTTAATCTCCATCTCTTGATCAACCTCTGCAAAGTCTTCAACCATGATCTGCCTTGGAGGTTGTACACCCTCCTCAACATCAACATCAAACACCTTGGAAGGAGGCTCTAGGACTGGACTTTCCAATGGAGGTTCAGCATCTCCTAAGTCTGCAACCACTTCTTCCTTTTCAATAATTGCTGCCTTGTCCAGTAGTTTTAGTATAAGATCGTACTCCTCCTTAATGATTTCCTTTCTATGACAACTCTTTTCAACTATTCTTTCATATTCAAGGGTCTCTCTTACCACTACCCTTAGGGCCTCCTCTAGCTTCTTATGAAGTATGGATTCACGAAGATTATTCCTTCTTTCTTGTTCCATATCAATAGCATAATTGGGATCATCTTGCTCTTTGATTGGTGAATGTGGGTGCTCTTCCATGGAGGATGGTGATGGAATGGAAAGATCATTATGTGGTTGAAAAAGAAGCACACTAGAGCTTAGGATTGAATATTGGAGGTAGAGGGTTGGTTCATGCGGGATATAAGATTTTGGAGTGTATAGGTGAGACTAATGATGTTAGAGATGAGTGTGTTGTTATCCAATGGAGGTTGGGGTGGATAGGAGGGTTCGTTTGTTGGGAGATAAGGCTCATAATACGGAGGTAGTTCTTCTTGATAAGGATATAGAGATGGTGAATATTGAGGTGGTGGTTCTGGGTGTGGTTCATATGGTGGTGAATGGTTGTAGATGGCTTGTGAGTATGGTAGTTCAAAGCTATATTGAGGAGATAGTTCATCAGCATATGGCGGGGCTTGTTGGTAACTACAAGGGGTCCACCATATTCATCATCTTGATATGCACCCTGGAATGGCTCTTGACCATAGTAATTTGGTAGAGGTTGGTTGTCACGAAAAGGTCCACCATAACTATTGTCTTGCTATGCATCATATAATGGTTGTTGGTTATAGCGCATTGGAGGGTGTTGTTGCCAAGAGGGTTGATCAAATCTTTGTTGCTCCTCCCATCCTTGATTCTTCCAACCTTGATGCCTGTTCTCATTATAGCTTCCATTTCTTACAACAACATTGAAACCAAAGTTGAAACCAGAGGGGTGAGAATTCATAGTAGCTAAAAAAAATAAAAATTAATAAAAATTAATGAAAATAAACTCCTAAAACTAGAAACACTAACAAAGAAACGAAAAAGCAAATATTTATAAAAACTAATAATAAGGCACACATTTGCGATTCCCCGGTAACGGCGCCATTTTGACGAAATAGGTTTCTTTCTGGTAAAGAAATTCACAAATAAGTTCTTGTTGTAAGTATAGTTTCTAAAGCAACAAAGAATCCTTTCGTACAAAAGTTTGGTTGTCACAAGTTACAAAACCCAATAAATTTATAACCGAAGTATTTAAACCTCGGGTCATCTCTCAAGGAATTGCAGGGAGGTGTATTTATTATTGGTTATGGAAAAGTGTATTTTTGGGGTTTTTGAATAAGGAATAAGAAAAGTGAATTGCAAGAAAGTAAATTAATAATTAAGAAAAACTCTTAGCAAGATATGAAAACTGAAAATCCCATCCTAGTTATCCTTATCAATTGTGATGAGAATTGTTTATTACTCCTACTTAGTTAACCCTTACTAAATAAAAGAAAGTCAAGTGGACTAATTAATTTGATTCCTCAAGTCCTAGTCAACTCCTAAGGAAAGACTAGCTTTAGAGGGATCCAAATCAACCAGCAAATTCCAATTATCAATCAACAATGGAGTTTGATAACTCAAGTATCACCAATTACTCAACTCAAGCTAAGAATGTAAAAAGCTAAATTAAAATCATAAATCTGAAATACCTCAAATTGCATTAAATAGAAATTCAAATCTAACATGAAGAGTTCATAAGTCAATTTGGCAACATAAGTAATTAGCAAGTGAAATAGAGCAACTAAAGTAATAGAGTAAATAAAAGTAGAAGAGAAACTAAATTAAAGGAACATTGAACCTGGAATGGAGAAGAAATAAACCTAAACCTAAGAGAAATCCTAAATCCTAAAACCTAAGAGAGAGGAGAGAGCCTCTCTCTCTAAAAACTACATCTAAAATCTAAAATTATGAATATGAATGTTGTATCAATGAATGGATGGATTCTCCCACTTTATAGCCTCTAATCTATGTTTTCTGGGCCGAAAACTGGGTCAAAAACAGCCCAGAAATTGCCCCCAACATTTTCTGATACGTCCAGCACGTGGCAAAGTCACACGTGCGCGTCACCTATCTTCGGGGTAGATATGGCAAATTATATATCGTTGCGAAGCCCCGGATGATAGCTTTCCAATGCCACTAGAACCACCTCATTTGGACCTCTGTAGCTGAAGTTATTGTCAATTTAGTACCAAGAGGTCAGGCTGGACAGCTTTAGCAGTTCCTTCAGTTTCTTGTATTCCTTCCACTTTTGTATGCTTCCTTTCCATCCTCTAAGCCATTCCTACCCTATAAACCCTGAAATCACTTAACACACATATCAAAGCATCGAATGGTAATAAGAGGGGATTAAACATAGAAAAATTAAGGCCAAAGAAATATGTTTTTAATCATAGCACAAGATTAGGAAGGAAAATGTAAAACCATGCAATTAGTATAAATAAGTGTGCGAATAGTGGATAAAATCCACTCAATTAAGCAAAAGATGTACCACGAATTAGTGGTGCATCACTCCTTCATAAGAACAATTGTTCTGCACCAGAGTAATAAGTTGAGGCTTCAACTCAAAGTTATTTGCATAAAACATTGGGAGTGAGTATACTGCTCCCACAGTTTCTTGGATTGGGGAAGGTGTAAGAGGCTAGAACTCTCTTTGGAGGTGGGCCATTGTTGTTGGCCACTTCCTCTGGTGTATTAGGGAGGTTACCCTCCATCTCTTGATTTTCTTCTTCTTCTTCTTCTTCTTCTTCTTCTTCTTCTTCTTCTTCTTCTTCTTCTTCTTCTTCTTCTTCTTCTTCTTCTTCTTCCCACAGGTATTGATGGATCAAGCAACTTTAGTATGGTGATGAATTTAGTTAAGCTGATATTGGGTGATTTGTGTGGAAATTGATTGACAGAATGTAAATTGCTAGGAAATTTAAGTGCATAATGTAAATTAGCAGAAACTTAAATGGTAAGGAAGGTAAATTGTTGAAACTTAAAGTGCAAGAAGCTGAAATAGCTGAAACTTAAATTGCAAGAAATGTAAATAACTGAATCTTAGAGTGCAAGAAATTAGAATTGCAGAATCTAAATTGCGAGGAAACTTAAATTGCATGAATTATAAAGGGAATTGGATGCAAGGAATCTAAACAGTGTTGAACAATTGGAATTAAAAATGAAATCAGAGGATCTAGAGTGAAGAAAATCAAAGGGAATGATTCATCAGGAATTGGAGATATCATAATCCTTCATGAATCAAATGATTCTCAACTCTTTTCTCAATCATATGAGAAGATCTATGGCGGATTAAAATTGATTGGATCCCAATTCCTTGGTAATCCAATCTCTCTAATCATAATCAATCTTGCCAATTCATTGATCTAATTGTCATGAGAAGAATTAGAGCACGTTCTCTCATCCATAAGCCACACAAATTCTCAAAACCTCAATTCCTCCTGAATGGTGTTGGTTAGGAGAATTGTGAAGGATAGAGCTTCAATTCTAATGCAGGTGATTCCCCTTCCGAGACTCACACCCACATTCAATGGAATCAAAACCCCTTCCGGAGTGAATAATTCACAGTTTAAGCAGAAGATACCCAATAGCTAGACAAATGAATTGAGAAGAAGAAGAATTTCATTGATTCATTAGAATTACAATAGAGTTCCTCCCCCTAATGAATTTGGGGTTTAGTTCATCATTGCTCAAGTAAAACCAGAAATTAGAAAGTTACAGAGAAAAGTGCAGAAGAAAAATACCAAAGGGAAAATGCAAAAAAATCAAATCTGCCAACTAACTCCAGAGCTTGAAATTCCCTACTAACTAACTCTCCCTTCTAAATCAAATTTCCTTCTATTTATACACTTTCCGAATTGGTCTTCAAGTCCTTGGATTGGGCCTTCTTGAAATAAAAAAGAACGGGTCTTAGTGATGTTGAAGAGGGGCAATTGACAATTCACATTTTTGGTTTGCAAGGGTGTTGAATTCTATCGACGCTGGTGTCCACGTTGGCCTCAACGTTTGCAAGGAAACGTTGAGTCAAACGTTGGCTTAGAGAGAGGATTTCCAAAGGAATAAGTGTTGGCGCCAACGTTTGACTCAACGTTGGTGCATCAACGTTTTTCTACCCACGCGTGCGCGTCGCCTACGCGTACGCATCAAAACAGCGTTTTACGCGTGTGCGTTGATCACGCGTTGGCGTGTCTAGCCAAAATCTGCATCCACGCGTACGCGTGGTCCATGCGTACACACCGATTGCACTTTTCCAAATCAAATTTTGGGTTGCTCGTCACAGAAGTTGGATGCAAAGTTTGAGGTAACGTTGGACCTCCAACGTTCGTTCCGTCACGCGCATGTGTGACCCACGAGTACGCGTTGATGGTGAATGTTACCATTCTACGGGCGCGCAGCTCATGCATATGCGTGCTTTACATATCCACGTGTACACGTCATCGACGCGTACGCGTCGCCCAAAATTTTTCTTGCTCCATCTTTTGAAAACCATCGAAGACGTTGGAGGTAACGTTGGCTCACCAATGTTCCCTCCAATGCCAGCACCAACAATCTTGCAGAATTTTCCAACTCCACGTTTGAACCAACGTTGGTTTGCCCTCAACGTTGGCACCCAATTTTTCCTTTCAAAACGTTGCCTGCAACGTTGGTGGATCAACGTTAGCCACCAATGTTATCTGTCCCTTATCTTCCAACACTACATTGCTTTGCTTCTTCTTCTTCTTTCTTGCTTCTTTCTTGCTTCTTTTTTCACCTAAAATCAATCAAACACTTGCATCAAAGTTGGCTATAATCACAAGATGTTTGCATCATTCAATACATCAAGAAAAATTAGCATAAAACCTTATGAGAAAGCACATAAACAACCATGTTTAATTGACTTAGGAAATGCATGAAACTCCAATCCAATTACTTACTTATTGCTCAAGAAAGTGCTTAAAACCTAATGAAACTAATGAAAAATGCTTGTGAAACTAGCATAAGATGACTTGTCATCACCTCTCCACCTATAAATACCCCTCTCTTCATCCACTTTCACCACACCATACACACTCCCTTTTCTTTCTTTTCCCTTTTCCCATAGCCAAGGCCGAAGCCTTCCCATCCATTCCCTCCTATCCATTTTTATTTTCTTTTTCTTATTTTTTATTCTTACTTTGCTCAGAGACGAGCAAAACTTTTAAGTTTGGTGTAGGCGTCTGCTTTGGTTCTTCAATTTTTTCTCCATGGCACCTAAGACCGGATAATCCTCCTCAAAGAAGAGGAAAGAGAAGGCTCCCACATCCGATCTATGGGAATTCACCTAGTTCTTTTCCAAAACACATGAGGACCACTTTTATGAGGTGGTGTACAAGAAGAAGCTGATTCCCAAGGTCCGCTTTGATCTGAAGCTGAAGGAGTACCCGGAGATCCTATATCAGATTCTGAGATGGGGTTGAGAAGTTCTGGTCAATCCTGTGACTGAGGTTGGAGCATTGATGGTATGGGAGTTCTACACCAATGCTTGGGTCACTTACAAACATGTCAGAGGCGTGAACCCGGAGCCGAAGAATTGCGTACCATGGTCAGAGGGCATATCATGGATTTCATCCCAGAGAGTGTGAAGGTGGTACTATAGTTACCACCATCCGAAGAGGACCCTCACTTATACACTCGGAGGGTCAATACTAACCAGCGCTTGGATCAGGTCCTTGAGGACTGATGAGCGGATAATTTATACTCTTTTTGGCATTGTTTTTACATAGTTTTTAGTATGTTTTAGTTACTTTTTATTATATTTTTATTATTTTTATGCAAAAATCACATTTCTGGACTTTACTATGAGTTTGTGTGTTTTTCTATGATTTCAGGTATTTTCTAGCTGAAATTGAGGGACCTCAGCAAAAATTTGATTCAGAGGCTGAAAAAAGGACTGCAAATGTTGTTGGATTCTGACCGTCCTTCACTCGAAGTGGATTTTCTGGAGCTACAGAAGCCCAATTGGCACGCTCTCAATTATGTTGGAAAGTAGACATCTTGGGCTTTCCAGCAATATATAATAGTTCATACTTTGTCCGAGATTTGATGGCCCAAACTGGCGTTCAAACGACCACCAAAGACCCTTTTCTAGAGTAAAACGCCCAAACTGGCACCAGAACTGGAGTTAAACGCCCAAACTTGCATCCAAGCTGGCGTTTAACTCCAAGACTGGCCTATGCACGTGAAAGCTTCAATTCTCAGCCCAAGCACACACCAAGTGGGCCCCGAAAGTGGATTTCTGCACTATCTGCACTTAGTTACTTATTTTCTGTAATCCCTAGTAACTAGTTTAGTATAAATAGCACTTTTTACTATTGTATTCGCATCCTGGATCATTTTGGGAGGCTGGCCATTCAGCCATGCCTAGACTATTTTCACTTATGTATTTTCTATGGTGGAGTTTCTACACCCCATAAATTAAGGTGTGGAGCTCTGCTGTTCTTCATGAATTAATGCAAGTACTATTGTTTTTCTTTCAATTCACGCCTACTTCTTCTCCAAGATATACTCTCGTACTTAATTTAGTTAAGTCAGAATGAAGGGGTGACCCGTGACAATCACCCAATCTTCATTACTCGCTTAGCCAAGATCTGCGTGCCTGACAACCACAAAGCGGTCTACATGATGTTCAACATAGTCATTGGACGACAGCCGGAGTATATTCTCTTGGGTCTCTGATCCGCGATTCGCATTGTCTCTCCTAACAATAGAGCATCCGAATCTAAGATCAGAACCTTCGTGGTATAGGCTAGAACCATTGGCAGTATTCCTGAGATCCGAAAAGTCTAAACCTTGTCTGTGGTATTCTGAGTAGGATCTGGGAAGGGATGACTGTGACGAGCTTCAAACTTGCGAATGTTGAACGCAGTGACAGTGTGCAAAAGGACAAGGGTCCTATTCCGACGCTAGTGAGAACCGACAGATGATTAGCCGTGCGATAGCTGTACTTGGTATTTTTCATCCGAGACGAGAAATCCGACAGTTGATTAGCCGTACAGAGATCGTACCTGGTATTTTTCATCCGAGAGGATCATACAGCTTGCCATGGAAAGGAGCACGCATGATTGGAAGAAGACAATAGGAAAGCAGAGGTTCAGAAGCAATAAAGCATCTCCAAACACTTATCTGAAATTCCCACCAATGAATTACATAAGTATCTTTATTTTATTTTATGTTTTATTTATCTCTTAACTATCAAAACCTCATAACCATTTGAATCCACCTGACTGAGATTTACAAGATGACCATAGCTTACTTCAAGCCGACAATCTCCGTGGGATTGACCCTTACTCACGTAAGGTATTACTTGGATAACCCAGTGTACTTGCTGGTTAGTTGTGCGGAGTTGTGAAAAGTGTGAACCAGAATTTCGTGCACCAAGTTTTTGAAAATATATGCATTGTGTTCTTCATTGATCTTCAAGTTGTTCTTGATGATTTTCCTTGTTTGATCTTTAAATTTTCTTGTTTTGTGTCTTTTCTTGTTTTTCTTGTGCATTTTCGAATTCATAGTGTCTAAACATTAAAAATTTCTAAGTTTGGTGTCTTGCATGTCTTTCTTTACTTAAAAATTTTCAAAAATATGTTCTTGATGTTCATCATGATCTTCAAAGTGTTCTTTGTGTTCATCTTGACATTCAAAGTGTTCTTGCATGCATTATTTGTTTTTATCTTAAATTTTTATGTCATGTGTCATTTTATTGTTTTTCTCTTTCTTCATTAATTCAAAAATAAAAAAAAAATATCTTTCCCTTATTTCACTCATAAATTTCGAATTTTTGGGTTGACTTAGTAAAAAATTTTCAAAATTTAGTTGTTTTTTGTTAGTCAAGTCAAAATTTCAATTTAAAAATTTTATCTTTTCAAATCTTTTTCAAAAATCAAATCTTTTTCATTTTTCTTTCATGGTTTTTGAAAATTCTTCAAAATAAAATTTTCAAAATCTTTTTCTTAATTTTATTTCATAATTTTCGAAATTATTGCTAACATTTAATGTTTTGACTCAAAAATTTCAAGTTTGTTACTTTCCTATTAAGAAAGGTTCAATCTTTAAATTCTAGAATCATATCTTTTAGTTTCTTGTTAGTCAAGTCATCAACTTTAATTTCAAAATCAAATCTTTTTAAATTTCTTTTTCAAATCTTTTTCAAAATAAATTTCAATCATATCTTTTTCAAAATTTAATTTCAAAATCTTTTTCTAACTTCTTATCTTTTCAAAATTGATTTCAAAATTTATTTTCAAATCTTTTTCAATTAACCACTTGACTTTTTGTTTGATTTTGAAAAGTTTTCTATTTCTTATCTTTTTCAAAACCACCTAACTACTTTTCTCTCTCTCTAATTTTCAAAAACCACTAACCACTTTTTTAAAATTCTTTTTAATTAACCAATTGTTTTAAATTCTAATTTTATTTTATTTCTTCTCTTAAAATTCGAATTCTAACTTATAATTAAAATAAAAATTTTTCTTTTCTTTTAATTAATATTCGAATACTCTCTCTCTCTCTCTCATCTCTTTCTATTTTATTTATTTACTAACACTTCTCTTCTACTCATAATTCGAACCCTCTCTCTCTCTGTGTGTTCGAATTTCTTCTTCTTCCTTCTTCATTCTATTCTTCTTTTCCTCTGACACATAAAGAAATCTCTATACTGTGACATAGAGGATTTCTCTTCTTTTCTGTTCTCTTCTTTTTTTTATATGAGCAGAAACAGGAATAAAGACATTCTTGTTGAAGCTGATCCTGAACCTGAAAGGACTCTAAAGAGGAAGCTAAGAGAAGCTAAAGCACAACACTCTAGAGAGGACCTTACAGAAAATTTTGAAAAAGAAGAAGACATGGCAGCCGAACCCAACAACAATGGTGGAGATGCTAGGAAGGTTCTTGTTGACTTTACTGCACCAACTTCTGACTTCAATGGAAGAAGTGAATTACATGGGAGAATCCTATGGAAACACTTACAATCCTTCATGGAGGAATCATCCTAATTTCTCATGGAAGGATCAGCAGAAGCCTAATCAAGGCTTCAATAATAATAATGGTGGGAGAAATAGGTTTGGCAATAGCAAGTCTTTTCCATCATCTTCTCAGCAACAGATAGAGAATTCTAAGCAGAGCCTCTCTAACTTAGCAACCATAGTCTCTGATCTATCTAAGACCATTCTCAGTTTCATGACTGAAACAAGGTCCTCCATCAGAAATTTAGAGGCACAAGTGGGTCAGCTGAGTAAAAGAGTTACTGAAACTCCTCCTAGTACTCTCCCAAGCGATACAAAAGAGAATCCCAAAAGAGAGTGCAAGGCCATAACTATATCCAAAGTGGCCGAACCTGGAGAGAGTAAAAAGGAAGTGATTTCTAGTGAGGAAGACCTTGTTTGACGTCCACCGACCAATAAGGAGTTCCCTATTGAGGAACCAAAGGAATCTGAGGCTCATATAGAGACCATAGAGATTCCATGAAACTTAATGCTGCAGTTCATGAGCTCTGATGAGATTCTTACTCTGATGAAGATGAAGATATTGTTGAAGAGCAAGTAGCTCGGTATCTAGGAGCAATCATGAAACTGAATGCTTTTGTTCAACTAAAATTACCTCAGAAGAAACTGGATCCCAAAAAGTTCTTAATACCCTATACCATAAGCACCATGACCTTTGAGAAGGCTGTGTGTGACCTTGGGTCAGGAATAAACCTTATGCCACTCCCTGTAATGGAGAAAATAGGGACCTTTGAGGTACAAGCTGCAAGAATCTCACTAGAGATGGCAGACAAATCAATGAAACAGGCCTATGGACTTGTAGAGGATGTCTTAGTGAAGGTTGAAGACCTGTACATTTCTGCTGACTTCATAATCCTAGACACTAAGAAGGATGAGGATGAATCCATTATCCTTGGAAGACCCTTCCTAGCCACAGCAATGGTTGTGATTGATGTGGATAGAGGAGAGTTAGTCCTTCAACTGAATAAGGACTACCTTATGTTTAAGGCTCAAGGATCTTCTTCTGTAACCATGGAGAGGAAGCATGAAAAGCTTCTCTCAATACAGAGTCAAACAGAGCCCCCACACTCAACTTCTAAGTTTGGTGTTGGGAGACCACCCTTAAACTCTGAGTCTCTGTGAAGCTCTCCAAGAGCTTCACTATCAAGCTATTGACATTAAAGAAGCACTTATTGGGAGGCAACCCAATATTATTTAATTATATTTATTTATAGACATTTGTTTTCCATTGTTATTTTATGTTTTCTTTAGGTAGATGATCATGTGAAGTCACAAAAATAGCTGCAGAATTAAAACGGAATCAAAAACAGCATCAAAAATAGCACACCCTGGAGGACAGGCTTACTGGCGTGTAAACGCCAGTAAGGATAGCAGAATGGGCGTTTAACGCCCATGTAGGCAGCATTCTGGGCGTTAAATGCCAGAATGGGCAGCATTCTGGGCGTTTAACGCCAGAAATGGCAGCATTCTGGGCGTTCAGAAAAATGCCCAGTAAAGAGGGATTCCTGGCGTTTAACACCAGCCAGGGTATCTGGCTGGGCGTTAAACGCCCAAAGAGGCAGTCAAGTGGGCGTTAAACGCCAGAATGGATAGCATTCTGGGCGTTTAACGCTAGGATGACACAAGGGAGGTAATTTTATTTCCAATTCGATTTTTTTCAATTTTTCATGTTTTAATTCATGATTTTTGCATCAAACATATTTTAAACGTTCATCTTTCAATTTCTATTTTCAAATATTAATAATCTTTCCAATTCTTTTTAATTCTCTTTTTAATTCATTTCAATTCCTTTCAAAACGTTTTCAAAACTTACATATCTTTTCAAATTCTTTTCAACTCTTTTTAATTTTTTGTGTATACATTAATAAGTTTTCAAAATTAATTGCATCATTCTGTTTCTACTTCCTTCTATCTTATTTTGCTCAAGGACGAGCAAACCTTTTAAGTTTGGTGTGGAAAAAGCTTTGCTTTTTATTTTTTCATAACCATTAATGACACCTAAGGCCGGAAAAACCTCTAGGAAGAGGAAAGGGAAGGCAGTTGCTTCCAACTCTGAGTCATGGAAGATGGAGAAATTCATCTCAAAAGCCCATCACTAGAAAGAGGATGGAGCAAACAAGAGAGCCCACTCATGGACTTCAACAAGAGCCATGAGGGAGGAGCAACAAAGGTAAGGAAGAGACATAGAGGAGCTCAAGCACTCCATAGGATCTTCAAGAGGAAGAACTAGCCGCCATCACTAAGGTGGACCCGTTCTTTATTTCCTTGTTCTTATTTTTCTGTTTTTTGGTTTCTATGCTTTATGTTTTATCTATGTTTGTGTCTTTATTACATGATCATTAGTGTTTATTGTCTATGTCTTAAAGCTATGAATGATTCCATGAATCCTTCACCTTTCTTAAATGAAAAATATTTTCTGAAAAAGAAAAAGAAGTACGTGAATTTCGAAGTCTATCTTGAAATTAGTTTAATTATTTTGATGTGGTGGCAATACTTTTTGTTTTCTGAATGAATGCTTGAATAGTGCATATTTTTGAATTTGTTGTTTATGAATGTTAAAATTGTTGACTCTCGAAAGAATAATGAAAAAAGAGAAATGTTATTGGTAATCTGAAAAATCATAAAATTGATTCTTGAAGCAAGAAAAAACAGTGAAACACAAAGCTTGCGAAAAAAAAGGGGGGCGAAAAAAAAAAGAGAAAGAAAAAGAAAAAAAAAGCAAGCAAAAAAAGACAGTAACCCTTTAAACCAAAAGGCAAGGGTAAAAAGGATCCAAGGCTTTGAGCATTAATGGATAGGAGAGCCCAAAGGAATAAAATCCTGGCCTAAGCGGCTAAATCAAGCTGTCTCTAACCATGTGCTTGTGGCGTGAAGGTGTCAAGTGAAAAGCTTGAGACTGAGCGGTTAAAGTCATGGTCCAAAGCAAAAAGAGCATGCTTAAGAGCTCTGGGCACCTCTAACTGGGGACTCTAGCAAAGCTGAGTCACAATCTGAAAAGGTTCACCCAGTTATGTGTCTGTGGCATTTATGTATCCGGTGGTAATACTGGAAAACAGAATGCTTAGGGTGACGGCCAAGACTCATAAAGTAGCTGTTCTCAAGAATCAACATACTGAACTAGGAGAATCAATAACACTATCTGAACTCTGAGTTCATATGGATGCCAATCATTCTGAACTTCAAAGGATAAAGTGAGATGTCAAAACTGTTCAGAAGCAAAAAGCCACTAGCCTCGCTCATCTAATTAAAACTAATCTTCCTTGATAATTTTAGAATTTATTGTATATTCTCTTTTTTTTTATCTTATTTTATTTTTAGTTGCTTGGGGACAAGCAACAATTTAAGTTTGGTGTTGTGATGAGCGGATAATTTATACCCTTTTTGGCATTATTTTTACATAGTTTTTAGTATGTTTTAGTTACTTTTTATTATATTTTTATTAGTTTTTATGCAAAAATCACATTTCTGGACTTTACTATGAGTTTGTGTGTTTTTCTGTGATTTCAGGTATTTTCTGGCTGAAATTGAGGGACCTGAGCAAAAATCTTATTCAGAGGCTGAAAAAAGGACTGCAAATGCTGTTGGATTCTGACCCTCCTACACTATAAGTGGATTTTCTAGAGCTACAGAAGCCCAATTGGTGCGCTCTCAATTGCGTTAGAAAGTAGACATCTTGGGCTTTCCATCAATGTAAAATAGTTCATACTTTTCCTGATATTTGATGGCCCAAACTGGCGTTCAAATGCCCACCAAAGACCATTTTCTAGAGTAAAACGCCCAAACTGGCATCTAAGCTGGCGTTTAACTCCAAGAATGGCCTATGCACGTGAAAGCTTCAATGCTCAGCCCAAGCACACATCAAGTGGGTCCCGGAAGTGGATTTCTGCACTATCTGCACTTAGTTACTTATTTTCTGTAATCCCTAGTAACTAGTTTAGTATAAAAAGCACTTTTTACTATTGTATTCGCATCCTGAATCATTTTGGGAGGCTGGCCATTCGGCCATGCCTAGACTATTTTCACTTATGTATTTTCTACGATAGAGTTTCTACACCCCATAGATTAAGGTGTGGAGCTCTGCTGTTCTTCATGAATTAATGCAAGTACTATTGTTTTTCTTTCAATTCATGCCTACTTCTTCTCCAAGATATACTCTCGTACTTAATTCAGTTAAGTCAGAATGAAGGGGTGACCCATGACAATCACCCAATCTTCGTTACTCGCTTAGCCAAGATTCGCGTGCCTGACAACCACAAAGCGGTCTACATGATGTTCAACGTAGTCATTGGATGACAGCCGAAGTATATTCTCTTGGGTCTCTGATCCGTGATTCGCATCGTCTCTCCTGACAATAGAGTATCCGAATCTGAGATCAGAACCTTCGTGGTATAGGCTAGAACCATTGGCAGCATTCCTGAGATCCAGAAATTCTAAACCTTGTCTGTGGTATTCTGAGTAGGATCTGGGAAGGGATGACTGTGATGAGCTTCAAACTTGCTAATGTTGGGCGCAATGACAGTGTACAAAAGGACAAGGGTCATATTCCGACGCTAGTGAGAACTGACAAATGATTAGCCGTGCGGTAGCTGTACTTGGTATTTTTCATTCGAGACGAGAAATCCGACAGTTGATTAGCCGTGCAGAGATCGTACCTGGTATTTTTCATCTGAGAGGATCATACAGCTTTCCATGGAAAGGAGCACGCATGATTGGAAGAAGACAATAGGAAAGTAGAGGTTCAGAAGCAACAAAGCATCTCCAAACACTTATCTGAAATTCTTACCAATGAATTACATAAGTATCTTTATTTTATTTTATATTTTATTTATCTCTTAACTATCAAAATCTCATAACCATTTGAATCCACCTGACTACAAGATGACCATAGCTTGCTTCAAGCCGACAATCTCCGTGGGATTGACCCTTACTCACGTAAGGTATTACTTGGACGACCCAGTGCACTTTCTGGTTAGTTGTGCGGAGTTGTGAAAAGTGTGAATCATAATTTCGTGCATCAAGGACATTTGCTTCCCCGGAGCTCAGTAGAGGAGGAATTCCAAAGGCAAGACATACCAGCTGGGTAGGCATGACCTCAAGCCAGTTGCTAGAGGATGGTTGGAGTTCATCCAACGCTCCATCCTTCCTACGAGTAACCGTTTTGAGGTTACATTAGAGTGGGCAGTGATGATTCACTATATTATGCTCGGCAACGAGGTAAAGGTGCACGAGGTGATCCCTCAGAAGTTCTAGAGGATAGCTGACAAATTCTCCACTATTGCGAGACTGGCTTACCCTTATCTCATCTACCGCCTATGTGCAGCAGCTAGAGCTCACATTGATGGAGATACCCTAATCCGTGTTGAAAGGCCGATCACAAAGAAGGATATGGAGCACGCTAGAGAGTTTGAGGAGGGACCGCAGCAGGAGCCAGTTCCATTACCTCCACAGGATCTTCCAGAGATGCCTCAAGGAGTTTACTTCCCTCCTCGTGACTACTGAGATCAGTTGACCATATCTATAGGGGAGCTGACATCATCAGTTGATCAATTGAGACTGGAGTATCAGGATCATGCTGCACTCCTCAACCAGATGATGGAAGAGCAGAGGAGGCAGCGACATGATATAGAAGAGCTTAAGTGCTCTAGAGGATTTCCCGGAGGGAGCAGCAGCCACCATCACTGAGATGGTTGAGTTTCATTCTGCCTTCTTTTATTTTATGTCTATTTTTCAATATTTCATTCTATTTTTTGTTTTCTATTGAAAGTTGCATGATCACTAGTAGAATTTCCTTGCTTTCTAGTTTAGTTGTTTATTTTAGTATTTTATGTTTATTTTAAAAAGATGTCTCGTGTATTCTGTACCGAGCTTAAAGAGATATCAAAAGAAAAAGTAGTGAAATGCATGAGATTTTGAGTTATATATTATGTATTCTAGTTACTTTGATGTGGTCGTCCTATCTCTTATTCTGAATGTATCAATTAACTGTGCATAATTGATTTTGGAGTTGAGAATATTGGTTCTTGAGGAACAGAAACTTAGAAAAATATTATTGATTCTCTGAAATATGAAAAGGATTGATTCTTGAAGCAAAACAAACAGCAAAAAGAATTGAAAAGAAAAGAAAATCAAAAGAAAAAGGTCCAAGGCTTTGAGCATCAATGGTTAGGAGGGTCAAAACTGATCTAAATCTCAAAAGAGTGGAATTCCCTAACCATATGCTTGTGGTGTGAAGGTGTCCAATAACCCTTGAGACTAAGCACCTAAGGTCGTGACCCATTGCTATTACAGAGTATGCCTAAGGCTCTGAGCACCACTGTCTGGGAGAAATAGAAAAAGAATAATTCAAACCCAAAGGAGTTCCCCAGTTATGTGCTTGTGGTGTTTGTGTATCAAGATAAGCTTGAAAACAAAACACTTAGAGTCACGGCTAGGCTTAAGGTGCAAAGCACCAAAGAAAAGAAAAGTTGTGTTCAAGAATCAATTAGAGCCTAAAGAAGAGAATCTATAATATCATCCGAGTTCTACTTCTAAGGGATACTAATAATTCTGAACTTCAAAGGATAGTAAGATGCCGAAGCTATTCAGAGTTAGAGTGTCATAAGCCCCATTCAGTAACCGAACCTGAGCTTAAAAGACAACTCAAGTTCCAGACATTTTCTCTTCTTGGTCCTACATTGTTTTGGTTGCTTGAGGACAAGCAACAGTTTAACTTTGGTGTTGTGATGCGTGAGCATCTTATACCCTTTTTCTTGTCATTTTCTAGTTGTTTTTAGTTAGAATTTATTTAGTTTTACTTGATTTCAGTGCTAAAACCTTCTTAGCTACTTTGAGTTGTTTTGGTGTTTTTATAATTTCAAGTGAAATTAGAAGCAATTTGGCGGAGTTTGGAGCTAAAAAGGAAAAAGCTGGCAGCACCCTCCTTGGGAGCTAAACGCCCAAGTGGCATTTAGTGCCAGCAAGGGACCTCAGGCCAGAACGTTGCTGCTCCCTTTGGGGCGTTAAACGCCCAAAGAGGCATTTAACGCCAGCAGCCGGCCGAATTCACCCTCTCATTGGGCTTCACTAGTGGATTTAGCATTTATTAGTTTTATTTTATTTTCTTTTTGTAAATTCTATTTACAAACAATATCTTTTAGGTTTAGAATTTATTATTTTAATTTATTTTCCGTATAAAATTAGGTTATCATAAAAAGGAAAAGATTGCTTGTATTTCAGATCTTCTTCCTTCGGCACCTTTCAAAACCCTGTTTTTTTGTAAGTCATGAGCAACTAAACATCTTGGTTAAGGTTAGGAGCTCTGTTTATTTCTATGGATTAGAACTATTATTCTTCTATTTTAATTAATGTTTTGATTCAATTCTAAAGATTATTTTCGTTCTTAATCTTATGAATTTGGGTGGAACGAGAGTATGACTCTTATTCTACTTGAGTTCTTGTGATTCTCGAGAGAGTTATCTCACTTGAACTACAGCTTGAAAACAAATTCCTCCTAAATTTCTAATTACATGAACTAATTAGGATAAGTGGCATATAATCCTGTTAGCTTTAGGTAATTAGGGTTTTTGTGGCCATAAACTAGTTTTTGAACTTAACCCTCTAATCGGAATTAAGTGACCACGACAGTGGCAGTTAATGAAGGTTAGAGGAAGCTAAATCACTAAGAGATTAGGGTTTAGACATTTACAGTTTGCCATGGAATGAATCATAAATTGTTAAAATAGTTAGTAAGAACTTTTAATCCGGAAAGATAAACATCTCTGAAGCCTTAACTGTTTTCTCATACTGTTTTCACACCAAACCCTTATTTGTTTTCTCTATTTTCCTGTTTACTGTTTCATGAAAATTGCAACCTTCAAAACCCCTTTTATGTCCGCCTAACTAAGTCCAACCTGATAACCATTGCTTGCTCAGTCTGACAATCCTCGTGGGATCGACCTTCACTCACTTGAGGTATTGCTTGGATGACCCGGTGCACTTGCCGATTAAGCTGTGTGAGTTCACAATTCGTGCACCAAATTTTTGGCACCATTGTCGGGGATTATTTGTGATTGACAACTACTAGTTGTCTTGTTGCTTAGATTAGGTATTTTTATTAGTTTTTGTTTATTTACTTTTCCTTCTAATTTTCGATTTTTAATTTTATTTATCTTTCTTTATTTTCGAATTTTGCCCTATTTATTTTCTTTTTAATTTCTGATTTTAAATTTGGTGTCCCTTTAGTGTTTTACCTTTCTTTTTAATTTCGAAATTTTAGGGTAAAGTTGGTATATTTTGAGATAGGCCCAAGAATTAGGGTAAAGTTAGAAAGGAGCAACATTGCAAGTCCAGAAGACATTACTCTCAAAGTCAGAAAAAGGAAGCTTAACGTCTAGCTTCGAGAAAAAACAATCATATGGGTAAAAAAAAAAAGGGTATTCCGACTTATCTAAAGGGAGAAAGCATACTCTCTCCACGGGATTGGCCACTACTATTTCATAGTTTTACGGGTTAAGTACGATTTTGGTCCCTAACATAAAAGCCAAAAATTTGTTTCATCCCCACGTTTATTTTGCTTACAAAATCGTCCCTAAGGTTTAACCTAATTTTAAAATTATCCTTTTTACCAAAATTTTAATTTTTATTACTAAAATACCTTTAATTAAAAATATAAAATTAAAAAGAAAAGGGGTTAAATGGGGGAAGGGATTGGTGCACGAAATCGTGATTCACACTTTTCACAACTCCGCACAACTAACCAGCAAGTGCACTGGGTCGTCCAAGTAATACCTTACGTGAGTAAGGGTCGATCCCACGGAGATTGTTGGCTTGAAGCAATCTATGGTTACCTTGTAAATCTTAGTCAGGAGATTAATTATAATTATCAGTTTGAATTGCGAAAAATAAAAGAGCATGAAATAAATACTTGTTATGCAGTAATGGAGAATATGTTGGGGTTTTGGAGATGCTTTGTCTTCTGAATCTCTGCTTTCCCCCTGTCTTCTTCTTCACGCATGCAAGGTTCCTCCTATGGCAAGCTGTGTGTTGGTGGATCACCATTGTCAATGGCTACCATCCGTCCTCTCAGTGAAAATGGTCCGGGTGCACCGTCACCGCACGGCTAATCATCTGTCGGCTCTCACTCATGCTGGAATAGGACCAATTGATCCTTTTGCGTCTGTCACTACGCCCAACCCTTGTGAGTTTGAAGCTCGTCACAGTCATTCAATCCCTAAATCCTACTCGGAATACCACAGACAAGGTTTAGACTTTTCGGATTCTCAAGAATGCTGCCAATGGATTCTAGCTTATACCATGAAGATTCTGATTAAGGAATCCAAGAGATACTCATTCAATCGAAGGTAGAATGGGAGTGGTTGTCAGGCATGTGTTCATAGATTGAGAATGGTGATGAGTGTCATCACATTCATCATATTGAAGTGTGAATGAACATCTTAGATAGAAACAAGCGTGTTTGAATAGAAACAGAAATAATTGCATTAATTCATCGAGACACAGCAGAGCTCCTCACCCCAACAATGGAGTTTAGAGACTTATGCCATCAAAGAGTACAAAGTTCAGATCTAAATTCTCATGAGGTACAAAATAAATCTCTAAAAGTTGTTTAAATACTCAACTAGTAACCTAGGTTTACAGAAAATAAGTAAACTATGATAGATAGTGCAGAAATCCACTTCTGGGGCCCACTTGGTGTGTGCTGGGGCTGAGACTTGAGCTTTACACGTGCTTAGGCTGTTTCTAGAGTTAAACGCCAGGTTGTAACCTGTTTCTGGCGTTTAACTCCAACTTGTAACCTGTTTCTGGCGTTTAACGCCAGAATGCTACATGGAACTGATGTTGAACGCCAGTTTATGTCATCTATCCTTGAACAAAGTATGGACTATTATATATTTCTGGAAAGCCCTGGATGTCTACTTTCCAACGCAATTGAGAGCGTGCCAATTGGACTTCTGTAGCTCCAAAAAATCCATTCCGAGTGAAGGGAGGTCAGAATCCAATAGCATCAGCAGTCCTTTTTCAGCCTGAATCAGATTTTTGCTCAGCTCCCTCAATTTCAGCCAGAAAATACCTGAAATTACAGAAAAATACACAAACTCATAGTAAAATCCAGAAATATGAATTTTTCCTAGAAACTAATAAAAATATACAAAAAACTAACTAAAACATACTAAAAACTACATGAAATTGACCCCAAAAAGCGTATAAAATATCCGCTCATCACAACACCAAACTTAAACTGTTGCTTGTCCCCAAGCAACTAAAAACAAAGTAGGATAAAAAGAAGAGAATATACAATGAATTCCAAAAACATCTATGAAGATCAGTCTTAATTAGATGGGCGGGGCTATTAGCTTTTTGCTTCTGAACAGTTTTGGAATCTCACTTTATCCTTTGAAGTTTAGAATGATTGGCATCTATAGGAACTCAGAATTCAGATAGTGTTATTGATTCTCCTAGTTCAGTATGTTGATTCTTGAACACAGCTACTTTATGAGTCTTGGCCGTGGCCCTAAGCACTCTGTTTTCCAATATTACCACCGGATACATGCATGCCACAGACACATAACTGGGTGAACCTTTTCAGATTGTGACTCAGCTTTGCTAAAGTCCCCAATTAGAGGTGTCCAGCGTTCTTAAGCACACTCTATTTTTGCTTTGGACCTCGACTTTAACCGCTCAGTCTCAAGTTTTTACTTGACACCTTTACGCCACAAGCACATGGTTAGGGACAGCTTGGTTTAGCCGCTTAGGCCAGGATTTTATTTCTTTAGGCCCTCCTATCCACTGATGCTCAAAGCCTTGGATCCTTTTTATTACCCTTGCCTTTTGGTTTTAAGGGCTATTGGCTTTTTGCTCTTGCCTTTTGGTTTAAAGAGCTTTTGGCTTTTTCTGCTTGCTTTTTTTTTTCTTCTTTTTTTTTGCTATTTTTTTTTATTTATTTTCCGCAAGCTTTTCTCTATTCACTGCTTTTTCTTGCTTCAAGAATCATTTGTATGATTTTCAGATCATCAAATAACATTTCTCCTTTTTCATCATTCTTTCAAGAGCCAACATATTTAACATTCATAAACCACAATATCAAAAGACATGCACTGTTCAAGCATTCATTCAAAAAACAAAAAGTATTGCCACCACATCAAAATAATTAAACTATTTTAAAATTCAAAATTCATGTACTTCTTTTTCTTTTTCAGAAAACATTTTTCATTTAAGAAAGGTGATGGATTCATAGGACATTCATATCTTTAAGACATAGACACTTAGATACTAGTGATCATGTAATAAGACCCAAACATAAATAAACATAAAGCATAGTAAACGAAAAACATAGAAATAAGAACAAGGAGATTAAGGAACGGGTCCACCTTAGTAAGGGTGGCGTCTTTCTCTTCTTGAAGAACCAATGGTGCTCTTGAGCTCCTCTATGTCTCTTCCTTGTCTTTGTTGCTCCTTCCTCATAGCTCTTTGATCTGCAGTCAAATGCTATACCACTGAACTATGGATCCTTGAGATGAACCTCTTCATCTCTCATGACTCGGGGGTGGAAGCAACTGCCTTCTTTTTCCTCTTTCTAGAGGTTTCTCTGGCCTTAGGTGCCATTAATGGTTATGGAAAAACAAAAAGTAACGCTTTTTTCCACACCAAACTTAAAAGGTTTGCTCGTCCTCGAGCAAAAGAAGATAGAAGGGAGTAGAAGGAGAAGTGGAGGAGAAGGAGGTGTATGAATGGATGGGTATGGGAGGGAAATGGTTTGAATTGGAATGGTGAGGTAGGTGGGGATCCTGTAGGGTCCACAGATCCTGAGGGGTCAAGGACTTAGCATCCCTGCTCCATGGAGGCATGCAAAATGCCCTTGGTGAGCAATCCTGGCGTTTAACGCCAGACTGCTGCTTGTTTCTGGCGTTAAATGCCAGCTTTTCCCCTTTCTTGGCATTGAACGCCAACTTGGTGCTTGTTTCTGGCGTTTAACACCAGCTTGATGCTTCTTTCTGGCATTAAACGCCAGTCTGATGCTTCTTACTGGCGTTTAAATGCCAGTAAGCTCTTCCGTCAGGGTGAGCTGGTTTAATGCTGTTTTTGACTTTGCTTTGATTTTTGTAACTCCACATGATCATCATCCTAAAGAAAACATAAAATAAAAATGGAAAACAGAAAATTAACATAGATAAGGAAAAATTGGGTTGCCTCCCAATAAGCGCTTCTTTATTGTCTTTAGCTGGACCTTGTTGAGCTTTTAATCTAGCCTCAGCCTTGAGCACTCTTGCTCAATATTGTCTTCAAGATAATGCTTGATTCTCTGTCCATTAACAATGAACTTCTTATCAGAATCAATTTCTTGAAGCTCCACATAGCCATATGGTGACACACTTGTAATCACATATGGTCCCCTCCACCGGGATTTCAGTTTCCCAGGGAATAGCCTGAGCCTAGAGTTAAACAACAGAACTTTCTGTCCTGGTTCAAAGACTCTAGATGACAGCTTTCTGTCATGCCACCTTTTTGCTTTCTCTTTGTAAAGCTTGGCATTTTCGAAAGCAGTGAGTCTGAATTCCTCTAGCTCATTCAGCTGGAGCAATCTTTTTTCTCCAGCTAATTTGGCATCAAAGTTTAGGAATCTGGTTGCCCAGTAGGCCTTATGCTCCAGTTCCACGGGCAGATGATAGGCCTTACCATACACAAGCTGGTATGGAGAGGTCCCTATAGGAGTCTTGAATGCTGTTCTGTAAGCCCACAGAGCATCATCCAAGCTTCTCGCCCAATCTTTTCTACGGGTACTTACAGTCCGTTCCAGGATTCTTTTTATTTCTCTATTAGAGACTTCAGCTTGCCCATTTGTCTGTGGATGATACGAAGTTGCCACCTTGTGACTAATTCCATACCAGACCATAGCAGAGTAAAGTTGTTTGTTGCAGAAGTGAGTGCCCCCATCACTAATTAGTGCTCTAGGGACACCAAACCTGCTGAAGATATATTTCTAGAGGAACTTCAGCACTGTCTTAGTATCATTAGTGGGTGTGGCAATGGCCTCTACCCATTTGGATACATAGTCGACTGCCACCAGAATATAAGTGTTTGAGTATGATGGTGAGAAAGGCCCCATAAAGTCAATACCCCATACGTCAAACAACTCAATCTCTAAGATTCCTTGCTGAGGCATGGCATAACTGTGAGGCAGATTACCAGCTCTCTGGCAGCTGTCACAGTTACACACAAACTCTTGGGAGTCTTTATAGAGAGTGGGCCAGTAGAAGCCACATTGGAGGACTTTTGTGGCTGTTCGCTCACCTCCGAAATGTCCTCCATATTGTGATCCATGACAATGCCATAGGATCTTCTGTGCTTCTTCTCTAGGCACACACCTACGGATTATTCCGTCTGCACATCTCTTAAAGAGATATGGTTCATCCCACATGTAGTACTTTGCATTAGTAATTAATTTTTTCTTTTGTTGCTTGCTGTACTCCTTGGGTATGAACCTTGCAGCTTTATAGTTTGCAATGTCTGCAAACCATGGTGTTTCCTCGATGGCAAATAGTTGCTCATCCGGAAAGGTTTCAGAGATCTCAATAGAGGGGAAGGACATCCCTTCTACTGGCTTTATCCGGGACAGATGATCAGCCATTTGGTTCTCTGTCCCTTTTCTGTCTCTTATTTCTATATCAAACTCTTGCAGAAGCAACACCCATCTTATGATCCTGGGTTTTGAATCCTGCTTTGTGAGTGGATATTTAAGAGCAGCATGGTCAGTATACACAATCACTTTTGATCCTACTAAGTATGATCTAAACTTGTTAATGGCATAAACCACTGCAAGCAATTCTTTTTCTGTGGTTGTGTAATTTTTCTGGGCATCATTTAAAACACGACTAGCATAATAAATGACATGCAGAAGCTTGTTATGCCTCTGTCCCAGTACTGCACCAATGGCATGGTCACTGGCATCACACATTAGTTCAAATGGTAATGTCCAGTCTGGTGCAGAAATAACTGGTGCTGTGACCAGCTTAGCTTTCAGAGTTTCAAACGCCTGCAGACACTCTATGTCAAACACAAATGGCGTGTCAGTAGCTAGCAGATTGCTCAGAGGTTTTGCAATTTTTGAAAAATCCTTTATAAACCTCCTATAGAATCCTGCATGCCCCAGAAAGCTTCTAATTGCCTTAACATTGGCAGGTGGTGGTAATTTTTCAATTACCTCTACCTTAACTTGATCCACCTCTATTCCCTTGTTCGAAATCTTGTGCCCAAGGACAATCCCTTCAGTCACCATAAAGTGACATTTTTCCCAATTTAAAACCAGGTTAGTCTCTTGGCATCTTTTCAGAACCAGTGTCAGGTGATCAAGACAGGAGCTGAATGAGTCTCCATATACTGAGAAGTCATCCATGAAGACTTCCAGAAATTTTTCCACCATATCAGAGAAAATAGAGAGCATGCATCTCTGAAAGGTTGCAGGCGCATTACACAGCCCAAATGGCATCCTTCTGTAAGCAAACACTCCAGATGGACATGTGAATGCTGTTTTCTCTTGATCTGGGGATCTACTGCAATTTGGTTGTAGCCTGAATAGCCATCCAAAAAGTAGTAATAATCATGACCTGCTAGTCTTTCTAGCATCTGGTCTATGAATAGTAAAGGAAAATGATCCTTTCTGGTGGTTGTATTGAGCCTTCTGTAGTCAATACACATGCGCCACCCTGTAACTGTTCTTGTAGAAACCAGTTCATTTTTTTCATTATGAACCACTTTCATGCCTCCCTTTTTGGGGACAACTTGGACAGGGCTCACCCAGGAACTGTCAGAAATGGGATAAATAATCCCAGCCTCCAGTAACTTGGTGACCTCTTTCTGCATCACCTCCTTCATGGCTGGATTTAGCTGCCTCTGTGGTTGAACCACTGGCATAGCATCATCCTCTAATAGGATCTTGTGCATGCATCTAGCTGGGCTTATGCGCTTAAGGTCACTTATGGACCACCCAAGAGATATCTTGTGTGTCCTTAGCACTTGGAGTAGTACTTCCTCTTCCTGTGGATTTAAAGCAAAGCTTATGATCACCGGAAAAGTGTCACCTTCTCCCAGAAATGCATATTTCAGGGATGGTGGTAATGGTTTGAGCTCGGGTTTAGGAGGTTTTTCCTCTTCCTGAGGAAGTTTCAGAGGCTCTTTCAATTCCTCTGAATCCTCCAGATCAGGCTGAACATCTTTAAAGATGTCTTCCAGCTCTGATTCGAGACTCTCAGCCATGTTGATCTCCACTACCAAAGAGTCAATAAGATCAACTTTCATGCAGTCTTTTGGTGTGTCTGGATGCTGCATGGCCTTGACAGCATTCAACTTAAACTCATCCTCATTGACTCTTAGGGTTACTTCCCCCTTTTGGACATCAATGAGAGTTCGTCCAGTTGCTAGGAAGGGTCTTCCTAGAATGAGAGTAGCACTATTGTGCTCCTCCATTTCCAGCACTACAAAGTCAGTGGGGAAGGCGAATGGCCCAACCTTGACAAATCATGTCTTCAATCACGCCTGATGGGTATTTAATGGAGCCATCAGCAAGTTGGAGACATATCTGGGTTGGTTTGACTTCTTCAGTTAAACCAAGCTTTCTGATAGTGGATGCAGGTATTAGGTTGATGCTTGCTCCAAGATCACATAAATTTGTCTTGGTGCAATTATCGTCTAATATGCATGGTATCATAAAGCTTCCGGGATCTTTAAGCTTTTCTGGGAAGCTTTTCAGAATGACTGCACTACATTCTTCAATGAGGAGAACTCTTTCAGTTTCTCTCCAATCCCTCTTATGACTCAAGATCTCTTTCATGAACTTGGCATAAGAGGGTATTTGCTCAAGTGCCTCTGCAAATAGAATCTTTATTTCAAGAGTCCTGAGATAGTTTGCAAAGCGGGCAAATTGCTTATCCTGCTCCTCTTTGCAGAGTTTTTGAGGATAAGGCATCTTGGCTTTGTATTCATCAACCTTAGTTGCTGCAGGTTTATTTCCTACAGAGGTGGTTGGAGAAGCCTTTTTAGAGGGGTTGTTATCAGCACTTGGGTGTGTCTGATCCCTCACTGGCATTGGAATGCCAGGGTTAGGAGCTGGATTGGCGTTGGACTCCAACTCCTTACTTGTTTCTGGCATTTGAACGCCAGAACTGAGCCTCTATTGAGCGTTTGACGCCAGCTCCTTGCCTGTTCCTGGCGTTTGAACGCCAGAACTTTGCGTGGGTTGGGCGTTTAACGCCAGCTTTGCATCTTTTTCTGGCGTTTGAATGCCAGAGTTGTTCCTCTCTGGGCTCTTACTGTCCTCAGAGGAATTTTGGATAATATTTTGCTCATCCCCTGTCAGTTGTTCTTTTCTTGGCTTTCTGCTACTCTGAAGTGAGGTATTTAATGTTTTCCCACTTCTTAATTGAACTGCTTGGCACTCTTCTGTTATCTGCTTTGATAATTGTTGTTTTGTCTGATTCAATTGTGCTTCCGTATTTTTATTAACATTTTTAGTGTCATGTAGCATCTCCTTGAATTCTGCTAGCTGTTTTGTTAGAAAACACAATTGTTGATTGAGTTCAACAACTTGTTCTGGAGGACCAAGTTCAGTAGACACTGTTTTGGCTTCTTCTTTTATGGAGGACCCACTACTTATGTACAGATGCTGATTTCTAGCAACTATATCAATAAGCTCTTGAGCCTCTTCAATAGTTTTTCTCATGTGTAGAGATCTACCAGCTGAGTGGTCTAGAGATACCTGAGCTCTTTCTGTAAGTCCATAGTAGAAGATGTCTAATTGCACCCATTCTGAAAACATTTCAAAAGGACATTTCCTTAGCATCCATCTGTATCTCTCCCAGGCATTATAAAGGGATTCACCATCCTCTTGTTTAAAGCATTGGATGTCCAGCCTTAGCTGTGTCATTCTTTTTGGAGGGAAATATTGATTCAGGAATTTGTCTGAAAACTATTTCCATGTTCTTATGCTTATTGTGGGTTGGTTATTTAACCACCTTTTAGCTTGATCTTTTACAGCAAACAGAAACAGTAATAGCCTGTATACATCCTGATCTACCTCTTTGTCACGTACTGTGTCAGCAATTTGCAAGAATTGTGCCAGAAACTCAGTAGGTTCTTCCTGTGGAAGACCGGAATACTGGCAGTTTTGCTGCACCATGACAATGAGCTGAGGATTTAGCTCAAAACTGCCTGCTTTGATGGAGGGTATACAGATACTACTCCCATATGCAGCAGTAGTGAGATTACCATATGACCTCAGAGTCCTTTTGGACTATTCATTTTCACTTAGATCCATGATGGATAAAATAGAATTGATATGAATTGCAAAGAAAATATATTTTTAAATTTTTTTTTTGAAAATCGAAATTAAAATAAAATAAATGAAAAATTGACTATAATTTTGAAAATTAGAAGAAAAAGAAATAAAAGAAAATTAAAAACTAAATTAATTAATTAAAAAGATTTGAAAAAGATGTGGGTGAGGATTTTCAAAAAAAATGAAGAGAGAGAAATTGGTTAGGAAGTTTTGAAAAAGATATGTCTTAAAATTAAAGATACTTGTAAAAATAAAATAAAATAAAAAAAGAAAAGATATGAAAAAGATTTGATTTTAAGATTTGAGATTAGAAAAGATAAGATAAGCTACGTAAGAGAAGATAAGGAATTTAAATTAAAAAGTTTTGAAATTTGAAATTTGAAATTTGAAATTTTGAGAATTGAAATTTGAAAATTGAGATTTGAAAGTTAAAATTTGAAAATTGAATTTTTGAATTTTCAAAAAAGTCAACAATATAAGATAAGGATTTGAAAAAGATTTAAATTTTGAAAAGAATTGATTTTTAAATTTGAAAATTAGATTTTGAATCTTAAATTTTGAAATTTGAATTTTGAAATTTTGGAAGTTGAAATTTGAAATTTGAAATAAGATAAGATAAAATTTTGAAAAAGATATGATTTTTTTGAAAAAAAAATTGAATTTTGAAATTTTTAAAACTAAGATAAGATAAAATAGAAATTTTAAAATAAAAATCTGATTTTTTTTTTTTGAAAAATTTCGAAATATTTGCTCAAAAATAGTTAGAGAATATATTTTTTTTATTTTTGAATTTTATGATGAAAAAGGAAAACACACAAAAGACACACAACTTAAAATTTTTAGATCTAATGCTCCTTGTTTTCGAAAATTTTGGAGGAAAAACACCAAGGAACACCAAACTTAAAAATTTTAAGATCAAAACACAAGGAAGACTCAAGAACACTTTGAAGACTCACAAGAACACAAAAACATGAAGAAAGAACACCAAACTTAAAATTTTTAGAAAACCAAAATAAAATTTTTGAAAACTAAAGAAAAGTTAATAGGAGAACACCAAACTTAAAGTTTGGCACAAGATTTATTCAAAGAAAAATTATTTTTGAAAAAATTTTAAAAAGAAGATAGCCAATTACCAAGAACATAAGCACAACGCTCTAGCCAATTGAGCTATAAATTTAACGTGTTTTAATAAGGTATTTAATAAATAATTTTTTTTAGATACTAATAATTCGAAAATGCACAAGAAAAACAAGAAAAGTCACAAAACAAGAAAAACTAAAGATCAAACAAGGAAAATAAACAAGAACAACTTGAAGATTAAGAAAGAACAATGAACACAATTTCGAAAATTTAAAAGAAAATAAAAATATGCAATTGACACCAAACTTAAAATATAAAACTAAACTCAAACAGAAAAACTCAATTATCAGTTTAGAGAAAATAAGGATTTAAAAAAAAAGAAATTTCAACCAAAAACAATAATAGAAGACTCTAAACCAAAAAGAAAAATTTTTCCTAACCTAAGCAACAAAATAAACCGTCAGTTGTCCAAACTCGGACAATCCCCGGCAACGGCGCCAAAAACTTGGTGCACGAAATTGTGATTCACACTTTTCACAACTCCGCACAACTAACCAGCAAGTGCACTGGGTCGTCCAAGTAATACCTTATGTGAGTAAGGGTCGATCCCACGGAGATTGTTGGCTTGAAGCAATCTACGGTTACCTTGTAAATCTTAGTCAGGAGATTAATTATGATTATCAGTTTAAATTGCGAAAAATAAAAGAGCATGAAATAAATACTTGTTATGCAGTAATGGAGAATATGTTGGGGTTTTGGAGATGCTTTATCTTCTGAATCTCTGCTTTCCCCCTGTCTTCTTCTTCACGCACGCAAGGTCCCTCCTATGGCAAGCTGTGTGTTGGTGGATCACCGTTGAAAATGGTCCGGGTGCGCTGTCACCGCATGGCTAATCATCTGTCGGTTCTCACTCATGCTGGAATAGGACCCATTGATCCTTTTGCGTCTGTCACTACGCCCAACCCTTGTGAGTTTGAAGCTTGTCACAGTCATTCAATCCCTGAATCCTACTCGGAATACCACAGACAAGGTTTAGGCTTTCCGGATTCTCAAGAATGCTGCCAATGGATTCTAGCTTATACCACGAAGATTCTGATTAAGGAATCCAAGAGATACTCATTCAATCGAAGGTAGAACGGGAGTGGTTGTCAGGCATGCGTTCATAGATTGAGAATGGTGATGAGTGTCACGGATCATAACATTCATCATATTGAAGTGTGAATGAACATCTTAGATAGAAACAAGCGTGTTTGAATAGAAACAGAAATAATTGCATTAATTCATCGAGACACAGCAGAGCTCCTCACCCCCCAACAATGGAGTTTAGAGACTCATGCCATCAAAGAGTACAAAGTTCAGATCTAAATTGTCATGAGGTACAAAATAAATCTCTAAAAGTTGTTTAAATACTTAACTAGTAACCTAGGTTTACAGAAAATAAGTAAACTATGATAGATAGTGCAAAAATTCACTTCTGGGGTCCACTTGGTATGTGCTGGGGCTGAGACTTGAGCTTTACACGTTCTTAGGCTGTTTCTAGAGTTAAACGCCAGGTTGTAACCTGTTTCTGGCGTTTAACTCCAACTTGTAACCTGTTTCTGGCGTTTAACGCCAGAATGCAGCATGGAACTGGCGTTGAACGCCAGTTTACGTCATCTATCCTTGAACAAAGTATGAATTATTATATATTGCTAGAAAGCCCTGAATGTCTACTTTCCAACGCAATTGAGAGCGCACCAATTGGACTTCTGTAGCTCCAAAAAATCTATTTCGAGTGCAGGGAGGTCAGAATCCAACAGCATCAGCAGTCCTTTTTCAGCCTGAATCAGATTTTTGCTCAGCTCCCTCAATTTCAGCCAGAAAATACCTGAAATTATAGAAAAACACACAAACTCATAGTAAAGTCCAGAAATATGAATTTTTCCTAGAAACTAATAAAAATATACTAAAAACTAACTAAAACATACTAAAAACTACATGAAATTGACCCCAAAAAGCGTATAAAATATCCGCTCATCAGGGATCAAGGCGGGGGAAGAGGAAAGAGGAAAGAGGAAGGGATCACGAGGCGAAAGGGGGAAAGGGGGGAGGAGGGAGCCGCCGTCGTACTGGGTTTGTCGCCGCTGTTGAACTGCGTCGTCGTAGTAGGTTCGTTGCCGCCGTTGAGCCACCGTCGCTAACCCCGAAGAGAGAGAGAGAGGGATGCGCAAGCTGAAGGGATTCGCGTCCTCCAGTGCCGCAGCTGCCACCACTACCGCCGATCCTCGCCCCTCACCGCTCGCTGTTGTTCCTCCTTACTCGCCGCTCTCCTTGCTGCTCTCCTCGCCGCTCATCACTGCTCCTCGCATCCTCTCCATGACCCTCTTTTTCTTCTTCTTTGTGAACTGAATTTCTTATTTGTCTTACATAATCTAAATTTGTTGTGGAATATCTGAATTTTTTGCTTGGTGATTCTGATTTGGAATATCTAAATTTTTTGTTGTGGAATTTTTTTGCTTGTGGAATATCGAGTTTGTCTATTGATTATACGGGTTTTGGATATGTTGATGTTGCTGCAATGTCATGCTATGTTGATTGGGTGAATTTTTGTTTCTGATTTGGCTTGAATATGGAATCTTGATGCTGCTGAAGATGAAGAAGATGAAGAAGTATGGATGAAGAAGCAGAGCAAGAGAGGAGATGAAGAAACAGTGATAGGGGGTAAGGGTATAATTGTCCGAAGGACGATTTTAAAATTAGGTTAAATCTTAGGGACGATTTTGTAAGCAAAAAAAACTTGGGGACGAAACAAATTTTTGGCTTCTACATTAGGGACCAAAATCGTACTTAACCCTAGGTTTACTCATCTTTCCGATTCTTACAGAGCCTATGATGCCTACGAATGGTCTCAGCGTATTCTTTATCGATTACGGGGACAACGATAAGTACAAAAGTATCTACCCAAGTTAAAAGAGAAGAAGAAACTTTTATTCACATATCGTGAACAACGGATCGAGACATAAAGCTATACCTACAAATGCAATAAAGAAATCGTCATTAAAGAACTCGGGCATCAAGCAAAAGAAGTCGGGTTCTCAACAAATAGTTTGATGAATATGATTACAAAAAGTTTTCTTTTCTACATTCAAATCCATGAATTAGAAATGGCGCCACTTCTGAAACAAAGGATAGCGACGCCATTTGGGGGCAACACAATTACAATCCATAGCAACAAAACAGCAACAGTTAAACAGCTTTCAATCCTAAGACATAACAAGTATCGACAATATAAAAACAAAATTTTTCACCGACATTTCATAATCACTACTCAGGATACCATTCAAAACCATTTCAAGAACCCAGAACAGTCGAGACAACAAACAAAAATGGATAAAAGCATCAACCTTGATGAAATTCAAAAACAGAAGGGCACAGCAAGTAGCAAAAACACGAACGATCCTCTTCGAAGCACCAAGAACTCTTCAAAAGAACCAAGATCAAGAAATTCTTGAAACTAAAAAATGGTTACAAAGTAAGAAACAAAGGAAGAAAAGTGAAGGAGTTTTTTCGATGAAGGAAGCAAAGACAAATGAAACGTTTTCAAAAACAGAAAAGGGAAAAGAAGGAGGGTGCGAAGCTTTTTATAAGAGAGAAGGGGCAAAGGGGACATTTTACACCTCTTTTCAAAGCTATGTGTGGATTCCAAGAGAACTGCCGCGTAATGTTCGCTCCTTCAGAGTAACGTTTCAAAATTTCAAAACACGTCAAGTACCTGACCTTTTGAAGGCGGCGTACCCGACAACGAAAATTGAAGCCACAAAATGCTTAAACCCGACATCACGAAAGCTCAAATTCAAGTAGGGGCACTGATCATATCCTGACACAAAACATAAAGGCAGGCCGAATAAGGATAAAAAGGCCCACCCAAAAAGGATGGTCTCTACCATTTACCCAATAAGAGGTCAGACACGACAAGAGGGATTGGCTTTACTTGGCCAAAATAAGTAACTGCTCTCCAAATCTTTCCTATTATCTCACTTAAAAGATAGATTCCAACAAATAAATTATAGTATATACATATAAAAAAATAAATATAAAAAAAATATAAATATAAAAAAATAAATCTTTATTTAAATTTAATTTAATTATATTATGTCTAAATTATAATAAAACGTAATATATATATTATAATATGATCCATGCCTTTATATATTTGTATATATGTAATATATAAGGTGCATATAATAACTATGAGCAAATATAAAGTATATAACAAAAAAAACGTGTGACACTCAAATGTGTTGATATAATATATATTATTATGAGTTCCATGTATTATATATATCAAAGAGTTATTTGGCTTGGTGGGCAACATGATATTGTTAAAGTTTTTCCTTCTCCCAGAATCAAGGTTCGCTCTTGCTTGTTCCCTTTTGAAAGGCTTTTCATAGTTAATATCCTACGGTAATTAACACGTTGTGAGTCTATTAATGGAGGCGCAGGATCACCGGTTGATCGCTCCCAGTTCGATACGAATTACATGAACGATCCACATAGCAAATCGAACCGGCTGGATTATCGGTTTATCGGTTTTTGGTCAAACCAACCGATCTGGTCCGGTTCGGATAACATGGGGACTCCATAATTTGTACGTGACGTCAACTCGGGGAGTTTGGAAGTACAATCATAAATGAGAGGAAAAGGGTCAAACTCGAAAAAAAACAAAAACCTTGGGAAAAAAGTAGCGGCAGCCTCGTACGTCCCCTCCGTTTTATGGGACGACAGCAACATTAACAAACCCCAAAACATAGTTCCTATTATTCATTAAAACCTTCTGCTCCCAACAATCTTTGCTCTTTTTGCTGAATCCTGCCTTTTGTTTCTAGGTAACTTCAACTTGTCAAGTTCTATCAACCTCGGCTTTCATTCTATTTATTTATTAATTATTGTTATTCTGACTTGGATGGATTCCTTCCCATCATATCAGATAGATTATTACTAGCTTTTTGGTTTTCCTTTTAGTATGTTCTTCTGTTAATTATGTCTTGCCAGGAATTTTGTATGAGAAATCAATTTAACTTCATCATAGCTGCTATTAAAGTTATAATTTATTTACTTATTTATTTATTTATTCTAATGGGTTGTTATCAAAGTTTGGAAAGTGCAAGTGGGTTTTGATTTGTTCTGCTCTGGTTTGTATTGGGATCCCTCAAGAGAGAAGATTATGATTATCTAATAAAACAAAGGAAAAAAAAAGCATCTTCTAAGCTGGGTGGTTGTTTGTTATTTTTATTGTTCATTTGTTGTATTATTAATAATAATTTAATTGATTGATGGGTGTTTTGGATGTGATTTTTGTAGTGAATGGTGAATCACTGAATTCCAATTTGATGACTCTTGTGAAATTGGTTAGCTTAGAGAAACCTTCATCATCACCAAACTCTCATGATATCTTTCACTCTCTAATCCCACTTTGCAGTTTTGGACTGACTCCGTTTTTGTGAACAATTGAATTAAAATATTACTTTTGTTAGTGCCCTTGTAATTCAACTATTTTCTAGAGTCTTCCTATGCTCTTTTGGTTTAGTTGCAAAATATATGAATTGTCAAATTATGTTCTGGGTGTAGATCATTTCTCATTATTGGTTGAGTGATTTAATGATTTCAATGTAGTAAAACATTGTAGCATAGTCTTGTTTACGTAGTTGATGCCACCTCGTGGTACAAGACTTAGTTATTGTTATTGCTGGTTCAGCGATTCACATAAATATGTTGCAGGTCATTGCAAAGCAAATTTGATTGGGAACCACCAGAGATAACCATGTCTTCATCTTTTCCTGTTCTTCCTACATCTGCAGCGCAGGCTTCATCAATAAACTCCAACATCAGAAGTGTTGGTCACATGTTCTCAACCCCTGCTGATTTCCCTGATGATGGCGTGCCATTTCCCACCGCTTCCGAAATCCATTCAACAACACAAGCTTCTCAGCCGCTGCGACAAATTGATGATGTTTCCTGGGGAGCGGATCTGTTCGACAATATTCTTCTGTTTCCTGATAATAACAACGCTCCTTTCCAGAATGATCATACAGTATATAGTGCTCCATACACATCCAGTGATAATCCAAAGGCTGTTGATTTTGAGTGGGTTGATCCCTTCATGTCTGATGATGATCCTCTTCAGCTGAATTGGAACCAGTTTGTCAGTGATACCAATGTAGCAGAGCCAAAACCAAAGGTTTGTTTCACTTTTATAGTGGTTCACCGTGCAAGTCTTAAATGCTGTCTTACATGTCAAGTTAACTAGAACATGTCGGTGGCAGTTCACACCTCGTTAGTAGTTAGTAGTTACTAATGAAGACGAAAAGTCATTTTAGTTGGTCAACATACATCTAGTTCTGTGCACAATCATAAAGTGTGCATGGCGGAATGCAGTTCTCTTGTTTTTCTCCTTTCATCCACCACTTGGTATGAGGAAGTGCATATATTTCATCGCCTTTTAAATTGTGGTTGCGGTAGCAGTTGTTGCTACGAAGTGAATGCGAAGTGTACCCAACAAAAGTATTGCAGCAGCAATTGTAATTGCAAACGGCAATTTAAAGCCACAGTTTCTTCTAAATAGCTTGAAATCTGTAGTCGTCTTTCACCTTAACTCTTTTGTGCACAGTTTATTTATGTACTTTTGTGTTTAAGGTACAGAAGTGTATTCTTCTCTCATGATGTAGGAAAGTCAGTTATCAATACAGCAGCAAGTGCCACCTGTTGAAGCTAACGGTCTTCCAGACTCTGTCTCAACCGCACCCCAAACTAAGCAAAGAATGCGTTGGACTCCGGAGCTTCATGAGGCCTTTGTGGAGGCAGTGAATCAGCTTGGTGGTAGTGAGAGTATGTTAACTTCTTCACAATGTTGCACTTGTCCTTCTCACTGAGTGATATTAGAAGTTCTTAATTTGTTATCGTCTCATCGTGTTTAACATAACAGAGGCTACTCCAAAGGGAGTCTTGAACCTAATGAGAGTTGAAGGCCTTACCATATATCATGTGAAAAGCCACCTTCAGGTGGTTGTTTTTATATCTTTTTCCTTTTTAACTCTTATGAGGACGTGTATTTATTTATCAATGGTTTTTTTTATCATGGAATATGGCTATCTTGGTTTCAGAAATATAGAACTGCCCGATACAAACCTGAGCCATCAGAAGGTATGTGTAAATTTACTTAGTATCTCTTCCATTTCCTCACCCCAAAATGTTTCATAAAGCACATTTTGTTCCATGTGATATACAGGTCTCTTAACTTCTTCCAAAAGGAGTTCTTAGGGACCTATTCGATGTCACTTGCATCTTTCAAGATCAAAGTGTTGTCACATTCATACTTTTAAGATATAGGAATCTACTTGATGTTAAAATTCTTGTCGCGGACTAACTTGCATATTTGTGTTCTTTTTGGCGAGTTTGAGAAATAATAGTTTGAATGATTTTCTGTTCTCTGCATGTATTGCAGGAGCTCCTGAGAAAAAGTTGACGGATTCAATTGAAGAAATGAAGCCTCTAGACTTAAAAACGTGAGTTACTTGTAACCTTCTTAATGATGAATATTTTCTTATGGCACCAACACATTTGATTGACTGATCCTTTTGCTGGCGATGGTCATCTCCTTTTATTTCGTCAAGCATAGAGTGTAATGTCCTCAATGTAACTTCTAATATCATATACATTTGAATTTAAAATGTGTTCGGGAGGTGAGATTGTGATTACCTCTTGTAGTAGTGGAACATGAATAAGATTGGGATACGAGGCTGAGGCGGATCTCCTTGCTCTGGGCTGGCATCTCCAGAGGTGGGCGTGTACTTGCAAGAGGCTCCGATGCTTAAGTCAGTAATAGTTTAAGAGGTATAAGGATTGGATGTAGATAGCATACCTTGGGTGTGTGTTACGCCCTCTATTTATGGTGTTTGGTGGGTGAATCTGGGAAGGATCCAGATAAATCCATGCGGAATATACGCAGAATCCTACATGAATATGATCCAGATTATGTCCTTTATCAGCCAGCATGCTCCCGGGAAGGGTGCTTTTGGGCCGGTCATAGTTTAAGACCAGCCTGGGAGCTAGACCGTAACAAAATGCAACATTAAGTAGGTTTTAAAACTGGACAAGAAGGTTTCAATTTTCCCCATGGTTACTTAATCATTCGCATTTCTGATATGTACCGTTTTATGTGTTTGCTTTAACTGCATTGAAGTGAGTAATTAATGCCCTGAAACACACACTGGATTGTGGCTGCAGGAGTAAGGGGATAACTGAAGCATTGAGATTGCAGATGGAACTTCAAAAGCGGCTTCATGAACAACTTGAGGTACTTAATTTGTTTTTGTTCCCAAATTTTGTAGGAAAGATGCCACTAGTAATGTTCTGATATTATGCGTATTATGCAGATACAAAGAAAGTTGCAGATTCAAATTGAAGACCAAGGGAAGCGTCTTCAGATGATGTTTGAGAAACAGATAGAGGGCTCGTCCTCTGCTCCACTATCAAGCACGGGGCTACATACAAATGAAAATTCAGAACCCCAGAACGACGACAATGATAAACAGGAACCCGGAGACGAGCAGTTGATTGCGCCTCCCCCAAAACGGGTTAAAAGTTTATGAAAGTTAGAACTACTTGTTTTTCTTCGAACTTTTGAAGGTCTTAGTGTTAATGATTGTAGGGGGATAACGTGATGGTAACTTTCCCGTTCTGCTTGTGACTTTGGATTCTTGAATCAGTAATTTGGTTTCAACATTATGATTGGTTACTTGATCTGGGGTGAATTTAGCAATTGGAAAAATTTTACCTAAGAGATTTGTTGTATATTCTTGGAATATTTAATAGTAACTTCTAGAATCATTATTGGGTTTCAACTAGAATCATTACCGAGTTATGTATGTGTTCGTTGATATTGTATATTAACTAATGGGTTTTTTTTCGGTCCGATAATAAATTCATACGTATTGGTACAATAAAAATGTAGATAGATTAGATCATTGACATGTGGATTATATTTTTCATGTCAGTAATTAATTTCTTTTTTTTTTAATACATATCATATCAATACTTTTACTAAATCACTTTTATATTTTAATAAAAATAAAAAATAATTGTTATTTAATTTTATAAAAAGACTTAAATATTTTTTTCTTTTATAAAAACTACTTTGATCTTTTTAATTTTGTCAAAATTCAATTAATTTTGGTTTATATTTTTAAATTTGAAACAATTTAAAAATCAAAAGTTTAAAACAAAAATATATATGAAAAATAAAAAAATAAAAAAAGTGTTTGATCTTCTTTAGATTTTAGTGTTCTTTCTCTCTGGACAAAGAAGACGAAGGTGTTTCCGTCACCTCTCTGCTCTTCTTTCTCCAATCAAGCTCTGTTCGTCTCGTCTCTGGTCAAGAAGAAGATGAAGTTCTGCTCGAATCATCTCCTCTCTGCACCTATTTGTCTTTGGAAAAGAAGAAGAAGAACCCAGTTCCTCCACGACCTCCCTGTCAATTTTCTGTTCCTTCACGACCTCCCTGTGTACGCACTCAGCAACCCGTCGGAGGAATTCTTGCTGGTTGTCAGAGCCTCTACAGGCAAGAACCTCGACCTTTTCTGCTTTAACAAAGACGACGTCCAAGCCCTACTTTGCCAGGTTTCCACGGCCGACCCTCGCCTGCGTGACGGCTCCAAAGTTGTCTTGCGCTCAACAAGGTTGCCTAAGTTGCTCCCCTCTCTCTCTCTCTCTCTCTCTCTCTCTCTCTCTCTCTCTCTCTCTCTCTCTCTCTCTCTGTGAATAATTTGATTCACCTTATGATGTTTTTACTAATCCACTTTATTGAATTGCTTGGTAATGACTTTTTATTGATGACAAATGGCTAGAATGGATCCTCCAACAGGCACTTAAGATCTCCATTACTTATGAAGCCAGCCAGTAGAATTCATTCGAGAGCTGCAGCTGCATTTCCCTCTGATGCATGTAAGCGATTGGATTTTTCTGCCATAGGAAAAAAGTGCATTCTGTTGAGAGTAATTTTCAGAAACGAGAAGGTTGATCACTCAGTCTTGCTCATATATTGTATCTAATTTTGCATCATCTGCTGATATGAAATATATTGTTTTGGTTGCAAGTGATAAAAAAACAGCTACTGAAAGTGATTTCAAAGTATTCTTCATACTCATCTAATTCCATTCTTTCTAATTACTCTATTGGATGTAGAGGAAAATGTAGAATCACTTGTGAAGCTACTGGTTGATTGCATCTTGGAAGCCAAAGAAAATATTGATGAAAACTTTGCTGCTTCTCTTCATAATAAAAACATGGTAACGATTTTAATGAAAATTATCTCCTCAACACAATTATCTTGCTGTTAACAATTTGTTTCGAATGTCTAATGACAGGAAAGACATTATAACATATGACATTTATGTTCAAATGGTCAAGATTTACAATGAACAAGTTAGAGATTAGGAGCTGCAATGATGATGAATTGAGTCTTCCTTATGCTATATTATGTCTAGTGACATCTACAGCTGATGTTCTGACTTTCATGAAACTTAGTGAGGTCAACAGTGCTGTCAGTTCTGCTGCACTTAACAATAGAAGTAGTCGTTCCCACAGATAAGTTTCAAAATTTTTTCAAACCTTATAACTTAAATTTAAATGTTTAATACAGATACTGATAATAAAGGCTGTTTAATTCAGTGTACTCACCGTGTATGTTCACGGAAAAGATACATAGAATTCATGAATCCGGGTCGAATCGCATATCTTCGCTAGAAGGGAACCAGTACCGTGTAAGTTAAAACCTTTAGAGCTGCTAATTTTCTATAAATATGTTTTGCAATTTCATCATACTAAGAACAAGGTTATGTTTAGATGAGAAGGAGAGAAATGCTAGAACACCTCCTCCGGCAGCGGCAAGGACTTCAAAACGGTGGTTGTAGGAAGACTTCAAGAGCCAAATATCAATGCTGGGGTGGTTGCTTTGACTGAAAGCAACCCCAATAGCTCCAAGCCTCCAATTTAGTATTCTTTCTTTTTTTGTTTTCTTTTTTTCTTCTGCGTTTCTTATAGAATCTTGGTGATTTGACAAATAGCTTTATTTAACTGACGATCTATGCTAAAATTTGGTCTAAGGTAGTCTATTTGTTGTATTGCCATTCTTATATACTTTCTGTGCATCTATGTATGAGTTGCTATGAAATTATCCACTATTTTGCATTTAATGATTAATTTTTGGATCAGTTTTCTTATGACTTGCAGATTAACTTCATTCGTTAATTTTGTGATGAAGGATTTCGTTGGAAATCTTAAAGACCAGAAAGTTGTATATTACCACCGTTTACTAATAATTGTCAGTTTAGCAAAATTAGAACATTCTACTTTCACAAATCAACATACTACCTTTACTTATGATTGTACTACTTATTTATGCACTGCTTATAGATTTCAACTTTGGTCATTTGCCAAGCTTCATGTCTAATCATTTAATTACTTCTACTGGTGATAAAATATTCTGGTTGTCTATATTTTTGTATATATATATATACATGTTTCTATCATTAGTATGCGTCTACTGGAAAATTTATGAGATTACATTTATTGAAGTTCTGAAATTGATGTTATAATTTGTTGTGTACCATATACTAGTTATTTTATTCGTTTGATCAAATTTAAGCTTGATTTTTGTGTTGAGTTTTAGGATTCTGAAGCTCATACTTCACATTCAGTTGGTTTATTGTGTAGTAAATAGAACATTTTTATATTTATGGATTAGTGTAGTTTGCATGTTATTTCTACTTATCCGCCTATAATCACTGACAAAAATGCAAGAAAACCCTTAGTTTTATGTACAATGTGACATTTATTTGCATGTGGTTGTTAAGGGCTTTATCCCCTACATCTAATCAGGATAGAGAAGTATGTTGTTGGTAGATTTTTAGTTCTTATTGTGGTTCTAATATATGGTAAACTTTTGATTGTATCTTCAAATATTATTCATAAGTTACAGAAAAAAGATTTAATGGTTATAGGCTACTCCCAATGGAGTTGTGACTCTACCAGGTTGAGTACATTTTTATGATAAACACATGTTTACTCTTAACTCTTGCATTTCTTTGCCAAAATCATCCAGGTTCCTCATAAGATGACCAGTTTCACAGGTTCAAAGAGGTTCAGTTTCGTTCTCTTCTAGCTCTTATAAATCAAAAAATACTCGAGGGTACAAAATGAACTAAGGGCATAAACACTATTTACAAATGTTAACAAACAACAGCAAAGCCTTATTACATAAACTAAACGACTTAAAATAAACACATAATTATATAAAATAATGCTAACCAGAGTCTATAGTCTGCGAGTGTATGGCTCCAAAATCAGAAAGATGAATATTTGAGTGAGAGTAAAAGCAAGGTAGTGAATGTAATAATGCAGGAGGAAGAGTCTATAGTCTGCGAGTGTATGGCTCCAAAATCAGAAAGATGAATATTTGAGTGAGAGTAAAAGCAAGGTAGTGAATGTAATAATGCAGGAGGAAGCTTAAAGAAAGAAGAAATGACGCAATGTAATCAATATTATGAAAGTTAGTACCTTGATATATAGGCACGCCACCAAGTATGAGGGTATGGGTAGTGTTACAAGTTCAGCCTTCAAAGAAAATGAATCTCATGAATGCAGCCTCCTCCTCCTTCTTCTTCTTATGCCGCTACTTCATTCACTGCACTGAAGCCACTGAGCATACCGAAGTAGTAGCAATTATTGAATAGCTACTACTTTTAAATTTTTATTTATTTATATATATTTTATTTGGAAATTTAGTATTGTGCGTCTCAAAGTGTGGTTATTTAAAATGACGTTGGCATGAGAAACCATGATGCTTTACTTAATTGTATGGTAATTTTTCTTTTTTTTTCCCTTTTGTATTTTAGGGGTAAGAGAATAACTTCAAACGGACGAAAGGATCTTGACCAAGTTGCTGGAAAAACTTTGGTTGCTCCTTGAGAATGGCATCATGCTATTAAGAACTGATGGTGATCCTCTATTAGGATTTAATTTTGTTCTGGAGACAATATTTTTTTTCACCTGTCTATATCCATTTTAGTTTGGAGTTTTGAGTGAGGCTTTTGTTTAATATTACCGTGTTATCACGTGTAAGACTAAAACAGACGGAGTTATTGATTTTCATGAAAAGAGTTATGCATTTAATTTAATTTTTAAGGAATATATTACTAAAATTGAATCTTGAATTATGTTAGAGCATCAGAAGTTTGAGAAAGAATAAAATGATTAATAAATTTTGTTGAATATTCGTGACTATCAAATGTCATTAATTAATTTAGCAAATACTAATAAAGTTGATTTTAGATTGTGTAATAATCTACGAGTGTATGCCATTTGGCAAGAATTCTAACTGATAATAATTTTCAAGATAATATACACTTGCCTTGGTAAGGAAAAGTCACGAGTTATGAATTATGATCAATACTAACAAAAAAAAAATAGAAAGTAATGAATAGCTAGTAGAAATTTAAACTTTTTAGAGGAAGCAAGTAATATAAATATTAAGTAAAAGTGATTAAACTAACAATTCTAAATATAAATCAAACACGACTACATGACAATTACAGATTTTTAATTTTTGTTTGAATCTTCTTGCTTATACTTATTATAATTCCCAGTAGCAGAGTCAATGACGTTATGCAGTATCAAGTTGTGGGCTTTAGAATCAAATCCAATGCAAGTCGCATCCTTGTAGCATCATTAACCTAAAAATATAAATATTTTAAGTTACCAACAAAATCATGCACACTAGTAAATGAGGTACTATTCATCTTTTTTTTTTCAAGCAAAAGAAAAATTATATTTATTGTATAACTATATGTCTTCTTGTAATTTGTCATTCAAGTTGCCACTCATACCTCACAGTCATTATTGTGTTAAATAAGACGCAGTTAGCTTATGCAGATAAACATTTCAAAGAGAAAAATACAAATACAGATATTCCTTACGAGTCAGGAGCTTGTTTTCCTATTTCTGGAATATCCACAAATATAAATTCAAGTATCCACAACCTAAATGGAGTGTTTTATTTATAGAACAAGTCATACTTGAGGATATCTTCCAGATATTTAGCCTATTCATATAAGAAAAAAATAATAATATTTGAAACTTTTAAAAAAATATCATAATTTAAAAGAAAAATGGAAAAACTTAATTTACCAGTTTTACAATAGTCGATCTCTTTCCCTCTTTATTTGAAACAATCGATAGGAAGTCTAGCAGAATATGATTGCACAAATAAAAAACAACTAGATACCAATGCATGTTGTTCTCGTTGACAGGTAAAAAACAATCTAGTACCACCCTTCACGTATTAGAATATTACTATATACAAAAAATTTTAAAAATAAAAAATATAGCTCCATTCATAAAGATAAAAGCCATTAAACAATGAAAAAAATACAATAAATCATATACCTTTTCTAGACCTTCGTCAACTTTTTTCATGAATTCTTTTTTATAATATTTTAACAAAACTTCAATTTTGGTATCACAATCCAGTATGAATTGCTGAATTTAATAGTTAGGAGCTAAGCCAGTGACAACAATTATATAATAAGATAAAATAAATAAAAACGGTAACAAGCTTGAAAAAGAGATATCGTACCGAAAACATAACGGGCAAATACCAATGTGTTTGACATCCTATTCCTTTCTCCTATATAGTTAGCATAGTAGCAACCAAATCCAGCACCTATGTGGTAATTAATAAATTTATTAAGAATTAAAAGTATGCTAGAGATAGTAACAATGCACTTACATCCCCATGCACCTATTCCTTGGGAATTTTTTTTTTTTTGAAAAGAGAGTCAAGCTCAACACATGCAGTGGAGCATATAGAAATACATTACATGAAATTTAGCAACTCCTATGTCATCTCCGGCATAGCCATCAACAACACGAGTCAACTTTTACACCACTCTCTAGAGCAACAAAACGACCTATTCATACAGTCTACCACATCTGTTGTCTTATTCTGGAAAATAAGTTCATTTCTACACAACCAGATATTCCAAATAATTGAGAAAAATCCAACTAACCATATTTTTCGCACGTCTTTTCTCAAAGGCATAGTCCTCCAACTCTCAAAGTGTTCTTTTATGGAACCTGGGATGCTCCAAACATGACCCATATGTCTAATCCAAGCGCACCACACCTGCCAAGCATACTCACACGTAACAAACAGATGTTGTACAGATTCAATTTCCTTACTACACATAACACAGACATTATCATTTCATTCAATGATGCCCAATCGACTTAGCCGATCCTTTGTATTGACTCGACCTACAAACACAAACCAAGTAAACAACTCTATCCGAGGAGGGACCATTCCTTTCCAGATTTCATTTGTGAACTTGTAGCTAAGAATATCGTCCGTCAGGGTCTGTTCCTGCAAAACCTGCACAAATGAGTTAATACTATAAACGCCTTCCTTATCAAATCTCCACACCACTCTATCCTGTGTGTCAGCTATCAGTCTCACATCTTGCAAGGTATCAAGCATTTGGTTCAAGCTGTCAGTTTCCCATTAGCGAAGTTCCCTCCTCCATAGAAAATTCCACACCCACTCAATCCCATCCCAAAACCCACATTCCGCAATCATGGATCCTTTGTTATCTGAAATCAAGTATAGTCTCGGGAAGGAGTCTTGCAGTTTTTCCAACTGTAGCCAAGTATCTTCCCAAAATCTTGTTAATCTACCATCTCCGACTTCCATAGCCAGCCCGTCAATCATCCTTTGTCTGACCTGTTACTCTTTTATCTGCAGGTGACATATATCTCTCCACGGACCCCCTTTTGCCGGTATCTCTTGAGTAGACAATAACTGTCTGGGGTTTAGATTATTGCAGGAGCACACTACCTTTTTCCACAAAGGACACTCTTCCTTCGAGAATCTCCACCACCACTTAAACAATAATGCAGTATTCCGGATCATCGCATCTCCCACACCGAGGCCTCCTAGTTTCTTCGGCGCCTGTACCATTTCCCATTTTACAAGTGCTAGCCAATGTCGTCCATCGTCCTTCCCCCAAAAGAACTTCCTTTGTAAAGAAATTATTTTTTTTGGCCACCGTGACTGGCATTTTATACAGACTCAAATAGTAGGTCGGCAGACTATTAATTACGGACTTTATGAGGACCAACTTTCCTGCCTTGCTGAGTACCTTTGCTTTCCACAAACTCAATTTCTCCTCTACCTTATCGATTATCGGCTTCCACGTTTTTACAAGCCTCGGGTTTGCTCCTAGATTAATTCCGAGATACTTCACTGGTAGGTTCGCCGCTTGGCATCCTAATAATTGGCACATCTGGCCAACCCACTCCTGGCTGCAATTTACCGGTATCAAACTAGACTTGTCAAAGTTAATGCTCAGCCCAAACATAACTTCAAAACACCTCAGGAGTCTCTTGTAATTTCTCACTGTCTCCTCCTCCGGTGGACAGAATAATATAGTATCATCAGCAAACTAGAGATGTGATAACTCTATATTATCCCTACTGACTAAGAGGGGTGATATTCTCTTGTTTCTTATCGCCTCCCCAATCATCCTATTCAGCACGTCTACATCCAGGACGAATAGATACGGTGATAACGGGTCGCCTTGCCGAAGCCCCCTTTCCATCCTGAATGGTTTAGCCGGTGACCCATTAACCATTATGGATATAGACGCTGTTCTAATGCATTCTGTAATCCATGCCCTCCATCTTCTACCAAATCCCATCTTTTCCAACACAATATCAACGAAGTTCCATTTGACTCTATCATAAGCCTTGTGGAAGTCCAGTTTGATGATTGCTGATGCCTTCTTCTTCAGTTTTAGCCACTGTACAGTTTCACATGCTATTAGCGCTCCATCATGTATCCTCCTGCCCTTAACAAATGCACTATGTGATTTCCCGACTAGCCCTGGCATTACGCTCCTCATTCTTCTTGTCAACACTTTTGATATAACCTTATACACGCATCCCACCATACTGATTGGTCTAAGATCCTTTATCTCCTTCGCACCCACAAACTTTGGAGCCAGCGCTACCCAAGTAACGTTAGAATCTGTTGGTAGCTTTTCTGTCACAAAGAAACTTATCACAGCTTTTGTAAAATCTGCTCCAATCTCTTCCCAGCATCTTTTTATAAAATTCATATTATATCCATCATTACCTGGGGCCTTAGCTGATTCGCAGTCCCATACTGCCTCCTTTACCTCCTCCACTGTCGGTAATACCTCTAGTGCTTGTGCTTCCTCTTCCTCTATGCGATTAACTAAGCCATCTCGGAAGCTAATATTTGGCGACTTTTCTTGGTGGTACAAATTCCTGTAGAAATCTCTAGTGGCAACCTTAATTCTTGCATGATTCCTTACCAGCCTTCCGTTAATTACTAAAGACTCAATCCTGTTATTCCTCCTCCTTGCTGATGCAATATTGTGGAAGTACCTAGTATTCCTGTCCATCTCCTTGGCATGTCGAGATCTAGACATTTGCTTCCAGTGTATATCTTGCCTCTCATACCATACCTCACAACACCTTACCAGCGCCTTCCTTCTTGCTTCTACTGTACCATCATATACTCCGCTGCTCACCAGATCATCTACTTTCTTGATCTCCTCCTCAAACCTTTGTATCTTCTCCTGTATATTCCCAAAGTGCTGCTTGTGCCATCTACCCAGTGGTTTTGTCAGCGCCTTTAGTTTATCTAAGAACTGTGCGTCGCCCAAGCCCCTCCATTCTTCCTTCATCATTCTTAGGAAGCCTTCATGCGTGAACCACGCGTCTAAACTGTGGAATGGTCTTGGTCCTTGAGCTATTCTTCTATCTTCCACAATCAAAGGACAATGATCTGAGAGACCTCTCGGGCCCCCTCTTAAACGAGTATCCAGGTACACATCCAGCCATTCCAAGCTCACCAGGCATCTATCAATACGACTGCATGACTGACCTCTAAACCATGTATACTTCCTATCATTAATTGACAAGTCCACCAACTCCATGTCATTGATCCATGTTCTAAAGTCCTTAGCAGAAGCTGACAAGTTGGTCGCCCCTTTTCTTTCCTCTATATGCACAATTTCATTGAAGTCTCCCATGTAACAAAACGGGATTTGACACAATCCTGTAATAAAGCTTAATTCCTCCCACGTTGAGAGTTTTTCATCTCTCACATGTGGACCATACACCAAACAAATTACACAGTGAAAATTATCTTTGGTCATCACTCCTTCTACACATAACCACCTATCTCCTTTATAGCAATTTAACAATTTGAATACAGAGTCATCCCAAATTAATAGTAACCCTCCCGAAGCTCCAATAGAATCAACACACTCCCAACTAGCTCTATCATTGCCCCAAATTCTAGCTACATCATATTTGTTCAGCAATTCTTTTTTTGTTTCTATCAACCCCAACATATCTACTCTAAACTTATTTTTAAATTTTTTTATCATGTTCGATTTTGCAACACCTCCCAACCCCCTAATATTCCAACAACTTAAAATCATTTACCAAGATTATTACACACCTGCTTGTGGCATTTTGGGTGACTTCTTCTGAATTTCTCTTTTCGCTTCGACTGTCTTCGTTTTATAGCTATGGCTTCATTTTGATCCTGAAGAATTGCCATGATGTCCTCCTCATCGCTGCATGGTACTGCTCCTGATTCGACTGCCAGTTTCCATGCTTCTTTATTTTCTGTCATTTCCTCTTCCCAACTCCTGATTTTCTTGTCTCTGCATATCACTGAATCTTCGTGTAAATCCTCTTCTGTGGCTACCCCTTCCTCTACTCGGTCTTGTGGTTCAATGGCTTTTCCAAACCCCGACACTCGCCCCAAACCCACCTCCAATGTCCCGTCTTTGTTTGACTCCTAGCTCTTTGCATCACCCGCAGCCTGTACTCTTCCTTCCACCTCATCCGGCTTCATATTACTCATTTTGCAATAAAAACCTTCGAATTGGTTTCCAATTGTGGCATCACCCGTGAACTGGTCATGCTCCTCTTGGCCTCGGCTTGGTTCACCTCCAACCGTAAGCATCTCCTCCGCCGCACTATCTGTAGGCCCGCCGTCCCTGTCTTGTTCCCCTGCTTGTCCTCGCGGCACGATGCACTCCAGCGCACATGCAGCCAACCGGGTCTCATCTCCTTCAACCGGGTCATCCATCACCAGGTTTGATTGTCCAAGGCCACACTCCTCCAGCTGGGCCACGTTATTTTTATTGTTTCCAAAGCCATATTCCTCCAATTGGGCCTTATCCTTTTTATTTTTGCCACCCTTATGTTCCACTTCCTTGGGCCTTTTTGCCAATAACCCTTTATTAATCCTCCTATTAGCAATTGAATGCTCCCTCTTCTGCCCACAAATAGGATATCCCCTTTGGATCTCCTCATAAGTGCATGATACGGTGCAGTCCGAGTCCTCATCCATATTAGTTGCCATAATTGCCGTAACATCCTCCTTTCCATTAATCAGCGGACAACCGGTTCTCACATAATGGCCTTTTGAATTTTGAAAATTCCATTCATTTAATTCACAAGATAGAATTCCGACTTTGCCCTTGTCTTGTTCCAATGATTCCACCACCGTACGTTCTGCCTCAGGATCCCATCCAGCCACCATCGGCTCAACACCACTGCTAGCTTCATTTCTTACTTTAATATGCTGCATATATTTCGGCACCACTTCACGTTTATTTTTTTGTTCAACCTTTGTGTTCGGAAAGCACTCTTCTCCATACATTTCTCTACCAACCTCTTTCACAAGGACGTCGAATTCGCTCGTCCCAATAGTAACATGAACCCACTCATTGATCATATCGAACATGCATGTGTCGATCAGAACGCGACCCACACTAAATGAACTACACATTTTCGTTAAATCGTCACACTTTACCACCTTAATGACTTGAAATTGTCACGAGTTCTACTAAACTTATTTGTTGTCGCCAATACTTCATCACTACAAACATGAAACAGATTAGTTTAGTACCATTTTTTAAAGCCTTAATAGATAGATAATGAGATATATAACCTTCTTTTATTTGGTGCAAATACATAGGTTCCTATTTTAATATCTAAGTCATCCAAATCCATGTATGCAAGAGGCTTAAATAAAATCGGATTCACTGCAAAATAAAAGAATTGGTGAGATTACTAAGTTAGCTGATTGATGCAAATTCTTGTAATATACAAACTTACGGACGACCATTCAATTCTCCGTTTATTGTGCTCGGCCTTTTTGTTGTTTAGAGAATGCATGCTAATAGAATATCCACTTGGTGTACTCTTTTTTAAAAGTGTCTTTTGCTCCTCAGTTAGAAATTTGTGTGAGATCCTTAGTGTAGTTTTTTTATTTTTTAAAAATTTATCTTTGATAGAGACAGTATTCACACCGACCATATTCTTAGACAAATGTGGATTGCAGACAATTCTTCTCTTGGCTGTAGATACCTTCTTATCGTATACACTTGTATGTTTTGATGCTTTTTATTTGTATAGAGTCAGACTGATGATGTTGTGGAGACTTTAGTAGTTTAAAAATTTTATATGTATCACTTGGATTAGTAGATTGAAAAGGATATAAGAGAGTAGGAGGCCAAAATTTTGTGACAGTTAGACCCACGATAAATGATGGTGGAAATAGGTTGTATAGCGATGGATGCATGGTTGTTAGAGATTGGTTAGAATATACTGCAGCAGTGTAAAAATCGTGGTACATAGAATAAAAATATTGAGGTATGTGAGGTATATAATTGAAGTACAGATGATGCAAGAGTTGGTTATCAATGACATTAATGCTAATCTCTGTTGTGTCTCTTTTTTTCTCGCTACGTTGAGATGGTCTAGATGATTCTCACTTACCCATGTCAAGCACCTAAATATATATGTAATACAATTAAAATAATATTGTGAATATAATTTTCTAATGACATGTTAAAATATGTCTTTATATATAGTTTAAATTTTTGCTTGTTCGTTTTTTAAAAAATTATCTTTTAAAAAGATTTTATTATTTATATTTATACCATATCATATTATTACAAGATATGTGCATCTTTTATGAGTATAATTTGAAAAAATTTACTATTTAAAATAGATATTTTTTTATAACTTATTATTATTCTTCGTGATAATAAATATATAATTTTTAATAATAAATATATAATTTTTTTAAAATTATATATTATTAAAAATTTATTATTTTTATTTAGACATTATTCATAGTATATATTATTATTTAAATCTATGTTATAATAAAAACATAATTTTTAATAATAAATATATATTTTTTAAAATTATATATAACTAAAAACTTATTATTCTTATCTAGAAATTAGTTATGGTAGATATCAATATTCAAATTTATTATTACTCTATGTGATATTATCATTTAAACGTATAATTTTTATATATAATATTGATTTTGACCGAATATATAATTTATTTAAAAATAAAATCTGTGTGATTCATTTTGATTTTAACACTAATAAGATTGTTAATAATTAGATTAAATTTATATTTAATATAGATTCACTTTAGATGAAAATTCTTTGATTTAAAAATATGTATACATGGTATTATTCTACCATATAAAAAAATGTAAAAAAAGAGAATGTCTAAAAATTATAAAATAAAAATATCAACATACATGATATCATTATGCATTTTGGCAAAAAAAAAAAGAAAAAAAAGAAAAGAAAAGCAAAAAGGGTTTAGGATTTGGTCACTCGTTCCTTTCTCACTCTTCGCTATTGTGACTCACTCACTCTCACTTTATCAATGTTCTGTCTTCTGCGTCTCTACCGTCTGTCCTGAGCCACTTGTTGGACCATATCCATGCATTGTACCTGGTGAAAATCAGTTTGACTCGGACAGATTTAATATTAAAAAAATAGAAATGACATCATTTCTAAACTAACCCCCAAGCCCTTATTCTTAAGTCTCTCTTCTCTGGGGTAAAGTCTCTCTAATCTTCTCTGGTGTCTCTTTCTCATCACTCTCTACTCACTCAAGCTCTCTCACCTCTCTCATGCTACTCTTGTCTCCGTTGTCTCACTTCTCTCTAGGTCTGGCAATCACCATCTCAAGCTCAGTCGACACCTTTTTGCGCTCACTTCGTCAGTGGCAGAACAATTGAACTAGCTTGTGGTCCCTCAGGTGATGGCCGTTGTCCTCTTCTTTCTTCGGCCGTCAGTTCAGTTGGCTAGCTTCCTTCTTTCACCGTCAGTTAATCCCTGGGTAGGTGCTGAGGTGAGCTTCCTTTAACCTTGTTATTTCTTTTTCAATTTCATTGCTGTAAATCATCACTACACCTTGAATTTGGTGCTAAAAGTTGAATTTTATTTATTTTTTTATTGTTGTAAATCATATTTGGAACTATAGTTTTTGTTGCTGAAAATTATAATTAAATTTGTTGCTAAAAATTATCAATGAGCTGAATTTGATCCTGTAAGTTGAATTTGTTGCTGAACATATTACTTAGCAATTTTTTTTGTTGCTGAAAATATCACCGAGTTAAATTTGTTGATGAACATATCACTTAGCAAATTTTAACACTCTACTGCTTTGTTTTGTATTTTATTTTTAACATTATATTTTCTGATTTAAAATTTGATCTTAAAAAATGAGATAATATTTTTTTTTCAAACCAAACACACTTTTAACTTGACTTTTTTTAGAGAATCCAAAAGCTCCTCTCCAACCAAGGACGGATAAGGGGCAAGTAGTGGCCTAGACCCCCTTCAAAATTTTGAAAAAGTATATATATAAAATATGTGTTTGATAAAAAAATATTTAGTAATTTTATATGTAATTATTTTTAATAATGTAGTGGGTTTAAGTTTTAATTATTTTTTTACTGATATTTTTACTTAATTAATTTTATATCATATACTCAAATTTTTATAACTTTTCAAATTAATTTCTATATACTTATCTCTATAGATATAATGACATACACAATTTTGTTTTAATAATTATTGATGAGCGGAAAATTAATGTGTTTGGAAATTGGCAAGTGTACCAAATTATTCAAGTAATACTACAGCGAATGCATATCGTTACCAAGAGGACTAACGAATTGAGGCAATCAGCGTCTAATTAAATATCTAATTAGATTAATCAAATCTTGGCAAGATGATTGTGGATCTTGAATTAGAAGTAAGAACGATGAAGAAGAGAATGAGAGAATGCTTTATGTAGTTGGAAGAAAATCAATGAACGAGAAAGTTGAAGGCCTCGGAGATGTTTGATTCTTGGAAGAACAATGCTTATGCTTTCTTATTTTAACTCATGCAAAAAATTTCTGCGAAAAATCATTTATAATCAAATTTCAATTCCTTGGAAATTTAATTTTTCTTAACCCAATTAATTGTCAATCCCCTGGCCAAGTAATCAAGAAAAGAGGTAAAAAACGGTTTTGATTTTTTAGCCACACAATATTCAAAAATTATCCCTAGTTGAATTATATGTCATGTATTTAAAACTAGTTCTAAATAATTGAAGATTATGAGATGAGTTTCAAGCTAATTCTGAAATTAGTTTTTCCAAAGTAATAACAGAATCTAAGATAGAATTAGAATATTTTCCAATACTTCTAACCATTAATGATGAAGAACGAAGCTCGTTCTTGAAAAAGTAAAGAACCTTTAATTAAAATAAAGAAAACACTCACATTATAAATTCATAAACCAAACAGAGCTCTTAACCTTCAACAATGGAGGTTTAGTGACTCACGATAAAGAAAACTAAGATGAGAGAGATGTATATATGGTAATTTTAGATCCCTTCCGAATTATCTCTCTTGTGAACTTTGTTCACTTATTTATATCTTAAGTTCTATCTAAAATTCAAATTCAAAACTAACCCTAATCTTATCTTTAGGAATGATAAGATAACTACCTACTTAAATTCAAATCAAATCTTAACAATATTTCAAATCTAATCTAAAAATAAATTCTAACAGTGAAATCTTATCTTTCTAGTAGGAATTAAATGCTAACTAATCACTTGAATCTTGAATTTTTGGATGAGATTACGGCTTCCTAAAAGTGCATCATTGGAGTTGGGTCTTGGCAATTGTTGTATTCCGAGAGGTTTGAAGCTTGGAGTGCCAGGCGTTGCTTCTAGTATTTGGCCCATTTGTGCTTCCAAGGGCAAGGGTCATCGGGCTTTGGAGAGGAGGCCGCCGGGCGTGGGTCTACTTGAGCAAGGCCACTGGGCGTTGGTGCTTGGAAGCCGGGTGTGGCTGTTGGCTGTTGGACGTGAGGTTTTGAGTCCTAGTTATGCCTCCTTTAGATTGTATTTGTGTTTTCTTGTTAAAAAGGCTTTAATCCTTGATTATTTTGAGAACAAAAATTCCTGAAAATATTAATACTAAAACAACCCTAAATACTTGATTAGTTTTGAAATTTCACTAGAAAATATAAGAATTTTGATTAAAATCTAAGAAAATTATCAAAAAAATCCTATAAACTACTAAAAATGCTTAGGTATTAATTATATTGTCTACTTTAGATATTTTTTCTTCTAAGCTTATATTGTTAAATTTTTTTTACTTTATTTTTTCATGATAATTTATTACTGTAACACCCTCACTTTAGCACGTCATGATCGTACCAAAAATAAGGGGTTACTAACCTGTTTTCCTTTATTATCTATTTAATATTGAGCCTTTACGTCGATATCGCGTTTCGATTTTTAAGAAAATTCTAGAAAATGTGTTTTTATTAATTAAAACCACATATCAAAGATCTTCAAGTAATAGTAATCACATAGTTATTACTAATAATAAATTTCATACAAACAAATTCAATATAAAACTTGAAAATATTACTTATCCCTCTGGGTAAAATAAACTCCTAATTAACAGAGGCGAGGAAACTCTATGAAAACAACTCAACTCATAACTTAACTCAGATAAAACTAATAACCATCCGCAGCTTCAAGCTGAGTCTTCGAACCTGTGTCACTGAAAGGGTTGAAGATTTTTGGGGTGAGAACAAACCATACGTTCTCAGTAGGAAATGGGAATGCCATAAAAGTAATAAATTTAATGCAAATAATTAACTTACTTAGTAAAACTATTTTGTTAAACCTTTGAAAATACTTTTATTTCTACTTTAGATAAATAATTACTTTTCTTTAAATTTCTAAACTCAAAATAGATTTTAATCACAAAATTAATCATACTAACCATCTCTCAGCCACATAATCATATTTCAACCACAACATCTCCCCTCAACACATCCGTGAACTAACAGCACAAGTAAGGGATTCAAACCAACATACAAACAAGTCAAACAGCACAATCACATAGAAGTAATACAAGCAAACTCAACCAAATACAAATGTGCAAACAACATGATGCATGTCTATTCCTAATGCAGGCCATGAGCTCATGTGTCGGTTGCCTACCCGCTCCCGACATTACCCGAGCACAAGTCCCAGATATGACTTTTCAGACGCATACAGTGTGCTTATAAGTTGTACGGCTAGGTCGGATACAGTGTGACTTTAAGTCGTACGGCTAGGCCGCATACAGTGTGACTTTCCAAATCAATAAGCGTACATCTGGAAAACAGTTCTCAGTGTGTGGGCGTCCCCACTTTACATTTGGCACTAAGGCCCAAACAATGTCACATCTGCTCTCCTGTGGCAGTCATTTCATTAATTCATATATTCCTTTAATCTTTGTTCTCTGCTCTCTTATGGCAGAGATTCCTTTAATTATCTTTCTTTCCTTTACTTTTCGTTCTTCCTCTTCTTTTCTTTCTTATCAAACCGAACCCAAAACATAACTTAAAGCAAAATTCCTTCTCAAAAGATTGAGTTTAAAACATCATACTTTTCTTAATAAATCGGTTTGAAAACAAAACTCTTTTCGTAATAAATCGAAATCAAGTAATATTCTTAAATTAAATTTGCTTTTAAATAACACTTTAAATAAAGTCTTAGAGTTTTATAAAAATTTGGCAACAATTACTTTAAAATTTGGGTTTTGCCACCCTTCAAGGATCCCAACCTAACCACCTTTTCAAAACATTTTCAAGTAACAAATCATTTTCATTATTCACACCGTTCAAAATATCAAATAGAATCAAATCATTTTCTTTAAAGTTAAGCCTCTTTCTATTTCAATAAAATTAGCCCGTTTCAAATCTTATGCTTTTGAAATTAAAGGAAATTCATTTTTTCATTCAGACTTTACAAATCCCTCCGACCATACTCGTTTAACATTTAATACTAACCAAAATCACATTCTTGCGTATTTTTACCAGTCCTTCATCAGCACCTATTCATCATCATACTAATACCAAAATCAGTTACCATCCACTTCCATAACCATAAATTCCAACATCAAACACAGTCTCAATTCAAATCCAATTCATAAACTCAAATCACATTTCAATTTAGCAAGCAACACCAAATTGACCAACACTCACAATTACAACCAATTCTCATCAATTAGACACACAAAATACGTGTAAATTGTTTGCAATTACTCAATAAGCTTTTTGGCATTCTTAAATTAAAAACTTGTAATTTTAAAAACGAAACCCGCTACCTCCGTATGAAATCAAAATCAACGAAAGCTCCGGAAAAACTTTCTGATCGAGCTACTGAAGAAGAAAGCGTCAGAAATCATCTGTACCTCCTAAAACTCCAGTTGGCCAAACTCAAGGGGTAGGAGAGCTACGTCACCGTCGATTTCTATTGGACAAAAATAATGCCAACATGTAAAGAAGGAAAATACGAATACTTTTATCGGATTAAATTTTTTATTAAAATTACGGATGTCAAGAAATCAAAACCGAAAGATCAAAGGGAGTCATGGTTTCCTCCCTCACCCACGGTCTCTCTCTTGGCCTTTCTTTCTTCTCCCTGTCCGTGGCAATAATGAATTAATGAAAGGAAATAGGTAGAGATTTGATTAGTGAAGATGGTGAGGTGTCATTGTTATATATGTGTAGAGGTATGCATATGAGCCACGTTTCAATCTCTTTTCTTTGATTCCCTTAAAGGCTCACGGTTATATATATATGGAACTAAGGTAATGAATATAATAAATGGTAATTTGGTGGCATTGGTTATATATATGTATATATACATATAAGCTATGCTTCATTTCCTTTCTATCTTTTGCTCTAAATGGCTTCGGCCACTTCTTTTTTTTTCTTTTAAACATTATATATATATATATATATATATATATATATATATATATATATATATATATATAAGTATCTTATTATAATAATAAAAATAATTTAAAAATTTTAATAGATTTTAAACTTAAATTATCATAAAATTTAATTTAATTATTTTTAGAAGAATAATATTCTTTAAATAAAATAATACATCATTATTTAATTTTTTTAAAAATTTGGGATGTTATAATTACTATTATAGTTTTATTTTTTATTTTGTAAAAGTATTAATACTTTTGAGATAATTATAATTTATAATTTATTTTTAAGTTTTTAAAAATTTTAAAAGAATTGATCTTAATTAAAAAAAATATATAATAATTTTTTAACTAAACATACCATAAAAAATATTAATATCTTTAATTTTATAGAATACTATTGATATTATTTTTTTTTATGTAATTCTCGTATCAAAATAAAATTATTAAAAAAATACTATTTTTTTATATATATTGATAAAATCTTAAAAAAAAGACAATTCGTTAATCATATATCATGTATACATTATTTTTATGTTATAAAAATAACACAAAAAAAAATTTTAAAAATTATATAAAATTTAATTCATATATACCAAAATGTTTAGATCCACTCCAACGGACGAAACACATTAAAACACATCTTTGGACGAGAAAACTTACCGAAAATTAATATGTGAAGAATTAGAGCACCTCCAATGGTGAGTTCCTCTTTGACTTTTTTCTGACATATAGGAACTCTAACCATTGGAGGAGAGAAAGAGTGAGTTCCCGCACAAAGATCAAGGTAAGGGAGTCCCTCTAAGACCATCTCCAGTAAGGAACTCATCCCAGTTCCTGTTTATGGCCCACCTGTCATAAAAAGTAACTCTACATCAGCTTTTGCGTTATAAACAATAAACAGGAACTCAAAGCATTTCTCTCTTCTCCATTAGGAGGAACTAACTTTAGTCCCTATTGTGGTCCCATTTAATTAATTAATTAAAATACTTAAAATTAATATAATTAATTTTTTTAATAATATTATTTAAATTTATAAATTTAAAAATAATTCATTATTAAAAGATATTAATATTAAATAAATTCATATATAATAATAATACACAATATATAATTCGAGATTATACTAATTTATAGTTTTGTGTTTACAACTGCTAATTTTAATAATATCATTAGCATTTTAAATTTTAAAAATAAAAATAACCAACTCAACTAAAAATTATTTTATAAGATATAAAAATTAAATTTATTTTTTAATATAAGTAAATTTAATTAATTATAATTTAATATAATAATATAAATAATATTCAATATTAATTATAATATAAATAATTAATATAAATTATTAATTAAATAAAAACTTAATTATTTAATTTAATTAATTATTTAATTAATTATTATTTAAATAATTAATATAAATTATTAATTAAATAAAAATATAATTATTTAATATAATTTTTATTATAATTATTACTAATTTAATTATTATTTAATTATTTCAGATTTTATATTATTATTTTTTTATAATAATTTGCCAAATGGCAAGTTATTATTGGTTAATTTGAGTCCCTACTTAGAGCACCTCCAATGGTGAGTTCCTTTTTGACTTTTTTCTAACATATAGGAACTCTAACCATTAGAGGAGAGAATGAGTGAGTTCCCGCACAAGGATCAAGGTAAGGGAGTTCCTCTAAGCAGGGACTCAAATTAACCAATAATAACTTGCTATTTGACAACTTATTACAAAAAAATAATAATATAAAATCTGAAATAATTAAATAATTAAATAATAATTAAATTAGTAATAATTATAATAAAAATTATATTAAATAATTATATTTTTATTTAATTAATAATTTATATTAATTATTTATATTATAATTAATATTGAATATTATTTATATTATTATATTAAATTATAATTAATTAAATTTACTTACATTAAAAAATAAATTTAATTTTTATACCTTATAAAATAATTTTTAGTTGAGTTGGTTATTTTTATTTTTAAAATTTAAAATGCTAATGATATTATTAAAATTAGCAGTTGTAAACACAAAACTATAAATTAGTATAATCTCGAATTATATATTGTGTATTATTATTATATATGAATTTATTTAATATTAATATCTTTTAATAATGAATTATTTTTAAATTTATAAATTTAAATAATATTATTGAAAAAAATTAATTATATTAATTTTAAGTATTTTAATTAATTAATTAAGTGGGACCACAATAGGGACTAAAGTTAGTTCCTCCTAATGGAGAAGAGAGAGATGCTTTGAGTTTCTATTTATTATTTATAACGCAAAACCTGATGTGGAGTTACTTTTTATGACAGGTGGGCCATAAATAGGAACTGGAATGAGTTCCCTACTGGAGATGGTCTTAGAGGGACTCCCTTACCTTGATCCTTGTGCAGGAACTCACTCCTTTTCTCCTCCAATGGTTAGAGTTCCTATATGTTAGAAAAAAGTCAAAGAGAAACTCACCATTGGAGGTGCTCTAAGTAGGGACTCAAATTAACCAATAACAACTTGCCATTTGGCAAGTTATTATAAAAAAATAATAATATAAAATCTGAAATAATTAAATAATTAAATAATAATTAAATTAGTAATAATTATAATAAAAATTATATTTTTATTTAATTAATAATTTATATTAATTATTTAAATAATAATTAATTAAATAATTAATTAGATTAAATAATTAAGTTTTTATTTAATTAATTATTTATATTATAATTAATATTAAATTATAATTAATTAAATTTACTTACATTAAAAAATAAATTTAATTTTTATACCTTATAAAATAATTTTTAGTTGAGTTGGTTATTTTTTTTTTTAAATTTAAAATGCTAATGATATTATTAAAATTAGCAGTTGTAAACACAAAACTATAAATTAGTATAATCTCGAATTATATATTGTGTATTATTATTATATATGTATTTATTTAATATTAATATCTTTTAATAATGAATTATTTTTAAATTTATAAATTTAAATAATATTATTGAAAAAAATTAATTATATTAATTTTAAGTATTTTAATTAATTAATTAAGTGGGACCACAATAGGGACTAAAGTTAGTTCCTCCTAATGGAGAAGAGAGAGATGCTTTAAATTCCTATTTATTGTTTATGACGCAAAAGCTGATGTGGAGTTACTTTTTATGACAGGTGGACCATAAACAGAAACTGGGATGAGTTCCCTACTGGAGATGGTCTTAGACCTTCAAAAATTCACTCACGTTTATCACATCAAAGAAGGCCATTTACACTTGCTTATCCAAAAATTCAGGCAAAGTAATTAATTATAAGGGGTAAGTACGATTTTGGTCCCTTAAGTTTAGTGCCAGAATCGAATTCGTCCCTCTTGTTATTTTGCCATTAAAGTCGTCCTTAATGTTTTTTTTCGTATTAAAATCGTCCTTTTTATTTTTTTTGGACAAAAATACCCTTACCACTACCAACATAATTACTTCCTCCACCACCACCACCAACACCAACACCACCGCCAAAACCTCCACCACCAGCACCACCACCAACGCCGCCGCCGTCCCCCTCTCCGCTTTCCCCCTCCCCCTCCCCCCTGTCCCCTTCCCCCTCCCCCTCCCTGCCTCCCTGCACCCCCACCCCCACCCCCGCCCCGCGTTCCCTCCCCCTCCCCTCCCCGTTTTCCCTTCCCCGCACCCGCACCCCCACCCCCACCCCCACCCCGCGTCACCCCCACCCCGCGTCACCCCCCCTCGCCGTCTTCCCTTCCCAGCACCCCCACCCCACCCCGCGTCACCTCCCCCTCCCCGTTTTCCCTTCCCCGCACCCCCACTCCCACCCCGCGTCACCCCTCCTCCCCGTTTTCCCTTCCCTTCCCAGCGCCCACACTCCCACCCCGCGTCACCTCCCCCTCCCCGTCTCCCCGTCTCCCCTTCCCCCCACCCTCCACCTCCACCACCATCAGAGAAGCAGAAACAAAGCAGAAAATCAACAAATCCAACACAAATTTAACACAAGCAAAAATAGAAAGCAACAAATCAACAAAGAAGAAGAAGAAGGTGATGGTGGTGCGGTGTGGTGTCGGAGGGCGGCAAGGCGGCGGCGGGACGGCGAGACTGCGGCGGCGGGACGGCGGCTTCCCTTCCCCCTTCATCGTCATCATCATCAGAGTTCTGGAGGAGGAGGAGGCGACGACGAGGTCACGGCGGCGATGACGGAGGCTCCCCGGCGCCGTCCCCGTCCCCCTCTTCCCCTCCCCTCCCCTTCCCTCCCCTTCCCCTTTGTTTCGTAACCCTTTTCTTCTCCCACCCCTAACGCGTTTTTACGCGTTTTCTTTTTTTATTATTATTTTATAATTTTTATTATTAAAATAGGATAGGGGTAGTTTAGGAATAAAACAAAAAATTTTATTGAAAAGGACGATTTTAATACGAAAAAAAACATTAAGGACGACTTTAATGGCAAAATAACAAGAGGGACGAATTCGATTCTGGCACTAAACTTAAGGGACCAAAATCGTACTTACCCCTAATTATAACATCCCTGCACCTTTATTATTATCCCAACTCCATTGACAATTTAACATTGCACAATGCACACTTTCCAATTCTTTTCCAATTCCAATTCCCAACAACAAAAAAAATAACAAACCTCCAAAAAGAGCAATGCTACCCGAAAAGAATGATGCTAATTCTCATTCGTCACTCACTCGCTTGACCCCTTTTGTCTCTACACACTATTTGTTTACTACTCAATAGTAATATATATTATTCCAAAATAAAAGATAAGACATTTGAATATTATTTCTATTAAAAACTATTTAGAATATATTAGAATTAAAAATATAAAATTATTTACAAAATTATCAATAATATTAATAATGAATCTTTTAAATTATTTTACCTACTTACTTATTCTTTCTCATTTATATATTTATTAAAGAAATAATTGTAAAAATAATAATGTTAAATTAATTTGCTTCATATTTTTAAAAGTTTTTTCAATTTATAAATAAATTAAATATATATATATATTACAAAATAATACTATCTAATATATTTTATCAAAAAATAAAAAAGTTAGATGGATATTATATTGTTGTTCTATTAGAATATTGTTGGTAGGTCTTCAATCTCAAATGAGGCCCACACAACTAAAAATTAATAATAATAATAAAGAAAGAAGTGGCTAAAGCCACGAGGGAGAGAGAACTAGAGCTCTCATTTTGAAACAAAAAGAAAAAAGGGAACAGGAAGGGTTCATCGTCGAAGGCGAAGAAGAAAATTTTGGAGAAAATAGCAAGTCATTTTTTATTCGATTGAACCGGTAAACATGCTCAATTTTTTATAAAATTTTAGTATGTTATTCCTCGTATAGAGATGAACATTAGGATTAACTTGCTAGTAATTACTTTTTTTTTGTCTGATTTGAGATGCCCACTTTGTAGAGGGTTTATGTTGATTTCATCAGTTTTGATGATGTATTTTGTTGATTGTTGAGATGTCCTAGTTGTAACAACCCTGATTTTCGAGTATGCGAGATCTTTTCTAAAGGCACGGAATCCTCCGGAAGATCAGTAAAGGAAACACCTCTGTTGTATCATCAAGCATCTCAATCCTCATTGTCATTATATTATCTTTAATTCAGGACCGTAGTAGAGATAAGCTCGATAACGCAATCACGAAGAACCTAGTTTTTGAACCGTATCGGTTAGGAGTTTTGATTCTGATTTTTGTAAATAGTCTCTGTTTGACAAACCGGACTCGATTTATGAGAGAAGAGAGATAATAGGATGATATTATCATTATATTAGTATTAGAAGCTTCTTGAATGATATTATAAAGTTACTTGGTCTGTTTTAGTTGAAAACGAAAAATCGGTTTAACCGGGTTCACAGTTTACTGGTGCAGCTTAGCACCAGCACACTCTGATGACTTTAGTAATGCTAAGGCCTCATCATACATGTTCTATTCTCATAATAAATATGTTACTAGCGTCATTTATGCTAGTAGCTCAGAAAATAATTTCTAGAGATGTTTTTACAAGTGTTCCGATACACCTAGTTTTAGTAGTTATACACCTGAGATATTTTAATATTATTTTAACTCACCTCCAAGCCAACCAATCACAACTCACTCTACACCCCCAAGACACTCCAAGACTGGTCATTTACTCTCTTTGGACGAAAATGAGAAGAGAGAAAAGAGAGAAACTTTCATGAACACTTAATCTTCAAAGCTTGATTTCTTCTGAACTAAAACTCAAATCAAAACTCCGATTTCACCAAAATGATCCTCTCTTCTTCCTCTACATAACCATATAATATATCAAGGCTGGAAATAAGGTGAGATGGCTGTCTCTCTCCCTCTTCAATTCGGTTTTCAAGGAAATATACTTAAACAAGTGTTTTCTTGATGTTTTTCCTTAGATCTCTTGCTTAGCTTGACTTGAGGGCCAAGAAACATTAATTTCCAGCAAGTCTAAGGTGAGATATCCCTTCCTAATGTGCTGAGAGAGATTTGGTCAGTTGAGGATTTGTGGATTTAAAGTTGTTCTTGTGGTGATTTAGGAGAAAAAAGTGTTTAAGGACCACCTGAAAGTATAACCGAATTAGGAGCAGCAAAACCAGGTAAGTTTTGACGAAATTAATCTTGATTATTTGTGTTTGAGTTGTGTGAATGTTGTATGATTTGGCTGTGCTAAAAATTGGTTGCATATATGATTGATTCTTGGTGAAAATTTGGTGAAATTTTGATGAAATTTGATGAAATTCAAGCTTTGAGTTCATGTTCTTGGGGCTGTTGGAAAAATGAAACTCTAGGCTTAAATTGAGGTTCAATTTGTGTTGAAATCATGTAGAAAAGACTAAAAAATTATAGTAAAAATAGAGAAAGAATCTGAAGAATTTATGAAGAACATGTAGAATACTTTGAATGTCATGAAGAACAATCAAGAACAGGCTTTAGATCTTTAAAAGGGCAAGGAAGTAAAAATTTTGGTGTTTAAGGGGTTATTTGGTAATTTCTGAAAGTTAGGGTGGTTAAAGTAGAAATATTAAAAGTTACCGGTGGTAAAAAGTGAATTTTAAAGGTTAAAAGTTAAAGTAAAGTTAATTTTTGAAAATTTAATAATAAAATAATAAATAATAATAAAGTATTAGATAATAATATTTAATTAAAAATAATATTTTAATAAAAATAATAAAATAATACGAAAAAGACAGTTTTCTGTAAAAGCTTTAGAAAGACAACTTTAAGCTCAGAATCTCATAATTATCTTCATAAAACACTTAAGGAGTGGTAATAACATATTAGTGAGGCAAAGATAAAAGAAAGATAAAGAGTTAAAGAAAAGATAAAAACCAAAGAAAAGTCTGTAAAGTTTTAATGACAGAAAAATAGACAGAGATTAGTGAACGAACTAGAGCAACATAGTTAGTCCTTGAGTTGCGACTAAGGTTAGGTATAATATGAAAAGTTAAACTATTTCAGTATAGACTTAATGAACCTATACTTGAGACAGGCTAACTATTCATACTGAAATTTACATAAGCTTTAAATACATACGTTAAACCGGAAAACGAGAGCAAAGTAAAGAGACTAAGAGGAAAGAGTAAACAGAGTAGAGTAAAGAGACTAAGAGAAAAGAATAATCAGAGCAGAGTAAAGAGATAAAGAGAGAAGAGTAGTAAAACCCACGAATTGATAATCATTGGTTACGGGAATAACCTATGAACTGTTGATAATCTTTGATCTCGGGAAAACCCAAGAAATGAAGATCGTGTTTGTTGTGTATTGATCTCGGGGAAACCCACGAATTGAGGATCGTTTTTGTTGCATGTTGATCTCGGGGAAACCCACGAATTGAGGATCATTATTTTGTTTGTGAATTGATCTCGGGGACGCCCACGAACTGAAGATCACTGTTTCCCATTGTGCGTATATTAAGGGGTCGAGCTTTGTGCCAACTGCCGGTAGTCACGAAGGAGTGGTATTCTTACCACCGACACGTATGCACTAAGGACACAAAGGGAAACCATATCTAGGACTTGTTCCTAGGTAATGTCGGGCTACAGGGTGTAAACTGACACGTGAGCTCATGGCCTGCATAGGACAGACATGCATCATACTTGGTTGTGCATTTTCTCTATTATGATTGTTGCATGAATGTATGCTTTCTTTGTTTGTATTCTATTCTCTATGTCTGTGTTTGTGTTATTTTCTTGTATTCTTCTGTTTGTGTTTTGCTATCTGTTTTCTCTATCTTCTCTATTTATCTGTCTTCTGTTTACTGCTTCTTTATATTCTGTTATTCGTCTACCAAACAACATAGAATTAATGAACTTAACTAATAACCCCGACCCTACTAAGAACTCCCCAGTTCTTATCCCTTCTCTCTCCCTTCCCCCTTCAGATGGAAGCATGAGTACCCTTCCGTAGTTTGCTGATGATCGTTCCCAAAAAAGATTCCGCTCTAGGTAGTCTTCTGAGTCTAGGGTGAATCTCGTTCTCTGTTTATATGTATATACAGTGAGACCAGCCAATGTCTGCACCCCGTTTGTACGTGAACTTTAACCTAAATCCTGTGTACGAGACTCCTGTTGTGTGGCTACTTGATGAGGTACCAGAGAGACGTCATGTGGCAATGTCTGATTGTGCAGAGGAGTAACAGATGATGTTCTACCTTTCGATGACGTTCCACCTGACTTCAGTTTTGAAGACTTAGAACATACTTTCCCTCGCTTAGTAGTTTAGAAAGACTAGGTGAGTATAGAGTCTAGGCTAGCTTGGGTGCCAGCTTAGGGACTTCATGAACAAGTCAGGGCTTGGGATGTTGTATGTATATATATGTATATAGTTATTATCTATCTATATCTAGGGGTGTTCTAACTAAAAGTCTATACTCTAATAAAGGCTGAATCACCGAATGTTGTCAGCTACTTGTGATGTATGTATGTGTGGTTGTTTATAACTATTTTATCTATTATTACTTGTGAATTGATTATGAATGATTTCGTCTATTAATCCAAACGTTTCAAAAAAAAAAAACCTCCCAAAATAACTACATTTTTAACAGCGAATCAGGCTCATATAGTAAATAATAGATAATAATTAGGAAGACAAGTTGGTAACGCTCAGTCTCCGGTATGATCTAGACATACTAAAAATTGGGTCATTACACTAGTGCTACTAGGAAGACTGTTTGTGTACCCATTATTTTGATAGTGGAAGATTTTTCTGGACTAGGTCCTGTAGGTTTTTTGTCCCTGTATTGGGGGTATTTCCACATTAAAATTCTGGTGTCTGATTATCTACCATTATATTTACTGTTTGGAGTATTTTTGGTATTGCCTATTTAATCGCACATGTTGTGGAAAATTTATTTTTGGTACTTCCGCTGTTAGACAGGTTCTTGTTTGAACCTTTATTGAGTTTTTCCAACAAAGTGATATCTAGAGCTTTGGTTGTTTATCTCTGTATTGATTAAATGGAAGAAAATACTCATGGACCGAATATGGTCAAACTAAATTTCCAAAATTATTCAATTTAGAAGACCCTCATGGAAGATATGTTGTATAGAAAGGACTTGTATGATCTTTTGAAGGGGGATAAATCCAAAGGTACTAAATCGGATGCTGAATGGAAGAAGCTGAATTGGAAGACAGTTGCTTTGATTAGGCAATGGCTTGATCTTAGTGTGTATCCACATGTTGACACCGAAACGAATGCTGAGAATATGTGAAAGAAATTAAAGGAGTTATATGAGAGAAAGAATGTGCAAAACAAAGCATTCTTGATTAGGAAGCTTGTTAATATAAAGTATATTGAAGGTAAATCAATGCCGGAGCACTTTAGCACTTTTCAGGAGATGGTGAACCAACTGAAAAATAATGAAATCACTTTGAATCATGAGTTACAAGTTTTGTTGTTGTTGAGCTCTTTGCCTGATAGTTGGGAAGTTCTAGTTGTGACACTGACTAATTCAGCTCCAAAAGGAAAGTTGACGTTAGCAATGGTATGTTGAATGAAGAAGCCAGAAAAAGAGAGCTAGGTTTGACTAATGCCTCCTCCCAATCAGAAGCATTTATTTCAGAGTCACGGGAAAGAAGTCAAAGTAGAAAACCTCACAGTTCCGACAAGTCAGAGAGTTGAAGCAAGTCAAGAGGAAAGTACAAGCCAAGAAAGGAGTTCATTTATCACCATTGTGGCAAGTCGAGCCATATCAAGAGGTATTGTAGGTTCTTGAAAAGAGAACAATTAAGAGGAAGAAACGAAGACAAAGGTAAAGATAGTGATAAAGAAACTGCTGCTATTGTTTATGAAGATGTTCTTATCACATATGATGAAAATTATGTGAATCTTGTCTGTGATGATTCCACTTGGATTATGGACCGTGGTGCCTCATGTCATGTCACTCCGAGGCGTGAATTTTTCACTTTCTATGCTACTAAAAATTTTGGCAAGATCAAATTAGGAGATAAAAGAGTGTGTGATATCATTGGTATGGGTGATATGTGGCTTGAAACCAACATGGGATGCAAGTTGCAGTTGAAGAATGTTAGACATGCGCCAGATATACGGTTTAATCTTATTTCAGTGAAGGCTTTGGATCAAGAGGGGTATTACACTTCCATTGGTAGTGAAAAATGCAAGATTACTAAAGGGGCTCTCATATTTGCTAAAGAAGACAATAGTCTTACTACTCTCTACCGGTTACAAGAAAAGTTGTGCAAAGAAGAGGTGAATGTAGTTGATGATTCCTCTTTTGATTTGTGGCATATACGTCTTGCTCACTTGAGCGAGAAAGGACTAAGCATCTTAGCCAAGAAGCACTCACTTCCCGTGAAAGGTACAACTTTAAATACTTGTACTTATTGTTTTGTTGGAAAGCATGTGGTGCACGAAATTGTGATCCCTGGTAATGGCTCCAAAAACTTGGTGCTCTAATCTTAATTCATAATTTGTCACAACTTCGATACAACTAACCAGCAAGTGCACTGGGTCGTCCAAGTAATAAAACCTTATGTGAGTAAGGGTCGATCCCACGGAGATTGTTGGTATGAAGCAAGCTATGGTCATCTTGTAAATCTCAGTCAGGCGGATATCAAATGGTTATGGAGTTTTCGAATAATAATAATAAATAAACAGAAAATAAAGATAGAAATACTTATGTAATTCATTGGTGAGAATTTCAGATAAGCGTATAGAGATGCTTTCGTTTCTCTGAACCTCTGCTTTCCTGGTGTCTTCATCCAATCATTCCTACTCCTTTCCATGGCAAGCTTTATATAGGGCATCACCGTTGTCAATGGCTACATCCCATCCTCTCTGTGAAAAAGGTCCAAATGCTCTGTCACGGCACGGCTAATCATCTGGAGGTTCTCGATCATACTGGAATAGGATTCACCCTCCTTTTGCGTCTGTCACTACGCCCAGTACTCGCGAGTTTGAAGTTCGTCACAGCCATCCCTTCCCAGATCCTACTCGGAATACCACAGATAAGGTTTAGACTTTTCGGATCTCAAGAATGGCCATCCATGGGTTCTAACTTATACCACGAAGACACTAATAACTCGGACTCGGTCCCCTGTATTAGATATCCAAGAGATATTCATTCTAGCTTGTTTGCATGTAGAACGGAAGTGTTTGTCAGGCACGCGTTCATAAGTGAGAATGATGATGAGCGTCACATAATCATCACATTCATCATGTTCTTGGGTGCGAATGGATATCTTAGAAGCGGAATAAGTTGAATTGAATAGAAAAACAGTAGTACTTTGCTTTAAATCATGAGGAACAGCAGAGCTCCACACCTTAATCTATGGAGTGCAGAAACTCTACCGTTGAAAAATACATAAGTGAAAGGTTCAGGCATGGCCGAATTGCCAGCCCCCATGATCTAAGAACTAGACGTCCCAAGATGTAAAAGATGTAAATAAAAAGTCCTATTTATACTAAACTAGCTACTAGGGTTTACAGAAGTAAGTAATTGATGCATAAATCCACTTCCGGGGCCCACTTGGTGTGTGCTTGGGCTGAGCTTGAAGTTTACACGTGCAGAGGCTTCTTCTAGAGTTGAACGCCAAGTTGTAACGTGTTTTTGGCGTTCAACTCTGGTTCGTGACGTGTTTCTGGCGTTTAACTCCAGACTGCAGCGTAAAACTAGTGTTTAACGCCCTTTTGCGTCATCTAAACTCGGGAAAAGTATAGACTATTATATATTTCTGAAAAGCCCTGGATGTCTACTTTCCAACTCAATTAGAAGCGCGCCATTTGGAGTTCTGTAGCTCCAGAAAATCCACTTTGAGTGCAGGGAGGTCAGAATCCAACAGTATCAGCAGTCCTTCTTTAACCTCTGAATCTGATTTTTGCTCAGGTCCCTCAATTTCAGTCAGAAAATACCTGAAATCACAGAAAAACACACAAACTCATAGTAAAGTCGAGAAATGTGAATTTAACATAAAAACTAATAAAAACATCCCTAAAAGTAACTAGATCCTATTAAAAACATACTAAAAACAATGCCAAAAAGCGTATAAATTATCCGCTCATCACAACACCAAACTTAAATTGTTGCTTGTCCCCAAGCAAATGAAAATCAAATAAGATAAAAAGAAGAGAATATACTATAAATTCCAAACTATCAATGAAACATAGCCCCAATTAGATGAGCGGGACTTGTAGCTTTTTGCCTCTTGAATAGTTTTGGCATCTCACTTTATCCATTGAGGTTCAGAATGATTGGCATCTATAGGAACTTAGAGTTCAGATAGTGTTATTGATTCTCCTAGTTCAGTATGTTGATTCTTGAACACAGCTACTTTATGAGTCTTGGCCGTGGCCCTAAGCACTTTGTTTTCCAATATTGCCACCGGATACATAAATGCCACAGACACATAATTGGGTGAACCTTTTTTGATTGTGACTCAGCTTTGCTAAAGTCCCCAATTAGAGGTGTCCAGGGTTCTTAAGCACACTCTGTTTTTGCTTTGGACCTTGACTTTAACCGCTCAGTCTCAAGTTTTCACTTGACACCTTCACGCCACAAGCACATGGTTAGGGACAGCTTGGTTTACCCGCTTAGGCCAGGATTTTACTCCTTTAGGCCCTCCTATCCACTGATGCTCAAAGCCTTGGGATCCTTTTTATTACCCTTGCCTTTTGGTTTTAAGGGCTATTGGCTTTTTGCTCTTGCCTTTTGGTTTTAAGAGCTTTTGGCTTTTTCTGCAAGCTTTGTATTCACTGCTTTTTCTTGCTTCAAGAATCATTTTCATGATTTTTCAGATTATCAAATAACATGTCTCCTTGTCATCATTCTTTCAAGAGCCAACATATTTAACATTCTTAAACATCAAATTCAAAAGACATATGCACTGTTCAAGCATTTATTCAGAAAATAAAAAGTATTGTCACCACATCAAAATAATTAAACTAGTTTCAAGGATGAATTCGAAACCATGTACTTCTTGTTCTTTTGTTTTTAAAACATTTTTCATTCAAGAGAGGTGATGGATTCATATTCACTACTTTAAGGCATAAACACTTAAATACTAATGATCATGTAATAAGACACAAACATAAATAAACATAAAGCTCAAAAATCGAAAAATAGTAAATTTAAGAACAAGGAATGAGTCCACCTTAGTGATGGTGGCGTTTTCTTCTTGAGGAACCAATGATGTCCTTGAGCTCTTCTATGTCTCTTCCTTGTCTTTGTTGCTCCTCCCTCATAGCTCTTTGATCTTCTCTAATTTCATGGAGGATGATGGAGTGCTCTTGGTGTTCCACCCTTAGTTGTCCCATGTTGGAACTCAGTTCTCCTAGGGAGGTGTTGATTTGCTCCCAAAAGTTCTATGGAGGAAAGTGCATCCCTTGAGGCATCTCAGGGATTGCTTGGTGATGAGCTTCTTCATGCGTCTCTTGAGTTCCATGAATAGGCTCTCTTGTTTGTTCCATCATTTTCTTAGTGATGGGCTTGTCCTCATCAATGAGGATATCTCCCTCTATGTCAATCCCAGCTGAATTGCATAGATGGCAAATGAGGTGAGGAAAAGCTAACCTTGCCATAGTGGAGGACTTGTCAGCCACCTTGTAGAGTTCTTGAGGTATAATCTCATGAACCTCCACCTCTTCTCCAATCATGATGCTATGGATCATGATGGCCCAGTCTATAGTAACTTCAGACCGGTTGCTAGTGGGAATGATTGAGCGTTGAATGAACTCCAACCATCCTCTAGCTACAGGCTTAAGGTCCAGTCTTCTCAGTTGAACCGGTTTGCCTTTTGAGTCAATCTTCCATTGAGCTCCTTCCACACATATGTCCATGAGGACTTGGTCCAACCTTTGATCAAAGTTGACTCTTCTTGTGTAGGGGCGTGCGTTCTCTTCCATCATTGGCAAGTTGAATGCCAACCTCACATTTTCTGGACTAAAATATAAGTATTTCTCCCGAACCATGGTGAGATAATTCTTTGGGTTCGAGTTCTTACTTTGATCATGGTTCCTAGTGATCCATGCATTAGCATAGAACTCTTGAACCATTAGAATTCCGACTTGTTGGATGGGGTTTGTTAGAACTTCCCAACCTCTTCTATGGATCTCATGTCGGATCTCCGGATACTCATTTTTCTTGAGTTTGAAAGGGACCTCAGGGATCACCTTCTTCTTGGCCACAACATCATAGAAGTGGTCTTGATGGGCTTTGGAGATGAATCTTTCCATCTCCCATGACTCAGAGTTGGAAGCTTTTGTTTTCCCTTTCCCTTTTCTAGAGGATTCTCCGGTCTTAGGTGCCATCAATGGTAATGGAAAAACAAAAATATTATGCTTTTACCACACCAAACTTAGCATATTGCTCGCCCTCGAGCAAGAGAAGAAAGAAGAGATGAAGAAGAAGAAGAAATGGAGGAGAGGGAGAGAGGTTTATGTTTCGGCCAAGAAGAGGAAGAGAGGGTTGTGTTGTGTGAAAATGAAGAAGAATGGAGGGGTTTATATAGTGGAGGGAGAGGGGTTAGGTTCTTATTGGGAAGAGAGGATGAATGAGAAGAGGGAAGAGTATGAGTGGAGGTAGGTGGGGATCCTGTGGGGTCCACAGATCCTGAGGTGTCAAGGAATTGCATCCTTGCACCAATTAGGCATGTAAAATGCCTTTGCATGCAATTCTGGCGTTTAAACGCCAAATTGATGCTTGTTCTGGGCGTTCAGCACCCAGATGCAGCATGTTTCTAGCGTTGAACGCCAGTTCTATGCTTGTTTCTGGCGTTCAGCGCCAGCTTTCCTCAGTGTGCATTCCTGGCATCTGAACGCCAGAATGTTGCTTGTTTTGGGCGTTCAACGCCAGATCCATGCTCTGTTCTGCCGTTGAACGCCAGCCAGATGCTCCTTACTGGCGTTTAAACGCCAGTAAGCCCTTCCTCCGGGGTGTGATTTTTCTTCTGCTGTTTTTGATTCTGTTTTTGATTTTTCTATTTATTTTGTGACTCCACATGATCATGAACCTAATAAAACATGAAAGAACAATAAAATAAAAATAAAATTAGATAAATAAAAATTGGGTTGCCTCCCAACAAGCGCTTCTTTAATGTCAATAGCTTGACAGTGGGCTCTCATGGAGCCACACAGGTGATCAGATCAATTTTATAGACTCCCAACACCAAACTTAGAGTTTGGATATGGGAGTTCAATATCAAACTTAGAGTTTGGCTGAGGCCTCCCAACACCAAACTTAGAGTTTGACTGTGGGGGCTTTAGTTTACTCTGTACTGAGAGAAGCTTACTGTGCCTCTTTTCCATGTTTACAGAAGGATGACCTTGAGTTTTAAACACAAGGGAGTCCTCATTCAATTGAAGGACTAGTTCACCTCTGTCAACATCAATCACAGCTCTTGCTGAGGCTAGGAAGGGTCTTCCAAGAATGATGGATTCATCCTCATCCTTCCCAGTATCCAAGATTATGAAATCAGCAGGGATGTAAAGGCCTTCAACCTTTACTAACACGTCCTCTACTTGTCCATAAGCCTCTTTTCTTGAGTTGTCTGCCATCTCTAATGAGATTCTGGCAGCTTGCACCTCAAAGATTTCCAGTTTCTCCATTACAGAGAGTGGCATGAGGTTTATCCCCGACCCAAGGTCACACAGAGCCTTCTCAAAGGTCATGGTGCCTATGGTACAAGGTATTAGGAACTTTCCAGGATCCTGTTTCTTCTGAGGCAATCTCAGTTTATCAAATGCATTTAGTTCATTGGTGAATAAGGGAGGTTCATCTCCCCAAGTTTCATTACCAAATAAATTGGTATTCAGCTTCATGATTGCACCAAGGAACTTGGCAACTTGCTCTTCAGTAACATCCTCATTCTCTTCTGAAGAGGAATACTCATCAGAGCTCATGAAGGGCGTAAGGAGGTTTAATGGAATCTCTATGGTCTCTAGATGAGCCTCAGAGTCCTTTGGTTCCTCAAAGGGAAACTCCTTGTTGATCACTGGACATCCCAGGAGGTCTTCCTTACTGGGATTCACGTCCTCCCCTTCCTCCTTGGATTCGGCCATGATGGTTAGATCAATGGCCTTGCACTCTCCTTTTGGATTTTCTTCTGTAATGCTTGGGAGAGCATTAGGAGGGGTTTCAGTGATCTTCTTACTCAGCTGGCCCACTTGTGCCTCCAAATTTCTAATGGAGGACCTTGTTTCATTCATGAAACTTAGAGTGGCCTTAGATAGATCAGAGACTAAGTTTGCTAAATTAGAGGTACTTTGTTCAGAGTTCTCTGTCTGTTGCTGAGTGGATGATGGAAAAGGCTTGCTATTGCTAAACCTGTTTCTTCCACCATTATTAAAGCCTTGTTGAGGCTTTTGTTGATCCTTCCATGAGAGGTTTGGATGATTTCTCCATGAGGGATTATAGGTGTTTCCATATGGTTCACCCATGTAATTCACCTCTGCTATTGCAGGGTTCTCAGGATCATAAGCTTCTTCTTCAAAAGATGCCTCTTGAGTACTGTTGGATGCAGCTTGCATTCCATTCAGACTCTGAGAAATCATATTGACTTGCTGAGTCAATATTTTGTTCTGAGCCAATATGGCATTCAATTTATCAATTTCAAGAACTCCCTTCTTCTGAGGCGTCCCATTACTCACATGATTCCTCTCAGAAGTGTACATGAACTGGTTATTAGCAACCATGTCAATGAGTTCTTGAGCTTCTACAGGCATTTTCTTTAGGTGAATGGATCCACCTGCAGAAGTATCCAATGACATTTTAGCTAATTCAGACAGACCATCATAGAATATATCCAGGATGGTCCATTCTGAAAGCATGTCAGAAGGACACTTTTTGGTCAGTTCCTTGTATCTCTCCTAAGCTTCATAGAGGGATTCACCTTCTTTTTGTCTGAAGGTTTGAACATCCACTCTAAGCTTACTCAGCTTTTGAGGAGGAAAGAACTTGGCTAAGAAAGCCTTGACCAGCTTATCCCAAGAGTTCAGGCTATCTTTAGGTTGAGAATTCAACCATATTCTAGCTTTGTCTCTCACAGCAAAAGGGAAAAGCATGAGCCTGTAGACTTCAGGATCTACTCCATTAGTCTTAACAGTATCACAGATATGCAAAAATTCAGTTAAGAACTGAAAAGGATCTTCAGATGGAAGTCCATGGAACTTGCAGTTTTGTTGCATCAGAGAAACTAATTGAGGTTTAAGCTCAAAATTGTTTGCTCCAATGGTAGGAATTGAGATGCTTCTTCCATGTAAATTGGAATTAGGTGCAGTAAAGTCACCAAGCATCCTCTTTGCATTATTATTATTTTCGGCTGCCATCTCCTCTTCCTGTTCAAAAATTCATGTAAGGTTGTCTCTGGATTGTTGTATTTTAACTTCTCTTAGTTTCCTTTTCAGAGTCCTTTCAGGTTCAGGATCTGCTTCAACAAGAATGTTCTTGTCCTTGCTCCTGCTCATATGACAAAGAAGGGAATAACAAAGAAAATATGGAATCCTCTATGTCACAGTATAGAGATTCCTTTGTGTGAGTAGAAGAAGAAAAGAATGTAATGTAAAGAAAGAGAAGGGAGGAGAACACGAGGGTGAGGAGAGCAGAGATATGAGATGAAGAGAAGTGTTAGTAGGTAATTAAATAAATAGAAGAAGATGAGGGAGAGGGAATTTCGAAAATTAATTTTGAAAAAGAGTTAATGATTTTCGAAAATTAAGATAAAATTAAAATTAAAATTAAAAATTAAAACAATTAATTAATTAAAAAGAATTTTTGAAAAAGAGGGAGGTATTTTCGAAAATTAGAGAGGGATAGTTAGTTAGGTAGTTTTGAAAAAGATAAGAAACAAACAAAAAGTCAATTAGTTAGTTGAAAAAGATTTGAAATTCAATTTTGAAAAGATAAGAAGATAAGAAGTTAGAAAAGATATTTGAAAAAGATAGGATAAAAAGATATTTTTGAAAAGATATGATTGAAATTAGTTTTGAAAAAGATTTGATTTTAAAAATCAAAATTAATGACTTGACTCACAAGTAATCACAAGATATGATTCTAGAACTTAAAGTTTGAATCTTTCTTAACAAGCAAGTAACAAACTTGAAATTTTTGAATCAAAACATTAATTTTTGATGATATTTTCAAAAATTATGAAATAAAATTAAGAAAAAGATTTTTGAAAAATATTTTTAAAATTTTCGAAAATAAATAAGAAAAATGAAAAAGATTTTGAAAAAGATAAGATTTTTAAATTGAAAATTTGATTTGACTCATAAGAAACAACTAAATTTTAAAAAGTTTTGAAAAAGTCAACTCAAATTTTCAAAAATTTATGAGTGAAAAAGAGAAAGATATTTTTTTATTTTTGAATTTTTAATGAAGAAAGAGAAAAACATGAAAAAGACTCATAACATAAAAATTATGAATCAAAACACACAATGCATGCAAGAACACTATGAATGTCAAGATGAACACCAAGAACACTTTGAATGTCAAGATGAAAATCAAGAACTTATTTTTGAAAAATTTTCAAGAAAAGAAAACATGCAAGACACCAAACTTAGAAATTTTTCATGTATAGACACTATGAATGCAAGAACGCATATGAAAAATAAGAAAAGACACAAAACAAGAAAATATGAAGATCAAACAAGAAGACTGGCCAAGAACAACTTGAAGATCATGAAGAACACTATGAATGCATGAATTTTCAAAAAATGCATAAAAAATTTTCAGAAAAAATACAATTGACACCAAATTTAAGAATTGACTCAAGACTCGAACAAGAAACACAAAATATTTTTAATTTTTATGATTTTATAAAAAATTTTTGTATTTTTCAAAAATTATTTGAAAAAGAAAAATAAGGATTTCAAAATTTTTAATATGAATTCCAGGAATCTTGCACTCTTCGTCTAAAGCTTCAGTCCAGGAATTAGACATGGCTCACTAGCCAGCCAAGCTTTTAGTGAAAGCTCCGGTCTAAAACGCTAGACATGGCCAATGGCCAACTAAGCTTCAAAATACAAATCAATCATCCAACAACAAATTTTATTAGCAACAACTAGCTTGCTCTTGTGATGATGGTTTGGAAGCCTTAGTCCAAATGAATTTAGAATGGCTTTACAGCCAGCTAGGCTTCAACATGCTTCATGAAACACTAGAATTCATTCTTAAAAATTCTGAAGAAAAATATATGTTATTTTATTATTTTTTTTTCGAATATTAATTGGAAAAAACGAAAAAGAAGAAAATATTTTTGAAAACTTTTTGAAAATAAAATAAGAAGAAAATTACCCAATCTGAGCAACACGATGAACCGTCAGTTGTTAAAACTCGAACAATCCCCGGCAACGGCGCCAAAAACTTGGTGCACGAAATTGTGATCCCTGGTAATGGCTCCAAAAACTTGGTGCTCTAATCTTAATTCAAAATTTGTCACAACTTCGATACAAGTAACCAGCAAGTGCACCGGATCGTCCAAGTAATAAAACTTTACATGAGTAAGGGTCAATCCCACAGAGATTGTTGGTATGAAGCAAGCTATGGTCATCTTGTAAATCTCAGTCAGGCAGATATCAAATGGTTATGGAGTTTTCGAATAATAATAATAAATAAACAGAAAATAAAGATAGAAATACTTATGTAATTCATTGGTGAGAATTTCAGATAAGCGTATAGAGATGCTTTCATTCCTCTAAACCTCTGCTTTCCTGCTGTCTTCATCCAATCATTCCTACTCCTTTCCATGGCAAGCTTTATATAGGGCATCACCGTTGTCAATGGCTACATCCCATCCTCTCTGTGAAAAAGGTCCAAATGCTCTGTCACGGTACGGCTAATCATCTGGAGGTTCTCGATCATACTGGAATAGGATTCACCCTCCTTTTGTGTCTGTCACTACGCCCAGCACTCGCGAGTTTGAAGTTCGTCACAGCCATCCCTTCCCAGATCCTACTCGGAATACCACAGACAAGGTTTAGACTTTCCGGATCTCAAGAATGGCCATCCACGGGTTCTAACTTATACCACGAAGACACTAATAACTCGGACTCGGTCCCCTGTATTAGATATCCAAGAGATATTCATTCTAGCTTGTTTGCATGTAGAACGGAAGTGTTTGTCAGGCACGCGTTCATAAGTGAGAATGATGATGAGCGTCACATAATCATCACATTCATCATGTTCTTGGGTGCGAATGGATATCTTAGAAGCGGAATAAGTTGAATTGAATAGAAAAACAGTAGTACTTTACATTAAATCATGAGGAACAGCAGAGCTCCACACCTTAATCTATGGAGTGCAGAAACTCTACCGTTGAAAAATACATAAGTGAAAGGTTCAGGCATGGCCGAATGGGCAACCCCCATGATCTAAGAACTAGACGTCCCAAGATGTAAAAGATGTAAATAAAAAGTCCTATTTATACTAAACTAGCTACTAAGGTTTACAGAAGTAAGTAATTGATGCATAAATCCACTTCCGGGGCCCACTTGGTGTGTGCTTGTGCTGAGCTTGAAGTTTACACGTGCAGAGGCTTCTTCTAGAGTTGAACGCCAAGTTGTAACGTATTTTTGGCGTTCAACTCTGGTTCGTGACATGTTTCTGGCGTTTAACTCCAGACTGCAGCGTAGAATTGGAGTTCAACGCCCTTTTGCGTCGTCTAAACTCGGGCAAAATATGGAATATTATATATTTTTGGAAAGCCTTGGATGTCTACTTTCCAACGCAATTGGAATCGCGCCATTTGGAGTTCTGTAGCTCTAGAAAATCCACTTTGAGTGCAGGGAGGTCAGAATCCAACAGCATCAGCAGTCCTTCATCAACCTCTGAATCTGATTTTTGCTCAGGTCCCTCAATTTCAGCCAGAAAATACCTGAAATCACAGAAAAACACACAAACTCATAGTAAAGTCCAGAAATGTGAATTTAACATAAAAACTAATAAAAGCATCCCTAAAAGTAACTAGATCCTATTAAAAATATACTAAAAATAATGCCAAAAAGCGTATAAATTATCCGCTCATCAGCATGCTAGAGTATCATTTCATAGTTCTGGACCTCATAGGAGGTCACATATTCTAGATATAGTTCACACTAATGTTTGCACTATGGATGCTAAACACTAGGTAGTGCATCATATTTTGTTATTTTTATTGATGATTATTCTTAAAAAGTATGGGATTTTATTTTGAAATCTAAAGATCAGGTGTTCGGTATCTTCAAACACTTTCATGCAAGTGTTAAAAGAGAAACATAAAGAAAATTAAAATGTGTTTGAGCAGATAATGGTGGTGAATACAGGGGTCCATTTGAAGAGTATTGTAAAGGACATGGGATCAAGCTTAAGAAGATGGTTCCTAAGACTCCTCAACATAACAGAGTTGCAGAGAGAATGAATCGCACTATCAATGATAGAGTCAGGTGTATACTCTCTCATGCAAAGTTGCCTAAATCCTTTTAGAGTGAAGCGATGAGGACTGCAGTAGATCTGATCAACCATTCTCCTTCAGTTCCACTAAATGGTGATGTTCCAAAGAAAGTTTGGAGAGGAAAAGATGTCTCCTATAGTCACTTGTGAGTGTTTGGCTGTAGGACTTTTGTTCACATTACAAGAGATGAAAGGTCTAAACTTGATAGAAAGTCAAAGCAGTGTATCTTCATGGGTTATGGTCACGAAGACTTTGGTTACAGACTATGGGATCCGGTGAGCAAGAAGATAATTAGAACTCGAGATGTAATTTTTCTTGAAGACCAAACTATTGAAGATCTTAAGAAGACAGATAAGCCAACAATAACTGTTAGACGTTCTGTTGATGATGAACCTGGTCCTTCCACTAGACCTCCTGTTGATGGGGGAGATTTACAAGTTGATAATGATAGTGATGATTTACACGATGAACCTACACCTCAACCTGAGGTGCCAGACGTTAAAGTTCCACCTGAACTACCAGTTGAGCCTGAATTGAGAAGATCTACTAGAGAGCGTCATCCTTCTCAGAAATAAGGAAGATCTACTAGAGAGCGTCATCCTTCTCATGAGTATGTGATGAACACTGAGACTAGAGAGCCAAAGAGCTACCAGGAAGCTATGTCTGATTAGCATAAGGAAGATTGGTTGAAGGCCATGCAAGAAGAAATGAAATCCTTGCATGAGAATCATGCGTTTGAATTGGTGATGCTACCGAAGGGTAAGAGAGCATTCAAGAATAAATGGGTGTTCAAATTGAAAGCGGATGAAAATATCTCACGGCCAAGGTACAAAACTCGATTGGTTGTGAAAGGCTTTGAGCAAAAGAAATGTATTGATTTTGAGGAGATTTTCTCTCCAGTTGTGAAGATGTCTGATGAATCCACATTTCATGGTATTTATTTGCTCTAATTGAGTGGATTTTATCAACTTTTCCTACACTTATTCAATGAAATAGCTTGGTTTTGTAAAGTCTCCATAAATTGTGCTAAAAAATAAAAACATGCTTTTTAGGCCCTTAATTGCTAAATTTTATTTACTTTAATTTTATTTGATGCCTTGATGTGTTTGTTGAGTCGTTTCAGGCTTGTAAGGTAAAGATTGGATTGAAGGAATGAAGAAAAAGCATGCAAAAGTGGAGAAATCATGAAGAAATGAAGTTTAGAGCAAATCAACAAGTGTGCGCACGCACAAGTATGCGTGCGTACGCACAAGCCGAAAAATAGAAGGTGTGCGTACACACACGTCTGTGCGTACGCACAAGTCCCAGCACATGACCTCATTAATGCAATTTGCTGGCAGCGAATTTTGGGCCTCCAAAACCCAATCCAACACATTTCTGAAGCTATTTCAACCCTAATTCAAGTGGAGGGAAGGGGGAGCAATTAGGTTTAGATTTTTTTATGTTTTTGTCTTAGTTTTCTAGAGAGAGAAGCTCCCCCCTCTCTCTAGAATTTAGGTTTTCTTAGTTAATTTTTCTTTAATTTCAGCTTTTAATTCTTGTTCTAATGTAGTTTCATTTATGTTTCCATGCTTTATTATCTTAGTTCTCTTAGTTCTTCTTCTTAATTTCTCATTTATGTCACTTTTTCTTTTATGAACTCTCTTGTAAACCTTAATTTTCATTTAATGTAATTTAATGTCTTTATGTTTATTGTTATTTAATTTAGTTGTTATTATTATTTTCTTACTTTTGGTAGTTAGATTTTATTTTTAATATAATTTAATATTATTTTATTTTCATGCACACCAAATGTTTGATAAAATATTTGGCTTAATTTTTACCTAGTTTTTCTTTACTCTTGGCTTGGAATTAAGGACTTTGGTGACCCTTGAGTCATTGATATTCATTCTTGATTGATATATTAGAGTAGTTAATTGATTTTGTTTCCACTAACTCTAAGTCTTCCATTAATAGAGTTGACTAGAACTTGTGGATTGAAATCAATTATGCCTATTTGACCTATCCTCAATGTTAGGGTTGACTAAGTAGGATTAACTCTTCATAATCATCATGTGTTTGTGGTCAATGGCTAGGATAGGTAATCTTAGATCTCAATCCTTGCCAAGAGGTTTCTTAGCATTTGAATTTTCCTTTGCTTTTGATTAATTGCTTGAGTTTAATTGCTTTTGATATTTAGTTATTGCATGCACATTTACTTTCTTACTATTTACATTACTTGCCTCTTGCAACCTCAACCCCAATTTCCTCATAGCCAATAATTGAGCACCTTAATTGCAACTCTTAGGGAAGATGACCCAGGACTTAAAACTCCTGATTAATTTGATTTGAATTGTGAATATGCTTTGATTTAAACTTTGATTGTGAGAGTTAGTTGTCGATTTGGTCTATGCTTGCAATCGAAGTTATTTTAAGTGAAAAAATCCAAACCGGTGCAAATTCTTAATCATCAATGTCCTCTATTCGAGTTGTGCTTGGATTGGCGGCTAACTTGAATTTAGAGGTTGAACAGATTTATGTGAAGACGGTATTCCTTCACGGTGACATAGATAAAGAAATCTATATAGAGAAACCAGAGGGTTTCGAGGTAAAAGAAAAGGAGCACCTTGTATGCAAGTTGAAGAAGAGCTTATATGGGTTGAAGCAAGCGCCAACGCAGTAGTACACAAAGTTTGATTCCTTCATGGAAGGTCATAGGTATAGTAAGACTTCTTCTGATCATTGTGTGTATGTTAAGAAATTCTCTGATGGTGATTTTATAATTCTCTTGCTTTATGTTGATGACATGTTGATTGTTAGTCATGTGATAAACCACTATTTCATGGTTTATCTTGTGCTCAATTGAGTGGTTTTTATCAACTCTTTACTCACTTATTCATATAATTTGCATGGTTTTACAATTCCTTCCTTATTCTGTGATATATGTGAAAACATATTTCCTAGGCCATTAAACTGTTAATTTTAATTATCCTTTATTACCATTCGATGTCGTGATCCATGTATTAAGTATTTTCAGGCTTTATAGTGCAGGAATGGCTTAGAGGATAGAAAGGAAACATGCAAAAGTGGAAGAAACACGCGAAAATGAAGTTTTGAAGAAAATAGCAGCGACGCACGCGCATGGATGACGCGGACACGTGCCTAGCGCAGAGCACGAGCAACGCGTACGCGTGACCAGGAAAATCTCCAAATGATGCGCACGCGTGACCTACGCGTACGCATGACAGACGCCACGTGCAGAAAGTTGCAGAAGTCGCCCCCAGCGATTTCTGGGCTGTTTCTGACCCAGTTTTCGGCCCAGAAAACACATATTAGAAGCTATAAAGTAGAGGAATCGATTCATTCAAAAAAGGACAACTTTCATATTCATAATTTTAGGTTTTAGATGTAGTTTCTAGAGAGAGAGGCTCTCCCCTCTCTCTATGTTTTAGGATTTCTTCTTTCAATTTCTTCTTAGATCCAGGTTCAATGTTCCTTTAATTTGATTTCTCTTCTAATTTAATTTGTTTCTTCTCAATTTTATTATTTATTTAATTGCTTTCAATTTTATTTCCATTATCATGTCTCTTTTCTACTCCCTTCTCCCCAACAACGAAGATGGTATGCATGTTGATAGAGTAGACTCCCAACTTGACTTGGGGGTTGATTAAAAGGAGACTCTTGAGTTGGAATGCTCAAATGATTAGTTAAATTGGAAGTTGTTGGCTAATTCTCTATTTACTAATGCTAGATCTTCCTAAGGGAGAGGACTAGGATTTGCGAATAAGAGTTAGCTCAATTACTTGACTTTCCTTTATTTAGTAAGAGTTAACTAAGTGAAAACAACAACCTTTGATACTACACTTGAGAGAATTCCAACAAGGATAAAACTTCCAATTAATCATTTTTCCAGTCAAGGTTTTTTATTTTAATTACATAAAATCTCTTTTAATTTACATTGCTTAAATTTATAATTATTTATTTTCCCATTCTTCATCCCAAAATTTCTCAGAAAATTCATAACCAATAATAACTACACTTCCCTGCAATTCCTTGAGAGACGACCCGAGGTCTAAATACTTCGGTTATCAATTTTATTAGGGGTTTGTTACTTATGACAACCAAATTTTTGTACGAAAGGATTCTTTGTTGGTTTAGAAACTATACTTTTAACGGAAATTTATTTGTGAATTTCTTTACTAGCAGAAAATCAGATCGTCATCATGACACTAAGAAGATTGAACATCTTAAGAAAGACTTAAACAGATCATTTGCTATGAAAGATTTGGGTCCTGCAAAGAAAATTCTTGGCATGAGTATCACTTGTGATAGGAAGAATGGGAAACTTTGGTTGTCGCAGCAGAAGTACATTGAGAAAGTTTTAGATAGGTTTAGCATGAGTAATTTCAAACCTGTTAGTACTCCACTTGCTAGTCATTTCAAACTGAGTTCGCGGCAATGTCCTACAAGTGAGAAAGAGAAAGCAGAAATGAAGAAGATTCCATTGCATCTGTAGTTGGCAGTTTGATGTATGTTACGGTTTGCACCAGGCCGGATATTGCTCATGTCGTTGGAGTTGTTAGTCGGTTTCTCTCTAATCCTGGCGAGGAACACTGGCAATCAGTGAAGTGGATTCTCAGATACCTTAATGGTACTTCCAGGTTTGTTTATGCTTTGGGAGTGGCTAACCTGTGTTAGATAGTTACATAGATGCAGATATGGATGGGGATCCTGATTCAAGAAAGTCTACTTCTGGTTATATGATGACTTTTGCAGGGGGAGCTGTGTCGTAGCAATCTCGACTTCAGAAATATGTTGCTTTGTCTATTACAGAGGCAGAATACATTGCTGTTGTTGAAGCTTCTAAAGAACTCTTGTGAATGAAGAAATTTCTACAAGAGTTAGGCATCAATCAAGAGGAATTTGTGTTATTTTGTAACAGTCAGAGTGCTATCCATCTCAACAAGAATCCGACGGTTGATTTCAGATCGAAGCATATAGAGGTGAGATATCATTGGATACGTCAAGTGCTTGAGATGAAGTCATATGCACTTGAGAAGATCCATACTGATGATAATGGTTCAGATATAATGACTAAGAGTTTACCTGCAGTGAAGTTTGATTCCTGCAAAGAGAAGGCGGGCTTGGTGGAGTAGCCTATCCCCACCTGAATTGGTGAGGAGAAGATTTGTTGGTGAGTCCCAATTTCAAGCGGGGCCCACACAACTTAAAAAAAAATAAAAATAAATAAAGAAAAAAGTGGCTAAAGCCATGAAGGAGAGAGAACGAGAGCAAGGCTCTCTCATTTTGAAACAAAAAGAAAAAAGGAAACAATAAGGTTCATCATCGAGGGAGAAGAAGAAAATTTGGGAGAAAATGGCAAGCCATTTTTTATTCGATTGAACTGGTAAACTTGTTCCATTTTTTATGAAATTTTAGTATGTTATTCCTGGTATAGAGATGAACATTAGGATATAACTTGCTAATTGTATTTCCTTCTTTTTTGTCTGATTTGAGATATCCACTTTGTAGAGGATTTATATTGATTCCATCAGTTTTGATGACGTATTGTTGATTGTTGAGATGTCCTAGTGCTACTAGAAATACTGTTTGTGTACCCATTATTTTGATAGTGAAAGATTTTTCTGAATTAGATCCCGTAGATTTTTTGTCCTTATTTTGGGGGGTTTTCCCACGTAAAAATTTTGGTGTCTGATTATTTAATATCTACCATTATATTTGATGCTTGGAATATATTAATCGCACAGGTTGTGAAAAAATTATTTTGAGTACTTCCACTGTCAGACAGGTTCTTATTTAAACCTTTGTTGAGTTTTTCCAACAAATATTTTGTTAAATTTTTTGTTACTTGTGTTATTTCGATTTTATTTGACATTTCACTTGAAGCGAATGCATTTTTTTAAATAAATAAAATAAATATTTTATTTACAAAAATAAGTAATTTGAAATATTTTTATCGATTTGTATTGCATTACTTATCTCATTTACAATGTAAACGAAAGAAGTGTTTATATATCTCATTTATACTATAATTATACTGTAAATGAGATAAGAGACGTTTGTCGTTGCACATATCACATTTGCATACGTGATAAATGGGAGAGAACGATTAACACATATCTGATTTATAATGTAAACGAGATATACACACACTTATTTCGCTATGACGTTTGCACTATAAACGAGATAAAGTACGACAAATTTAGAGCAGTTATAAATGGATCTGCAACCATTTGTATTCACCATAAATATTTCACTTCTCCTTTTCTTCCTTTTTTTACCACAAATTAAGCAAAAATATCTAATAGTAGTGTATATATGTGATTGTAAGTGTGTATCCCAACTATCACATGAGAAACAGTGACATTGGAGTTATATTTGAGTGTGATAATCCTATTTTGTTATGCATTTGGAGAATAAATTCTTTGTCTGAACTAAAGATTCTAATATTGATTCATGTCGGTGCTAACGAGATAAAAGAGGTTGGGAGAGTTGGGTATATGTTGCTAGCACCGATGGAAAATGGAGTTTTTCGGTTTCATCTATTTTGGCTCTATAGCGATGAACATGTGTGCCTCATGTTTGATATCCACGGGAGAATTATAGCGGAACAAATCATGGAGTTTTCTGTAGAGGTTGGTGATATTGGTGGTGGTAGATCTGACCACTCAAATTTTGTCCAAGATGGCCCACCTCTTGCACCACCACTGTTTTATTGTGTTAGTTCAGCGTAGAGATGGACGTGGATGGTGAGGAGTCCAATGAAAAATATGAGTTCTTTATATAGGCGCATCTAAATTTTATCTCGTTTACCGTGTAAACAAAATAAGTGTGTATATATTTCGTTTACAATGTAAACGAGATAAAATAAGTTACGTATCATAATACATGTGCAAACGTAATGCTGCAACAACAAACGTATAATATAAACGAGATAAATAATATAATACAAATTGATAAAAAATACTCAAAATTATCTATTTTTGTAAATAAAATATTTATTTTAATTATTTTAAAAATATCCGAATCGAATGAGAGTATCATTAGCATTGACGTGGCACGCCATCAATGGATTTTAGATTTTTAACCAAAAAGTTCGGTAACCCGAGTAGCAAGTATTATTTAAAATAGATTTTATCACATTTTCTCTTTTAGTTTTATCATCTGTGTTTGGATTACAGTCTGTAAATAGAAATTTGTATAAAATTGATTTTGTAAATTTGATTTTGATAAAGAGTAAGTTTATATTAACGTGATTTATGTTTGGCAATCTTTATATCAAAATGGATTATAGTAAAATAAAGGTTAAATTACACAGTTGGTCCCTTCACTTTTAGTGAAATTGTAAACACTTTAAAAGTTTGTAATTAGGTCCCTAAAAAAAATTAAAATTTGTAATTTAGTCATCGCCGGTCAAAAAGTGTTGATTTAATAGAATATTCTCGGAATATACTGAAAATATTCTGTTAAAATAGAGAATATGCTAAGAATATTCTGTTAAATCAAATATTTTTTGAACGATGGGGACTAAATTGCAAATTTTAATTCTCTTTAGGGACCCAATTACAAACTTTTAAAGTGTAGGGACTAATTTGTAATTTCACTAAAAGTGTAGAGACTAATTGTATAATTTAACCTAAAATAAATATTATATGGATTATACTACTCAAAATCACTTTTAGATGAAAAATTACTAAAAGAAATATTAATTTAAATAATTTTTTATATTATCCTATTATTTTAATTTAGATATTTGAATAGATCTTATTAATTTATTTTATAATAAAATTAATATTTTCTTACTAAATTAAAGTAACATCTAAAGTTGATAAAATATATTTTAATACATAAAAATACTAATAAATATTAAATTAAAGGATTTGGATTCTCTAAAGTTTGAATTTCACTTTAGAAAGCAAAGTGTGATCTCTCACCATTTATTTTATAGGTGGGACCAAAAATAAATATAAGAGAGAAACCATTCAAGGATAGAAGATCACACTTTATCCTCTAAAGTACAAGTTTAAAATTTAGAGGATTCAAATTCTAAATTAAAAAATAAAATACTAATAAAATATATAAAAAATAACATCTTATACAAAATTAGTATATAAGAACACTATTATTTCTACTGCATGTGATTAAAGTTAAAATTTTTGCTTTAATAATAAGTTACTACGTACTAATTTCTCGCACAATTCATTTGGTGCATCAACCGTGTATTTAGTATAATCATATCTTAAACTCGTTTTTTTTGCCAGAAAGCTTGTACCATACTGACTATTCCTTCTTAAAATTGTCCCACTTATTTTTTAATTAAGTCTATCATATTATTTTTTAATTTTTCATTAAATTGAGACAAAGCATCCTTCCAATCTTTTTTTGTAAGAGTGGTTCATTAAGTTGCTGTTTAGCAACTTGATCCAAGTATGTTTGGATAAATTATTTAGTGATATCTATGGCCCATGCTGCTTTGGTCTTTAGATATTCATTATTACTCGTTATTGTATTAAAATATATATATATATATATATATATATATATATATATATATATATATATATATATATAAAAGAATATTTAATTAAATATGTTACATTTTTCTTAAATTTCAAGTAATAACATGCTAATGTTAATTTAATATTATTTTTATACCGTACTCTTATTTTAATATTCTCAATAATTTTATTCTTACTAGACTTTTTTAAAATTTAACATTTATAATTTTATTATTACTTATGTAATTTTTTATTTAATTTATCTTTTTTAATGAGATTAATTAATCTATACTATAAAAAAAGTTACCATAAAACATAGTATATGTGAATTATAATTATCAATTTTACATAATCAAATAAAAAAATAAAAATTTTTAACCAAAACAAAAATAAAATATAATAAAATATAGAAAGAGAACTCATGTAAATAAAAAACGATAAAAATTCTATAAAACCAACCATATATATCATATGAATAAAAGAAATACAATAAAAGATAAAAAAAATTCATATGAACTATATCAGATTAGAAAAATAAAATAAATTTTGTATAAGATATAAACATAGTGCATAAAAGTGAGAAAAAATAGAATTCATATGAATAAGAAATAATACCATAAAAAATTAATTACATCCTAAGAGATTAGAACACTGAAAAAAATAATATAAAAAAATCAATGATAAAAACAAGTAAAAAATAAAAATAAAAAAGACACTCTAAATATTAAACATAAAGAATAGTAAATGATAAAAAAAAATTCATATGAACTAAAAAATAATAAAAAATAATAATATACATAAAAATAGAACACAAAAAAAATAATATAAAAAATATTTATCATATAAATAAAATAAATATAATAAAAAATAAAAATATGAAAGAGAGTATTATGTTGGAATAAATTAATTTCAATAACTCAGATTATCCATATTGAATCACCAAAATATATCAAAATGCGGAAGCGTACCTTTACTCATAAAAAATCAGAAATTGATGGAAGGATTTGGATCTTGTGGTTCTTTCAATCTTCCTCAACCAAAACTTTCTGTATTCCTAGGTGGCTGAACTGTGACTCTTTTGATAGGGAAAGAGCAACAAAGGCGGCTTTTTGGTATATTGGGGACCGAAACCCTGAATGCCTATTTATATTTGAGCATGGCACCCATTAAACCCTTAAACCCAAATAAAATAGTATCTAAAGTCCAAAAGATAATATATCTAAAATCTAAAAGATAATTATCTAAGGAACAAAAGATAATATCCGGTTTTATTCTCATTTAATTCCAAATCAAAAGTAATAACGACTTATTCAATTTAGCATTTATAACAATAATGAGATCACCATTATTTAAGTCATTTAATTTGAAAGAGTATAATTTGTGATTATAATTAATATATGTATTGCCCACAAACAAATTAGGAAATTAAAATAATTTCCTAATAATCTCCCACTGGGCTATACATATATTCTTTCTTGACATAATCACATCTTAAAACTTTATGCGCGCATCTGAATGCTATTTCTCTCATTACTTTAACAATCTGGTCCGTCTCATACATTAGATATGGAACTACCGCAGCTTTTATCACATTAAATGCCGTGACTAAACCACTTCAATCACCATCCTAATATACTTAACGACATAGATCAAATCTGGATGAGTAATATGGAAATTACATGCCAAGTGATCTCATGCATGTCTATTTCCAGCTGGTCCAACTTTAAAACTTTATTGAGATCAAACACAATACAAATATTGCAAAATGAACATTTCATATAACATGAAATAAACCATCAACTTAATTCTGCAGAAAAATAACTCAATATCTGTCATAGGACATATAGCATAAACTCCCACTAAACCAAGGCATCACAAATATTGACACCCATCCGAGCAGTGAGCTCATGAAAGACTTTAGGGATCAATCCTTGGTTAATGGGTCTGCTAGCATATACTCCGTTCCTATATGTTCTATGAAAATCTGTTTTTCTTGAATTTTCTCCTTGACAACTAAGAACTTTATGTCTATATGCTTCGATTTTGTCAAGCTCTTATTGTTGTTGGAGTATAATACTGCTGATTTGTTATCACAGAATATCTTTAATGGCTTTTCAATGTCATCTACTATACGAAGCTCAGTGACAAAGTTTCGCAACCATATGCCATGTTTGTATGCCTCAAAGTAAGCAACATATTCTGCCTCCATTATTGAGGAAGCTACAAGAGTCTGTTTGTTAGACTTCCATGCAATAGCTCCTCCAGCTAAAATGAAGATACAGCCTGAAGTAGAGTGTCTACTGTCTTGGCATCCCACAAAATCGGAATCAGAATACCCAATGATCTCCAAATTTTTCTGATCTCCGATAAGTGAGCATGTAATCCTTTGTTCTCTTCAGATAATGCATTACGCGTTTAACAGCTATCCAATGATCCATGCCCAGATTGCTCAAGTATCTATCCAACACTCCCACTATAAATGATATATCGGGACGTGTGCAGACTTGAGCATACATTAAGCTCCCAAGTGCTGATGCATAAGGTTTATCATGCATTGCTGTCCTCTCAAGATCATTTTTAGAGCATTGTTTGAGACTAAACTTGTCTCCTTTAGCTATGGGTGTGTCCATTGGTCTACAATTTTCCATGCCATATCTACTTAAAATCTTTTCGATATAGTTCTTTTGTGATAATCCAAGAATACCTTGAGAACGATCTCTTAGTATCTCGATTCCTAATACAAAAGAGGCATCACCAAGATCTTTCATTTCGAATTTATTTGATAGAAATTTCTTAGTTTCATGCAACAAGCCTATATTATTGTTGGCAAGTAGAATGTCATCAACATATAAGACCAAAAGGATATATTTACTCCCACTGAACTTGCGGTATACACACTCATCTACGATATTCACCTCAAAATCGTATGATGTAATGACTTGATGAAACTTGTGATACCATTGATGGAAAGCTTGTTTAAGACCATAGATGGATTTTTTTTTAACTTACAAACCATAGATTTTGAATCACCTGATACAAAATTTTCTGGTTGTACCATATACATCGTTTTATCAATGTCACCATTAAGAAACGCTGTCTTTATATCCATCTGATGTAGTTCCAAGTCAAAATGAGCTACTAGTGCCATTATGGTTATAAAAGAGTCTTTTGATGATACTGGAGATAAAGTCTCTTTATAGTATATACCTTCTTTTTGAGTAAAGCCTTTAGCGACTAGACGAGCTTTATATCTCTCGACATTACCTTAGAATCCCTTTTGGTTTTAAATATCCATTTACAACCAATTGGTTTCACACCTTCAGGTAATTCTACGAGATCCCACACGTCATTGTCTTTCATAGACTTCATCTCTTCTTTCATGGCTCTGATCCATTTTTCAGAGTTAGAACTTTGCATGACTTGAAGAAATTGATTGGGTCATTTTCTGTCAAACCAATGCCATCCTCATGATCTTGGAGATAGACAACATATTCATCCGAAATTGCACTTCTCCTTTCTCTTATAGATCTCCTTAATGGCACTTCTTGAGGTTGTTGAGCTTGCTGTATGGGTTGGGGTTGAGGAGGATTCTTATCATTTTCTTGTACTGTAGCAGTATCTCGAGCAACAATAATATTCTCATTGTTCTCTTGTTCTGTAACTGGATCTACAGTAGGATTCTCATTTTTCTCTTGTACTATAACTTTATCTTGAACAACAATAGGCACAAGGACCTGATCATTGTCAGTTACAGAATCCTCATCAAAAGCAACATTCCTAATATTTCCTTCCCTCCCAAACTCACATCCTCAAGAAATCTCACATTTCTCGTTTCAAAAATAGACCTTGATGCAGGATTGTAAAACTTGTACCCCCGTGAACGCTCAGCGTAACCAACAAAGTAGCAACTAATTGTCCTTGAGTCCAATTTTCTTTCATGCGGCCTATAAGGTCGCGCCTCAACTGGACATCCCCAAATATGCAAATGCTTTATACTGGGTTTTTTCCCAGTCCAAATTTTATATGGGTTTTGTTAACTGCTTTGCTTGGCACCCTATTAAGGATGTACACTGCGGTCTTTAAGGCTTTTCCCCAAGTGATTCAGGCAAGGAAGAATGACTAATCATACTTCTCACCATGTCCTTAAGAATTCAGTTCCTTTGCTCTACAACACCATTCATGCTAGGTTTGCCTGGCATGGTGTATTGTGGAACAATACCACACTCCTCTAGGAAAAGAGCAAAAGGCCCATGACGTTGCTCACCTGAACCGTCATATCTTCTGTAGTATTCACCACCACGATTAGATTTGACAGCTTTAATTTTCTTTCCACGTTAAAGTTCAACTTCAGCTTTGAAAGACATGAAAACATCCAAGGCTTGGGACTTTTCATGAATTAAATATAGATACCCGTAACAAGAGTAATCATCTATGAACGTAATAAAGTACCATTGTCCATTCCAAGAGACGGTAGGGAATGGGCCACATATATCAGTATGTATCAGTTCTAAGACATTTTTAGCTCTCTCGGCACCTAATTTCCTTTTGTTTGTCCTTTTTCCCTTTATGCACTCAATGCAGATTTCAAAGTCTGCCAAATTTAGGGGTCCAAGAATTTCACCTGACACAAGCCTCTGAATTCTCTGTTTAGAGATGTGACCTAGGCGTTTGTGCCATAATGATGACGAATTCTCATTTAGTTTTCGTTTTGTACCTGTTTGCAGTATTTCATTATTATAGGAATTTAAGTCAAGCCTATATAGATTATGCACCAAATGACCAGAGCAAATATTATTCGAATTATAGAAGAGACTGACTTTATTATCTCTGAACGAACAAAATAACTTGATTTGTCAAACAAGAAATAGAAACCAAATTCCGTCTAAATGACGGTACATAAAATGTCTCTAATAATCCAAGTAAAATCCACTCGTAGAACATAATCTAAAGGTTTCTATAGCTTTGACTGCAACTATATTGCCGTCTGCCACATATATGTATCTTTCAGCATCATTTGGTGGTCGGCTCCACAGGCAACCCTACATAGTAACACTTACATGAGTAGCAGTAGCAGAATCTACCCACCAAGTATCAACAGGTGCATAACTTAAACTAGCCTCAGAACAAATGAAAGTAAGAATTATACCCTTCTTTACACGCCAGGTGGCATATTTGGTACAATCTTTCTTCATGTGTCCCACCTTCTTACAGAAAAATAGGTTGAAACTTGATCCTGTTTCTTAGCCTTTTTCTGCTGAGAAGGCACATCCGCAGTGGTATTACGCTTTCTTTTATACTGAGAAGATGAAGCCATGTGAGCACTTTCGGTCTTATCTTGTTGTAGCCTCTCTTCTTCTTGCACACAGTGAGATATAAGCTCATTTAAGGACCAAATGTCCTTCAGAGTGTTATAACTCACTTTGAATTGCCCAAAGTGTGCAGGAAGGGAAATCAAAATGAATGCACGAGTAAATCTTCAGATAACTCTAACTTTAGTGCTTTCAATTTTGAAGTAAGATGAGACATTTTCATAATGTACTCCCTTATGTTCTCTTTACCTTTATACCTCATGGAGACAAGTTTGCTCAAAAGACTACTTGCCTCCGCCTTTTTATTCTTAGTAAAGAATTTTCAACATCTTTTAGGAACTGTTTGGTATCTTTATCCTCAGTAATTGAGCCCCGAACGGCTCAGGAATTGAGCGTTTCATGATCATGATGCTCATTCGATTGGATCTCTCCCACTTCTCTATTTTACTTCATTGAGGTATTCGGAGTGGAAGTGGTTTTTTCTCTCGAAGAGCTATATCTAGATCCATACAACCGAGGACAATCTCCACGGTATCCTTCCAAACTTTAAAGTTTGACCATTCAGAATAGGAATACTGCTAATTCGTGCAGAAACATTGGTAGCTAAGCCATAGTTTCTGGATTAGAGCAATAAACATGCAGTAAACATTAGTTAAATAATGGAAAAAAAATCTATATTGAGATATCTAGAACAACATTAGTTTTCAATATTTGATAGAAAAATTAACTGTAAGTGATACTCTCATTGCAGTAATCAAATATTGTCAAAATTCCTGTCACACATAGAAACTTAAACTTCGCAACCTATTTATTACTGCATATATTTTCTATTGGCCAAACAATAACCTTCCTTTGGGCTGATTATTGACCGCATAATTAATAGAAATAAACAAAAGTGTGCAATGCTTATTATTTGGCCAAACAATAAACTTCTTTGGGCCGATTATTGTTCGCATAAATAATAAGTATTACTTTATTCTTAATTAGTTACCCAAATATTTATTTACCATTAATATGTGTATGTAATTCTACCAAATATAGACCTTCCTTTGGGCCGATCAATATTCGCATGAATTACATAACACCATATTCCTAATGTTTTAATAAATAAATTTTCACAAAAAGGCTACTTTGGCAGCATAATGTTCAATCAATTTATTCCAAAACTAATCTTTATAAAATAGGTGGGTATAACAATCCAAATTGTTACTAGTTTTCTTATGTAATAATTAAAAAATAATATTTAAATCGCAAAAAGATTTAAATCTTAATGGTATCTTTTCAGACCGTTAAAAAATGATTATAACTAAATTCATGTGCCAGCAAAATTTTTGATCCATTAAAATAAATTGTGATATAAATTAAGTGCCAAATCCTTCTCGTATGATATATACATATATAAATATGCCTTTACTGTATAACCAAATAATGATAATGTCCATCAACATACATGCATATTAATTAGTACGGTCTATACATACATATACGACGCTGATGAGCGGATAATTTATACCTTTTTTGGCATTATTTTTACATAGTTTTAGTATGTTTTAATTACTTTTTATTATATTTTTATTAGTTTTTATTCAAAAATCACATTTCTGGACTTTACTGTGAGTTTGTGTTTTTTCTGTGATTTCAGGTATTTCTGGCTGAAATTGAGAGACCTGAGCAAAATCTGATTCAGAGGCTGAAAAAGGAATGCAGATGCTATTAGATTCTGACCCTTCTGTACTCGAAATGGATTTTCTGGAGCTACAGAAGCCCAATTGGCGCGCTCTCAATTGCGTTGGAAAGTAGACATCCTGGACTTTCCATCAATATATAATAGTCCATACTTTTCCTGAGATTTGATGGCCCAAACTGGCATCCAAGCCAGCCTAAAATATCTTGGCGTAAAACACCTAAACTGCCACCAGAATTGGAGTTAAATGCCCAAACTGGCACCAAAGCTGGCATTTAACTCCAGGAACACCTATGCACGTGTAAAGCTTAATGGTCAGTCCAAGCACACACCAAGTGGGCCCTAGAAGTAGATTTCTGCACTATCTGCACTTAGTTACTCATTTTCTGTAAACCTAAGTTACTAGTCTAGTATAAAACTACTTTTAGAGATTCATTTGCAACTCATGATATTTTACACTTCATATTGTACAGCATGAGTCTCTAAACCCATAGGTGGAGGTGAGGAGCTCTGCTGTGTTTCAATGGATCAATGCAATTACTACTGTTTTCTGTTCAATCACGCTTGATTCTATTCTAAGATACTCGCTCGTACTTCAATTAGAGAATATGATGATCCGTGACACTCATCATTATCCTCAACCTATAACGCATGCCCTGACAACCACTCTCGTTCTATCTGAGCTCAACGTAGTCATTGGGCGACAGCTTGAGTACGTATCTCTTGGATTTCTAATCCACGGACCAAGTCCGGAGGTTAGAACCTTCGTGGTATAGGCTAGAACTAATTGGCAGCATTCCTGGATCCAGAAAGTCTAAACCTTGTCTGTGGTATTCCAAGTAGGATCCGGGAAGAGATGACTGTGACGAGCTTTAAACCTGCGAATGTTGGGCGCAGTGATAGTGCGCAAAAGGACAGAGTCCTATTCCGACGCTAGTGGGAACCGACAGATGATTGCGTGGTAGCTGTACATGGTATTTTTTATCCGAGACGAGAATCGACAGTTGATTAACCGTGCAGAGATCATACATGGTATTTTCATCCGAGAGATAAAGCTTGCCATTGAAGGAAGCCATGCGTGTTTGGAGAAGAAGGCAGTAGGAAGTAGAGATTCAGAGGACAGAGCATCTCCAGAACCATCCTATTTCTCATTACTGATACAAGTACTATTTATTTCATGTCATTTATTTTTCATAAACAAAATCATTTTCTTATTAATCTCTAACTAAGATTACAAGATAACCATAGCTTGCTTCAAGCCGACAATCTCCGTGGGATCGACCCTTACTCCGTAAGGTATTACTTGACGACCCAATCACTTGCTGGTTAGTTGTGCGGAGTTGTGAAAAGTGTAATCCAATTTCCCAACCAGACGCACGATGCACTTTATGAACAATTTCGCCAAGCGTGCCGCATTTTTATATGTAATGTAAATACGCATCTGTACATATATTGATAAAAAAAGGAGATAATTTTGATGACTAAATTATGGATGACTTGATACCACTTGTTGGAATAAATTAATTTCAATAACTCCAGATCATCCATATTGATCACCAAAATATATCATAATGCGGAAGCGTACCTTTACTCATAAAAATCAGAAATTGATGGAAGGATTTGGATCTTGTGGTTCTTTCGATCTTCCTCAAACCAAAGCCTTCTGTATTCCTAGGTGGCTGAACTGTGACTCTTTGATGGGGAAGAGAAAAAAGGCGACTTTTGTATATTGGGGACGAAATCCTGAAGGGCTATTTTATTTGGCATGTCCAATTACCTAGCCCAAATAATAGTATTAAGTCCAAAAGATAATATATCTAAATTAAAAGTTATTAAGGAACAAGTAATATCCGTTTTTCTATTTATTCTAAATCGTATCATGACTTATTCATTTAGCATTATAACAATAAATGAATCACCATTTATAAGTTCATTAAATTAAAATAGCATAATTTGTGATTATAATTATATATATGTATTGCCCACAAACAAAATTAGGAATTAAAATAATTTTCTAACTATTATTCTTTTATAATGTCAAATAAAAAAATGTCTATAAATTTTTTAATCAAAATAAGCGTTTGAACATTCGAACAAACTTTTCACTTTAATTCCAAACACCCTAAGTAGCCAAATTGATTGCATCGTTTTATGCTTTTGCTTTTGATGTCACATGCATCACTGTCTAACGGGTCGGGCCTAAATGGGCCGGACTAATGGGCCGACTGTCCGTTTGACAGCCCTACCTGTCTATTGTTTAAAATAACAATAAATAAATAAATTATTGTTCAAGTTGTTTTTAATATTTTAAGAACTCAAAGAATAAGATATACTAACAATTAGTATTTTTCTTTTTATTGTATTTTTCTTGTTTTTTTACATTTTTATACTTCTTTGCTACATCTGTATTTTTTTCCAATTTTTCTATTTTTTTTCTATTCTTCTTTTTTATCTTTCATTCTATTCTTTTCTTTTAACACATTTTATTATTTTTTCTTTTCATATTCTATTTCTTATACAAAATTTCTTCTGTTTTTGGTGTCTTTCTCTTAAAATGTCTTTCTCTTTTTTTTTTCGTTTCATAATTTTTATTTATACCAAATTTTATAGTTCTATCTAAATTTTGTATCTATGCTTAAATTTATGCATTTTGAAAAAAAATGTATGCGTTTGTTAATGGTACATTAAATAGAAACAAAAACAAAAAAGAAAGAAAACAATCCTCAATGGAAAAGAGGAAAAGGTTGATGCTGAGCCAACTCATCAGATATTCCTTGTCATGTTCGTCTACATAAACTTCATTGACATACTAATAATAATGAGTAATACAATTCTATTCCCTAATCATAACTTCTTTGTTAATTGAATAAATATATAGAGCAAACATGGTTATTGGATAATGGATTGGAAGGCTTTTTTGGCGTGCTCACCTCATGTTCATCATTTACAATTTTTTTTTGGTGACTTAATCATTTACATTTAATAATTTAAGAGTCACAAGAATGAACTATTCCTTCTTTTCGCTTGGGAAATTTGAAAAGTTCCTCATGTTTAAAAAACAAAAATATATATTTTTTAAAATATTAGAAAAACGCCCCCACTTGTTGTAAAGAACTAATTGACCTTGGCTTTAGGTTCAAGTACAGCTAGAAGTTATGTGAAACTAATGAAATTAAATAAGAATAGGGGACCAAAGATAGAGAAGATCAAAGTAGTGAATGTGCATGTATGTAGGGAAATCTATATAAAATATGTGGCAACTTCACAAGATAATCCTCTCTATAGTTAGCTTTATCTACATTGGTATTTGGTTGTGACAATTGAATGCATCAACAATACAACATACACCATATGAATAATGCAATGTTCTCAATGCATGCCATGTCTGTGTTTTGTTCTGTTCCTCACACCATAAAGGTAATCAACTTGTTCTCTCTCTCTCTCTCTCTGTTGTGGCCTTTTGAGTCCAAATTCACTTACCCTTTTGAGTTTGAAATTATAAATATTAAAGTTTTTAAATAATAATAATAACTGTGTCACTGTTTTGGGTGGATTTTTCTGGTAAACCTGTCATCATATCTAATTTCAGGGTATTAAATCTTCTTCTTCTGGTCTTTCATTGACTGTTTTATGTGTATGTCTCTTCTTCTCTCTTGATATTCTAATTATTATTATTATTATATTTTATTATTATTATTTTATTATAACTACGCTTTTCCTTGATAGGTCTAAATCAATTCAAAGTTAGTTTGAAATTTTCTGATATTTTTGGTGATTAGGTCCCAATAATTCACCCAATGTTCGACTTTCTTCTTCTTCCCACTACTCATCATGTATGTTTTTTTACTGTTAAAAATAAAAAATTAACTATTATTGGTATGAAATTTTATGATGGCGTGAATTATGTGAATTGCAAGTTTGTTACCCAAAATTTGGCAAGTTTTTGACTGTTTTCTTCCTTCTATTACTGTTTGTGGTTGAGCAAGCATACACAAACCACACAGAGACACTGAATGCATGTTTTTCATATTAATGCGTCCTTCTCTGACTCTCTGTATGAGTGTAACTTTGATGAACTATGATGAAACTTGACATTTATGGAAACAGTTCAAAGGTGACAGCTATGGGCCCACACAAAGTTTAAGGTTAGTATTCTCATTTCTTTTTTCTTCATATTTCTGTGTCCCTTTGGGAGTAGTTAAAGGCTCACAAGTTGAAACCTTTGTAACTGTAGATTAGTCCACAAGTTCATGAACCCAAAAGTGTCATTCCCAGAAGAACCTATTTTTCTTGCTTTTGGAATAAATAAAATTTCAAATTTGTTGGTTCTGTGAAGAAAATGGAGGGACAGAAGAATAATAACAACACAATAGTATTGGGAGGGTTTCACAGAAAGCAATTCAGATGGGAAGCTCATTCCCATGCCAAATTGTGTGGTGGGATTCTGGTGGTGTTTGCCTCCACTTTTCTGTTCTTGGCTGCTTTGACTTCATTTGGACCTCCAGCTTGGTCCCAATTTCATTCTCATCAACCATGTTGTTCTCGTGGCTGCTTCTGATTCTTCATCATCTTCAGGGAACTAACTTCTCATGATCATATCGGTAAGTCAAAATTCCCTTATATAAACCGTTTGTGTTCCAAATTTAGTAGGAATTGAACTAATCTGACTCGAGCCGAGCCTAATTCGCGGCTCCTCGTTAGCCTTTTGTTGTGTATGTATGGTGCTATTTTGAATCTTGAATTTTGTTTGTGTAAGTGGGATTGATGGTGTGGATGCAGGGTGGTTCTTCTTCTTTCACTCTTTTGAAGTTTTGCAGTACTATTGCGTTATAACAATGGTAATTACTACGGTGAAAATGAGGCCTATCATCGACCATTGACTATGAATTTTGAGACAATAGAACATTTTTTTTTTTCTTTTTTTTTTTCAGAGAAAAGACATTTAAGAAAATTTATCTCTGGATTAAAATTACCTCAATATTAATCTTCTTTTTTTCTTGTTTTTTTGGTAATAAAAAAGATTGCATAGGAACACTAGGGGGAACTACTTTTCTTCTGTCCCCTCTTTTATTTGTCTTATCTTTCATGAAAAAAGGACCAAGTTTATAATGATTTGTTACTTTATTTCAAGTTTGGTTATCCATGAAGGGAATTGATGGCAATGAGTTAAGTAGGCTTCAGAATGAAGAAATCTTAAGTACTTTAATTTCTTACTTTACGTTAAGCATACTCTAATACCACTCTTTTTCACTTTGACTGCATTTCCTAGAGTAATTATTAGGAAGAAAAATGTGTAGTACTGTACATTTGGGAAATTCTTCAAGTCACTAAAACCGATCACAATGATTTAGTTTAGTATTACATTAACTAGTTTGATTATTATGATAGTAAATCAAATTTATGGTGGAATAATGTGTTTTTTGTTTCATTAGTTACACATTCGGAGTGTGACTTTAGCTTAAGCAAGCAGAGCAATTATCTGAATCGATAGCAATAATGAGGGAGACGAAGATGAAAGAGTGTCATTGCTTTATCAGCTTGGATGCAGAGCTAACTAAATCGAAACCGGGGGAGGTGGTAATTACTTGATGAAAGATGGAGTTAATGTGCCTGATATTCCTAATGCCCCACATTTAGAAATTGCAAAGCGAAGACAAAGCTCTACGGCCGTCTGATCAGCGTACGGGAATGAGAGCTTCCCACCATGGACTATTGGAAGGGGTTCTTAGACACACATCCTGTTGCTTCGTCAATCGAGCAGATTAAAGAACTTAAGTATCAGGCTGTTTCAGAGGGGACTTATCCACCATGGGTATGATCTTAGAGTTTTCTAAGATATTTTGGACTCATGCGTAAACATTTTTGCTAACAGAATTTGTTTAGCGTACTTCCAAGTGTGGCAGCATATACTTTTTTTTCATAGCCAATATTCATTTCTAGTATACTTAAGTTAGTTTTATTTAGAAATGAATAATGGCAATAGTAAATTCTCACTAAATTATTAACTAATTAAAGAATAAATCTTTCCAAACATTTAGGACATAACTTTATCGACCAAATATACAAAAATTGTGCTGGTGATTTTTTGCATTTAAGGAATAGATGAAATGTTGCATTACTTCCAAGTTGGTTTACATAGAAGATTTTGCAGATTGCAGGATCCGATGAAGAAAACTATCCCAATGACTAGAAAGTGCAGCGCGATATATGGATTCATCAGCATCCTGTAGACTGCAGAGACCCGAATGTGAAGTTCCTTGTAAGCTGACTGGAGGATTGCCAGGATTTGGTATCGGAGCTCAGATTGCCGGTATGTGTGGACTTCTTGCTATTGCAATCAGTGAAGGCAGAGTACTGTGCTAACATATACAACAGAGCTGATTCATGATGGTTGCAAAGGTATATATCTATTTTTGAGCCAACATATCTTGAATTTAGTTTTGAGATTCGCATATGAATGATTTAGCACAAGACCAATTTGAATTTTGATGATAATGTAAATGGCATTTTTTTTATCTTCAGCGTCGTCGCGGTCTATTGAGTTGTATATCTTTCCAGAACATCCCAGGAATGCCGGCGCGTGCATTGATTGAGAAAGCAGAGGCAGAATAAGGAATTGTGAATAAAGAAAGTTACATCCAGCACTATGGCTGGACCAACTCTAGAAGTTCTTAGCTGCAATATATACATTCTTTTTTCTTTTTTTGACCGCCATTTTTGTAGAATTTGTCCTTGAGTTACTTTCGAGCAAATTTCGTGCAGAAGGGTGCGCCTGGAGTTATTGCAACTACAATGATTCATGGGAGCCTGCTGTTTCTAGAAAAAATGGATAGAAGGTGTGGAGAGACGCTATAATCATAGACAAACAAAACTATATCCTAATTTTGGCAATAGTTGAGATCAAAATTTTGTTGAGCATGTTACCTGACTAGAAAAATTTATTTTTTTTTGTCAACACTTTAACTAACTAAACCTTAAATATTAAGTCTTAACTCTAAACACTAAACAAAATTTTAATAGTATAAAAATAGGTGTTGGCCAAAAAATTTTGTTAATATTGATAAAAGCTATTAATCACCTAACATTTCTCAATTTTGTTTCCATAACATTGTTCATCAGGCTGTTCGCTACTTAATGAGGTTCCAACTGAGTACACATGCAATTTGTTAAATGAGGCGCGCCACGCCGCCTTTGGAACAATAGCTGCGAAAATGGTTATTGAAAGTCTTGCTGGAGGTTGGCCAAAGGTGATTGTTAATTATTGTCTCAGAATAATCGAAAATCCTACACAAGATAACATATCATCGATCCTTTGAAAACTT